>NC_084908.1:19152428-19453849 GCF_949316345.1 Pungitius pungitius
ACTGTTCATCAACTTCCTGTCTGAGAGATTTAATGTGATCATCGCGCCCCCCCCCCCTTCTGTTTTGCAGACGGCAAGACAGATAAGAAGGCCCTCTCCGGGTCCGACATCCCGCCCCCTGTCCCTTCACGGACCAATCACACCACTGAGAACCTGCCCAGGGACAATCAGGTATCAAACACGTTTGTTTACGAGGAGAAAAGAGGGAGGAGCCTCGTGAACCAGCAGCAGAATCCTGTCCTTTCAAATTAAAAGCTTTTAATGATGCCACCCTCGTCACATCTGGAAGTCAGATGAATGCTTCCTGTCCACTTCCTGAATACTTTATTAGATTATAATGTATTTAATTTCTCTATTAATTTGTTCCTCTTCAGGCTTCCGGTAAAGGTCCCAAGATGATGGCGGCGCCGCCTCCGGTCCCCAGTAAGCCCAAATCCGGCCCGCCGACCTTCTCCAAGCCGCCCTACAGCACCGGGACCTTCCCCGGGAAGGTGCGGCCCGTCGGGGGCCACCTCAAGGCCCCGGGGGCCCTCTCCAGCCACTGCCACACCCTCCCTCTGCCCAGCAAGCAGGAGAGTCCGCCGGCCGCCGCCGTGCGGCCGTACACCCCCGAGCTCTCGGAGGCCCCCCCCGCCGCCGCCGCCGTGCTGCAGAAGCCTCAGCGGGTGGCGGCGTCGTCCATCTACTCCATGTACACGCAGCAGGGGAAGGGCTACGTGGGCCAGGGCACGCTGCCCCGCAGCCAGCCCAGAGGTGATGCACGCTGCATGCAGCACATACTGCGTGTTATATTTGGATTTGTGATTGTTGCGTAATGCATTGACGGACGCATCGTGTCTCCCTCCCAGTGTACGGGAAACCAGTGCTCCCGGCCAGCGGGGGCCCGCAGGGCGCCGCCTCGGACGCCGGCGGCCCCGGGTCTTGCGCGTCAGACGGCGGCGAGGCTGACCCCGGTTGCCGGGGCAACGGCGAAGGCGTCGGGGCAGAGGCGGCGGAGCGAGGCAACCCGCGCCCCCTGAGCCCCACCAAGCTCCTCCCCTTCCTGTCCAACCCCCACAGGAACCCCAGCGACGCCGACCTGGAGGCCCTGCGGCGCCGGCTGCACCACGCGCCGCGGCCCCTGAAGAAACGCAGCTCCATCACGGAGCCCGAGGGCCCGGCGGGTCCCAACATCCAGAAGCTGCTCTACCAGAAAACCACGCTGGCTGCCATGGAAACCATCCCCATGGAAACCGTCCCCGCGGAGACGCTCAGCCCGGCGAGGGCGGCGTGCGCCCAGCCTCGCGAGGACGCGGGCACCGGCGGTGCGGATGTGATGTTCCGAGCCGGTGACCGCCCGCCGATGGCCAAGGCCCCGCCCCCTCTGCCCCCCCGCGCACCCGTCCCTGACCCCGCCCCATGCCGCTCGCTGCCCCCCCCTCTGGAGGTCAGGGAGGAGGAGGAGGTTTGTCCGCCCGCCTCGGGCCGCCTGGACTATTTCGCCGACGAGTTCCCGCCCTACCCGCCCCCACCTTACCCCACCTGTGAGGAGGCGGAGCAGGGCGAGGACTCGCCCAACCTGCAGCCGCCGGAGGTCACGGGCCAGGTGGCGGTGCCCCCGGTGAGTGTTACACCAGCAACGGTTAAAAGGGGGAGGGGGGGGGACTCACGCCTTCTGACTGGTACTTTAAAGCGTCACTCACCCATATGATGAAACCCCCCCCCCTGTCCCCCCCTCAGGGTAAGAGGTCGATCCTCCGGAAGGCCGACTCGGAGCGGATCGACCGCAGCATCCGGGTCAAGTTCAACCCTCTGGCCCTGCTGCTGGACTCGTCTCTGGAGGGCGAGTACGACCTCGTCCAGAGGGTCATCTACGACGTGAGTCACCCCCCCCCCATCCCCTCCCCCCCCTCTCCCCCCCGTACAGTTTGCCTGATGAAGTGCTTACAACAGCACATACGATGTGACGATATGTCATCTTTAGATAAAGGTTCTGTTTAGGTTCTGATGAACTTGTGTCCACGCGTCCGTCCCGCAGGTGGACGACCCGAGCTCGCCCAACGACGAGGGCATCACGGCGCTGCACAACGCCGTCTGCGCCGGCCACACGGAGATCGTCAAGTTTCTGGTGCAGTTCGGGGTCAACGCCAACGCCGCCGACAGCGACGGCTGGTGAGTCGACGGCCCGATCGAGCTGGGAACGTCTTTTCGATTTGGGAGTTTGACTCGGGGCGTCTGGGACGGAGCCCTTTTCAAACCGCTCTCTCCCTCCTCACCTCCAGGACGCCGCTCCACTGCGCCGCCTCCTGCAACAACGTCCAGGTCTGCAAGTTCCTGGTGGAGTCGGGGGCGGCGGTGTTCGCCACCACGTACAGCGACATGCAGACGGCCGCCGACAAGTGTGAGGAGATGGAGGACGGCTTCGCCCAGTGCTCCCAGTTCCTCTACGGTACGCCGACGGAACGCCGCCGCACTCACAGGGGGCGCAGTGAGGAGGGTGGTTGCTCCTCTGAGGGGATTTTGTTCTTCAGGGAGGTTTCGTGGGGCCTTGTGAGGATCCTGCGACGTGGTACAGGGGTCCACATCAAATGAGCGTGTGTGTGTGTGTGTGTGTGTGTGTGTGTGTGTGTGTGTGTGTGCGAGCAGGCGTCCAGGAGAAGATGGGCGTGATGAACCGCGGCGTGGTCTACGCGCTGTGGGACTACGAGCCGCAGCGGGACGACGAGCTCGGCTTCAGCGAGGGCGACTGCATGACGGTGCTGCGGCGCGACGACGAGGCGGAGACGGAGTGGTGGTGGGCCAGATGTGCCGACAGCGAGGGCTACATCCCCCGCAACCTGCTGGGGGTGAGCTGGTCTTTGATGCTCTGAGACTGAGGCTTTTTTTGTCTAAACTTCCTGCTTCTCTCTCCGTTTTTAATCAGCTCTCAAAGCTGCGCTAAGATGTTCGGGTGTTCTAATGTCACCTCGACGTGTTTTCAATGATAAACGCTTTTTTTTATTTCCCAGCTGTATCTGAGGATCAAGCCGCGGCAGAGGAGCCTGGCTTAAGGCCGGTAACCCCCCCCACCCCCACCCCCCCGGACTCCAGCAGGAGAGACGTTTCACCGCTGTTGGACCTGTTTGGTTTTCCGACCTCAGCACAAAGAATGTCCTCGAGCAGCTCCTTGTCGTTGCCGGGGCGACGGGGGGAGAAAGGATGCTTCATCGGATCAATCAGTCCGGTTTCTTACTTCCTTTGAGAGCCTCCGACAGAAAGGCCACAAACTAAATGTGACTCTTGCTTCATGCTGTAATTCTTTTTTCTTTTTTAATGTATTTTATTTTTATTTAAGAGAATTGCTACAGTTGGCATAAAGACAGAAAAGACAAAGTCCCACAGTTCGCTTGGTTTAGTCTCTCATGGAATCAAAAAAGTTATTTAAGAAATCTTTTACTTTGAAAGGGTGTTGACCCCAAAATCCACAAGTTTTCTTTCCTACTTACAAGATAATAACTAAAGTGTTTGATTTGTAGCCAATGTGCTCGACTGTCACAGTTTACTCTGAATACTTTGATTCTACTCGATGGATCTATTTGTTCTTGAAAAGCACTTCTTTCAGAGCACGAGGCGGTTTGGATCTGTTTCTTTATTGTTCTTATAAAGGTTTAAAAAGTCCCTGTTCTGCTTCAGCACAGAGTTTGTGTCATGTTTTTTAAAAGATAAAGAGAATCTCCAGCATCAAATGTTACTAACCTTTCATCCGTCTTTTTTTGTTGAGGACTTAAATACAAACTCCTCAAAATGTTCTTAGTATTTTTTTTATAAATTTGACATTTTCCAATATGAGCCTGATCAGTTCAAATTGACTCCAAAGACTCCAAAGAGGAGGCAAGTCGTGTCTTTTTATTATTTTTCTTATTGATCCAATTTCCACCTTCTTCTTGTCTTTGTGCTAAGCTAAGCTAAGCTAAGATAAGCTAAGCTACTTCCTGGACCTCCCTCTCGGTTCCACAGATAAACAAACTGATTTCTTCATCTTTCACTGACAAAGACTGAGAACAACACAATTATCTTTCTTTAAAAAAATAATAAAAACAGTTCAAACTAATCACAGCGTCTCTCCTCAATTCCGCATTTGAATGTTATAAAATGACAGCTTCAGTCTTGTTGCTTCCACGGTTTATTTAGTTAGAGGGACTCCGCAGCATCACATGCAGGACCAGGATACAAAGAGCGGCTTGGAAAAAAGTACATTCGATATCGAGAGGAAAGAAAATCAGACACAGAAACCGGTTCAAACACGTCATGTATCACTTCACACTTTAAACGAGGAGAGTCTTTGTTGTTGTTGTTCCTCTTGCCGGACAAAGAGCATGCAGGTCACGTTTAGCTGCAACACAGCGAACCAACAGCCAGAGCAAAGATAGAAAGTGTTCCAGTGTCCCTCCTTGGTCCAGTGCAGATGTTTCATGTCGAGGCTTCAGAAGCAGCTGCAGCTCAGCGGCCGTTACATCTTCCCCCGGATTTATGTCCTCTAACGATGTGAATTCTTATTGACTTTAGACTTTAGACTATCAGACTCGATTGGGGGGGTAGAAAATAAACAGTCTGTGGGCGGACAAAAGGGATTTAATGCAATTAATGATCAAAAGTGAATAAAGTGCACATGAGCGGAGCAGATACGATGAGCCAGGGGTCGGGGGTCAAGGGTCATTCTGTCGGGACCTGATTTCGATGATCAGCTGTGCGAGTGGACGAGCCGCCGTAGCCGCGGAGCTAACGTGCTAAAGCAGGCGAGGTCACATGCCAGCTAGCAGAGAGCTAACCAAAGCTAGCTAGCAGGTTAGCGGCTAACATGGAAACAGCCTCCACTGTGGTGTTTAGAGTCGGTTTCTTACTGCAGTCGAGGCGCATTTCTTTCAGTCGGTCGAAGTTCAATGAAGGTTTTTAAATTGAGTGAAAGGTTGAACCTTCCCTCAAATCTAAGCTAACGTGTTTCTATTTTAATCTCTAAGTCGCACCAATCAAAAAATACACTGCGGCTTCTTGTTTAAGTTTCAATGTGACGATGAGCTGCTCCTGTTTTACACCCTGATTAAAGTGACACTTTATGCAACTTAACTCAACCGGGGCCGACTGAAGAGAACAGAAACTGACCTCTGACCCCCCCAAAAACGCTGATTCACCTTTTGGAAGTTCAGGGGCTGAAAAACTGTTTAGTGAGAAAGCCTAAAAAACGAACCCCCCCCCCCCCCCCCCCCCCTTCAGGTTCAAAGTTGGGTCTGAGATGTTTGCTCCAGCGTGACGTCTCTTATAATCCTCCTCGTGACAGACGTGAGGTCACGTCACATTAAGTCTGCGGAGCTCAGTCGGATTAAACTCAACACAAGAACATCTGCTGAGAGGACGATAGCGACGATGATGAGGACGATGATGATGATGGACGCTCAGCAGCACGGATCCACCACGGCGAGAACTAAAAAGCGGCGGTAGGGAAGGAGCAGACGCATCGGCGGCGCCCCACAGCTCTCACGGAGCTCCACACCTGTCGGGGGGCGGCCTCTGATGCTCCGGCAGGTTCTGGTCGTGGTTCTGGTTCTGGTCGTGGTTCTGGGAGGCGGGCAGCAGGCCGGTGACGTGGCCGATGCCTTTGGTCACGCCCTCCCTGAAGAGCAGCTTGGCGCCCAGTCGCAGGTACTCCGGGTGCTTGATGAAGCAGAAGCGGACCACGGCTCTCTCGCCGGTACGCAGCTCGTCCTGCAGCAGAGGAGGGGGGGGGGGGGCGGGGAGAGTGTGAGGTCACGTGTCGCAACATGAAGCCCCGAGGCCCTCGACGGCGTGCACACACCTTCCCGTGGAGACACTCCACCGTGGCCGTCTGCCTGACGTTGCCCACGTGCACGGTGACCTGTGACCCCCGGCGGAAGGTCTTGGCGTGGAAGAGCAGGACGATGGCGGCTTCAAACTGACAGCAGATGGTGGGGTTCATCTTGGGACTGACCATCACCATCCCCTGAAAGACATCGCTGACATCAGCACGAGGTCTTTGCTTCTTTGGAGAGAAACAGAGTGACACAGCAGTTTGTTTTTTTAAATAGAGGCATTGACGTCTTTTGTCGCCACGGCGACAAAACTAAAAGTTTTTAATCAAACACCCCGAAGGATGGAGAAGTTCGATGGATGAAAAATCTCAGCGGGAAAGAAAAGAAGACGGACCTGAAGGACATCTGAGCCAATTCAGGAAATCTGAGCCTGAGCGCAGCACGTTAGCACGTTAGCATGTTAGCATCCCGCATTGGGCTCATTAGAAAGCGGATTGATTGCTAACCCTTGCTTATCTCTGTAAAATCTTAAGCGTCTTCTAGCCGAGGGTACCGGGGGGGGCGGCGTGACTTCACAAAGCGTCTCTGCCGTGACCTCTGACCTTGCGCAGCAGCGAGCGGTCGAAGTTCCCCAGGGCCAGCGAGGCCGCCTGCCCCGCCCTCAGC
Source organism: Pungitius pungitius (assembly GCF_949316345.1). Taxonomy (NCBI): domain Eukaryota; kingdom Metazoa; phylum Chordata; class Actinopteri; order Perciformes; family Gasterosteidae; genus Pungitius; species Pungitius pungitius. Next base: position 19,158,878 of record NC_084908.1, read on the forward strand.
ACCCTGCAGGCCGAGCGGTTCCTCTGGATGCTGCCCACCTTCAGACGCAGGAAGCGGCCCTCGTCGGTGGGACCGACCACCAGCCGCTCGCCCTCCCTGCACACTCCGCTGAAACGCACACACACACACACACACAGACACACACACGGGGGCTCAGCAGAGAGCTCGTCTGAGCCAGTAACAGGATTAAAATGCTTTCGCTGGCGTGAGCTCACCTGTACAGAGTTCCTCCCACCACAGTCCCAACATCAGGAACGGAGTAGATCTCATCCACCTGCATTTTACACACATAGACACACACACAGACACACACACACACACAGACACACAGACACAGAGCAGGCAAATCTAGATCAAGAACCAGCTTTTAATGTTCTCCTGCTTTGTGTGTTTAACATGATCTTATTGTTGTCTTCTCTTGCTATCAATGTGTGTGTGTGTGTGTGTGTGTGCGTGTGTGTGTGTGCGTGTGTGTACCTGGAACTCGGTGAGCTGCTGCATCAGCTCCTCCTGCTCCTTGCTGTTGCTCAGTGGAGGAAGGATGTTTAAGAAGATCTTCAGGAGGTCCAGACTCTCTCCAGACACACTGGACAGGGTGAAGATCGGCGTGATGCTGCACACACACAAACACACACACACACACACACACACACAAAATGGAAACTGGGTGAACTGCTGTAGTAGTAGTAGTAGTACTAGTAGTACTTGTACCGACCAGGCGGACTGGGTGAACTGCTGTACTAGTAGTAGTAGTACTAGTAGTACTTGTACCCACCAGGCGGACTGGGTGAACTGCTGTACTAGTAGTAGTAGTACTAGTAGTACTTGTACCCACCAGGCGGACTGGGTGAACTGCTGTAGTAGTAGTAGTAGTACTAGTAGTACTTGTACCGACCAGGCGGACTGGGTGAACTGCTGTACTAGTAGTAGTAGTACTAGTAGTACTTGTACCGACCAGGCGGACTGGGTGAACTGCTGTACTAGTAGTAGTAGTACTAGTAGTACTTGTACCCACCAGGCGGACTGGGTGAACTGCTGTAGTAGTAGTAGTAGTACTAGTAGTACTTGTACCGACCAGGCGGACTGGGTGAACTGCTGTACTAGTAGTAGTAGTACTAGTAGTACTTGTACCGACCAGGCGGACTGGGTGAACTGCTGTACTAGTAGTAGTAGTACTAGTAGTACTTGTACCCACCAGGCGGACTGGGTGAACTGCTGTAGTAGTAGTAGTAGTACTAGTAGTACTTGTACCGACCAGGCGGACTGGGTGAACTGCTGTACTAGTAGTAGTAGTACTAGTAGTACTTGTACCCACCAGGCGGACTGGGTGAACTGCTGTACTAGTAGTAGTAGTACTAGTAGTACTTGTACCCACCAGGCGGACTGGGTGAACTGCTGCGCGGCCGTCACGGCGTCGTCCGGGTTGGCCACGCCCATCGGCAGCTTGTTGCATCCCGGCTGCTTGAGGAGACGCTCCAGCTGGCGGACGGTTCTCTCCACGGTGCCGCGGGAGCAGAGGTCCACTTTACTGACCACGATGAAGATGGGAACCTTCAGCGCCATGGCCAGGCCCAGGTGCTCCCGGGTGGTGCCGGCTGGACGGAGGAGAGCGGGAACACTGTGAGCATGCTGGCGTTAAAGATAAAATACTTCATTACCCAGAAACCATCTGGTGGGTACCAGGAGAGAATCACACGCTCACAACGCTACAGTTTTATTAAAAGATGTGATTTTATTCTTATTGCCTTTTCTTTCAGATATAAAATCTTCTCATTACCTAAAGTTATATATAAATGGATATTAACTTTTATGCTAATAAAACAAGACATTTTGGACCGTAGTCATGGTTACTTATCATCAATACCAGTTGGAAGTATTAGTATCAAAAAGTATTTCTGGGGTTAACTACATAATGGTTTATTGGTTTGAATGAGAAATCAACTCACTCGCTTTAATGTTGACCTCTTCTGACCTCTAGTGGTGACATCACGTGTTGTTTTTAATTACTCCTCCAACACAACAACAATTAGTTCACTCACTGATCAGGTTATTGATGATGCTAACGAATCACAACGTCTGCACACACACACACACACACACACACACAGAGAGAGGCGGCGGCGGCTCACCGATGCCGGTGTTGGCGCTCACCACCAGCATGGCGAAGTCGGGGCAGTAGCTGGTGAGGCCGAAGATGGTGGTCTTCAGGTACTTGTGGTGCCCGGCCAGGTCGATGAAGGTGATCATCTTGGAGGAGCTCTCGCAGATCTCCTCGGCGGTCCGCGACTCGCTGTAGTTCACCACCTGCAGCGAGCGAGAGCGTCACATACGAAATATACACATGCATCTACAGTATATCACCTCCCTCCCTCCCTCCCCCTCTCACCTCCCCCTTGCTGTTGAAGCCGAGGATCTCGAAGCTGATGCTGGAGGTGCGTCCGGTCTGGATCTCGTGCAGGTGTCTGAAGAGGTTGAGCCTCGCTCGGCCTCGCCCGTTGTCCAGCTCGCCCTGCGTCAGCACGCCCAGCAGGGTCGACTTCCCCGAGTCCACGTTCCCCAGAACCGCCACCCGCAGGTCCAGGAACTGTCCCGGTCCCCCCCCCCCCCCCCCCACCCCAAAAAAAATAAGAAGAGACACGACAGTGGAGAGGGGTCATGGTCTCTACTTTGCAACCTCCGTGAGCCGAGCTGAGGAGCACTGAAGAGGAAGGGGGTCAAATAACAGGCCGTGGGTGCGCTTTGCATGCTGGGAATACGCAGGACTGACCTTCTGAAGGAGCTCCTGGGTTCACTTTGAGGATCTGACTCGTCTAACCAATCGGGGGGGGGGGGGGAGAGGGAAGGCTCTCACCTGCTGGTCGTCGGGAACCTTTCGAACCAGGACTTCTGCGATTTTGCGCGTGTTTCTGTCCAGGTCGTAGTCCACCTCCCTCTCGCGGAGGAGAGTGATGTCGGCACCGACTCTGGAGAGAAGAACCCGATCGGGACGAAAGGAGGTTAAAATCGTTCACACATCGCTCCTTTTTTGAGGGGCGTGAGGAGGACGCGGAGCCTCCAGCGAGGCGACCTACTTCTCCGCCATCCTCTTCAGGGTCCGCAGCGAGGCCTTCATGTCCGACTCGCTCAGGCCGACCAGCAGGCCGTTGTCCTCCACGCCGATCTGGTAGACGGCCTCGCCGCGGCCCTCCTGCAGACGCCACTTCAGCTGCGTGGCCAGATGCTCGAAGCGATACTGCGTGGGATTCACCAGCTTCAACTACGGCAACAAGCAGAGGGACAAACGGGGTAAATACCAACGCAGGTTGAGCCGAACTGGCTGTGAGATTTAATCACAAAAGTGAAATGATAAAATATGTGGAGGCGCACACTTTACAGCGTGATCGATAAATTCTCATTGGTTAATAATTTCCTGAAAAATATTTAAAAATATTTTTTATATTTGCAACAGACTTGTGCTCCATTTCCATATTTGTCCACCAGAGGGCAGCAGGAGGTTTATTTTGATCCTTTAAACTGTAAAATGTCTGGAGGAGAAAATGTCAATTCTTTTAACAACTAAATGAAAAGCTTGTTATAATTAATTATATAAAGCGGATTATCAGTGCTCTTTATTATTAATGTTGTCCACTATAATGTCAGCTATAAATTGTAACTTTAATTAAACAGAAAAATAACCAAATAGTAAAATAACATGCAAATCCAATTTTTTAAGGGGGTTTATTTATTCATCAGACCAAAATAAACAATTTGTTAAATCATAAAAATATTAATAGTAAAAATTCCACTAAAGTGATTGATGAAATAAAATCACTTTACTTAGGAGGCGAAAAAGGGGAAGTCATTGAAATTGTAACATATTAGTTGGGAGAAGAGTTCCATCGTGGAAATAAAAAAACTCCAACAGCATAAAACCAAAGTTCAACCTTCTGCTCCAGCCCTTTTTAGATAATAGTGTCCATAAACCCAGAGGAAAGTTCTAAGCCTGTTTTAATGGAGGATAACGGCGTTTATCACAGCCATCAGAGACCAGAACCACACCATGAGCTGCATTCACCAAAACAGAGTGAAATGTTTTCAGCTCAAAGAGCAGCAAACCAACGGCAACTTTCATTGCTACTCGTTGCCAGCCGAGTCCAACCTCCGCCCTAAAAGCTCATCCGCCCGACAACGCACCGCCTCAACGAGCTCTGAGCCGTAATCACAGAAAGCGCCTCAGAATGCGCTCTGCACGTCCTGCCGCTGGATGGGAAGAAGTCGCGTGGTGGTGGATCTGAGCAGGAGGGGAAGGGTGTGTTACCTTGTACTCGATGTTTCCTTCCTCAGCCTGGACATGGAGAGGAAGAAGAGAAGAGGGGACACATCAGGACACTCAGCGACTGATATGTAACAGAATTGTTCTCTGTGTGGACAACGTGTCCAAATAGCTTGTCTTTGGCGTTTAGGGCCCCTCGGTTCTAATAGAGAGAAATATAAATTCTGCAGGTTTTAGAATGTGTCAGTGTAATGTAATAACAGTCATTATTATACTATTACAGCTTAGCAGTGATATAGTGTGTTATAGCACATCTTCCATTACAGCAGTAAAATGCACTTTTGTGCCCCATTCTGAGAAAGTATCGACTTGACTCAGTGAACCAATTTAGAGCTTATCATTAAAAGGGAAAAATATAATGGCACATTTGGACGTCTCGTTGAATCTAAATGATTGTTGTATCTATTCGGCACACATTTTATTAGCCGTACTGTCTGTTTATCACATTTATTACTCCGGTTCTTCTAGAGTTATTTAACAGAACATGACTCAGTAGCTCAGGTCTTATGGAAGTTGGAAGCTAAATGAGTAACAGCAAACATCTTTTCTTGGCGTACAGGCATTTGCCGAATTATTAAACGAGCTTTATAATTCCCGAATAAACATTGAGTCAACTTCTCTGACGTCGTGCCGTCACCACACGGACACGTTCATTGAGAATCGTCCGATGTGTGAGCGCGGTTTGGCGGGACCTTCTCTGCGGACCAGACGATAGCCGCTACCGGGGCTTCCGTGTCAGGTCTAGCTCACCGTGACACCGCAGTCACGCCATGCAGGACGTGGTGGTTTTTGGTCGGTGTGGTGTAAACTAAGTGTGTCGGTAGCCAGCCTGGAGCTAGCTAACGTTAGCTCGGGTTAGCTGCGGCACCGCTAGCTAGCTCGCGGGCTTCCCGCTAATCCCCCCCCCCCCCCCCGGGGATGAACGACGGCAGCTACCTCCGGAGGGAAATACGGAGGCGGTGTTTTGTTGTTCCTGTTGTTCTTTTTGTTCCTCCTTTTCCTCCCTCGTCGGCCCCTTCTCGTTCGGGCCCGTTTCGACGTTTTCTTCCCGTTATTACCGGAGCCCGGTGCGCGTCGGTCGTGCCCGGGCGACGCTGCGCCACCCTCGGACAGATCCACCATCGCGTCGCTCGTGGGGTCCGCGGCCGCGCGACGCCGACTTCCGGGTCCTCGCGAGCCGTCTGCGGCCTAAAGACGATGGCTGCGAGGGAGCGGTGCTCTGTAACATCCCCTCTACCGAGAGGCCCGGCCCGCCTGCGGGGAGACCTGCCGCGGAGGATGCTCTCTCCTCAGCATCACCGACGCCATCATGTCAAAGCAGCTTCCCTGCACCGGATACAGCTTCCGGTTGCGACTTTCAAAATGACCGCATCGGGCGGAAACGGGATTGCGTTTCAAAGTAAAAGTATAAGAGTTGCTGATTTTTTTTTGGGGGGGGGGCTGGTAAAATATCTCAAAGCCAGACGTTTTCAAAAATAAAAAAATCACAGCATCAACATTAGTCTCAACAAACATTTACTTTATGTCTGTTATTGTGTTACAATGACAATGATGGAAATGCAATAAACCAAACCTGTTTTTTGCCTTTTATTATCATCAATATTAAGGGGAAAGGCTCCGCATAAAATACGTCTTTCTCCGTTTATTTCCTTCCAAGGAAAAACATGTCACAACAGCTACGTGCTCAGTAGAACCTTCCTCCGTCCAGAACAGGGCCAGACAGTTCTTACCTACAGGAGGCCTCCAAACCAACTTGTTGTGTCTCTACAGCTGTCGGTCTCACTGGCATCTCATCAGTGTGAGACACTCCGCCTCGATTCTTTTTCATTTTATAACCTTGGTCGTACAATGAAACATTCATTTTTGCCATTACGCAGGGAAAAAGACACGGTAGTGCATTCAAAACCGTACTTAAATAAAAGTAAATCAGTATTATCAACTGACGCTCAGTGGTTTTCCACCTGTCTTTTTTCTTTCTTTATCAGTCGTCTTTCTGTTTGTTCTCGACGTGGAAACGCTTTTTAAAAAGTCTTCAAATGTCTTGTTTTGTAAGACGACGACCGTCTTCAGGAAAAAAAACAAAATGTGAAGGAACTATAAAGTTGTCTTTGTTATTTTTTATTTTAATGAAGTTACTGCAAAGTTTTTACATTAAATGACCTGACATTTAGCCGCTTTTATCCAAAGCGACTTACTTATTTCAACCATAGATACAAACTCAGAACAAGAAACAAGAAAGTGCAGTTTCATCCCCCTCATGAATTGACTCACGTTAGAAATGATCTTTCTGTGGAACTTGTGTCGTTCACTCTGATAAATTGTCACATGATCAAGTTAATTAACATGTGTAAATATAACTTGGGTCTAAACTAGTCATTTATATTCAGTGTTAAATTCTCAAGTTATTTATAAGGCAAAAGTAACTTTTTCAACAACAAATGTACATTTCTTTTTTTTTAAATCTTATTACAAATATTCACAAAACAAATCAAAATGACAAAGTGACTTTTAATTATTGAAACCAATTTTCACACCAAAAGAACATTTGCATCTATATTATTAATTCACTTCTTTTTTCTTTAAAGCAGTACAACAATAACACAAAGTGCATCCTGTGAACATGATGGAAAGGTAACAGACATCAGATATGATTTGTTTTGCTAATTTACTCAAAGTCAAACTTCATCTTTGGATATTTAGTCAAAATAAAAAAGTCTGGATTCAGAAGGTTGAAATAGATATTCTCCATGATACAAAAATTAAGAGAAAAACATACGGTATTTATACAAAATATGTGCAATTGTTCACTTTAATGAACAAAACATCACATTAAATCAGAGAATGATTAGTTTACTGCGACAGGAGAGATGATCAGAGGAGCAGAGTTTCTTACATCGTAACAATAACCAGGACAGAAGTACGGGAAGAGTTTCTTAGGGAAGGAGCAGCCAGTGAAGGAGTAGATGAGAGCTGCAGCTTCTACGTCATAAAAGGAGACCACACCCTCCTCATAGTCCACAAACACCCCCACCTTCTGAGGACCAGACTTCACAGAGAGATCAACTTGAGGATCATCAAGAGCTTTGTATTTATTTCCATTTGTCAAACATAGAATCCAGTAACCATTCTGAGGACTCCGTGAGATGAATTCCTTCCTGTCAACAGACTCTCTGATCACTCCTAAACACCACTCAGTCTTTCCTTCAACCTGAACCTCAAAGTAGAATCTGCCTGAAGAGAAACTCTGCTTTGTTACAACACAGAACCTGTTAGAAAATCTCTTTGGGTTTTTTGGGAGATTCTTCTTCACATCACCAGGTTTCACTTGTTTCCCATCATCAGACAGGATGAGACGACGATGAGCTGTTTCAGGATCAAGAGTCACATCCACTGCAAACATCTGGACCCTCTTCAGCTCAGCTTCACCACACCACTTCATCTTTTCACTGAGTGTCTCCTCCAGCTGAGACACAGCTCTCTCCACAATCCCCTCATATGAAGGACAAACACTGACCTCTGTCCAGTCCTTGGTGGGTGGTGGCTGATGGATGTTTGAGGACTGGAGAAGATGGAGGTGGTCTTCAGAGAGAGAGAGCTGCTCCACCTCAGCGCTCCTCTTCATCAGCTCAGAGATTTCCTGGTCCAGCTCTCTGATGAAAGCTTCAGCCTGTTTCTTTGTGGTTTCCTGCTTCTCTTCTATTGTTTTGAGGAGCTTCTTCAAGCCTCTTCCAACAAACTCCATCAGATCAGTGAAGACCTGAACACCTTCTGCTTTCTCTCTGCCTGCATCTTCCTCACTGAGGTCCATAGAGTGTTTGATCTCCTGAATCTTCAGTCTTCTGTTCTGGATCATCTGCTTAATGTCAGCTTCTGTCTTCTTCAGCTGGACCTTCTTTTCTTCATATTCTTCTTTCAGAGGAACAACATCATGGTTCTTGTGGTCTAAAACAGTGCAGAGCATGCAGACACACGTCTGGTCGCTCTTACAGAACAGCTCCAGAGGTTTATCGTGCTTCGTACACATCCTGCCTTCCAGGTTCTCCACAGGGTCCATCAGCTGATGTCTCTTCAGACCTGACATAGTCAGATGAGGCTCCAGGTGAGTCTCACAGTAGGAGGCCAGACACACCAGGCAGGACTTGAGGGCCTTCACTTTGGTTCCAGTGCAGACGTCACAGGGAACTTCTCCTGGTTTGGACTCTTGTTGCTCTGAGCTGTTGCTGCTGGCTTTCTGCTGAGTGGACTGTCTGAACTGAACAACCATCTCAGTGATGAAGGTGTTGACCCTCAAAACAGGTCTGGTGGTGAAGTCCTCCTTACACATTGGACACAGGTTCTGGTCGCTGGTGTTCCAGTGTTCATTGATGCAGTTTATGCAGAAGTTGTGTCCACATGGTGTGGTGACTGGATCAGTGAACACATCCAGACAGATGGAGCACAGGAACTGATCTTCAGATGGACCATAGTTTGCAGAAGCCATGTCTACACATGTTGTGGAAGAGAAGAAATATATATGATTATAATGTGTTGTCATTTGAAAGCAGTGGGATTGTAGCGTGTAACATTGGGTAAAATCCTGTGTCTTCATGGTCACTATTCTTGATGAACAGCCCAGAACGTGTCCACATGCTGTGAATAAAGAGCAGCACGCTAACAACGCTCTGCTTACTTGGTGACAAACATGTAGCATCTCATTTAGATGATTGACACTAAAAGCCTCCAGCAGGTTCCTGTTTAACACGTTTAACGTGACGCAGCAAGAGGAAACAGAGGAAGGGATCAGGAAACAGAGAGAGACTAAAGTTTAAAGCACAGAGATTCAGCTCCAAGTGACTGAAGTCCTGGGACAGTTTGAAGCTGTTACACTGAGTTACTGTATCGTGGGACTGTGGATAAACACACAGGCTTTTATTGTTAACATTCTATCAAGTAGGAAGTGAACACAGAGGAACTTACAAGTTGTGTGTTCTTCCTGCTTGTTGAAGGTGTAAATGTGACCAGCTGTACTCACCTGTGTTCTCAAGAGACTCTGCTGTGTTGCTGAGGAACACCTGATGACGTCACTTTGACTTTTCTCTCAGAAACACGGAGACTTGTCTTCACTGCAGCGCGTCTGCCTCTCTGACCAACTCACCTTTTCATTTCTGGAGAGTGACGTGGAAGCTCCGCCCCTCCGTGTAGCTCCGCCTCTTACTGGAGCGTCATCTGTTGGTGACGTTTGTTTCCTCCCTCTGATTCATTCTGATTGGTGGAGGAGTTAAACATGAACAGGATGCAGAGAGAGAAAAGTCCTTTGTTAGAACAACTTAGTTCAAGGTTACTTTAACTTTTAAAGGAATTGTTAAAATTGGAGAAAAAATATTGCTTCAACTGTTTCTTGTTTTTTTAATGAATAAATTGTATTAATAAATGTGAGTAAGTTTAAAGTACTAAAATACTACTTAGTAAAGTTGTATCAAATCTGATTTGAGGAAATAAACAGTCACCATTTGGTATCACTAATATTATTCTCATTTACGTTTTCTCTTGTCCAAAATTCTATTAATATTATTTAAACATGACACAGCACACATCGTGAATTCTATATTCTATAAAACCAATAATACTTCTATCTGGTGTACCAGTTACCCTCCATATGCTTTTATTTTGAAGAGGACTTCAGTGATCAGCTGGTGGCTTTTCTCTGGCTCCTTATTGGACGATGGAGTTTAGATGGAGGGTTGCTCCCAGCATGCAGATGAAGTTCAGCTGTCGCTCAACTACTGTTCAGCGTATGATGACTTCCTGTGAGGACTTGAGTTTGTTTGTCCTGCAGCTCCCCGACCTGAAGGACGCTGAGGCGGTGCAGATGTTCTTTCTCAATGTTAATATTTCATCAGAGGGGACATCTGTCCACAATGACAATTTCAGACCCCTCCATGATTTCCAAGTGGGAGAACTTGCAAAATAGCAGGGTGTTCAAATACTTATTTTCCTCACTGCATGTGTGTCATCTACGGTGGCCGAGATCGTTCAGACAAATACAAAAGCCACAACACACCCGCAAATGCCACAGCACAACACGAACGCCACAACACAAAATACAAAAGCCACAACACAATCGCAAATGCCGCAACACAACACGAACGCCACACCACAAAATACAAAAGTCACAACACACCCGCAAATGCCACAGCACAACACGAACGCCACAACACAAAATACAAAAGCCACAACACAATCGCAAATGCCGCAACACAACACGAACGCCACACCACAAAATACAAAAGTCACAACACACCCGCAAATGCCACAGCACAACACGAACGCCACAACACAAAATACAAAAGCCACAACACAACACGAACGCCGCAACACAACACGAAAGCGAAAACGGAAGTAGCTAAGTAACTGCCCACGGGAGCGAGCGTATTTTTGACGAACGGTGTTACGTGCCTACTGGTTTTTGAACCTACTGGTTTGGCTACGCGTGCGTGTTTGTTTTGCCCCGACAGCGGCAGATGTTGTCTGCCTCGGTCACCTGATCCGTCAAACATTCACAAACATATTGCTGAAAATGTTCAAAATGCATCCCATATCCAATGCAGCGATTATGATTGTATAAGTGAGCACTACATCACTGCCACGTATAAAGAAATAAATAAAAGAACATACATTTTGTCACGGTTTGGTCCCTCTTCCTGTTTTAGTTTGAAGTTTCATGTTCCTTGTGGTCCTGGGTTAACTTCACTTCCTGCCTTGTCTTGTGATTGCGTGATTGTCTCCACCTGTGTCCAATCACCTGCACCTCCCTTGTGTATTTAAGCCCTGTGTGCCTGTTGTCTTTTGTCGCGTCATTGTCTATATGTCCCTCGTTGTTGGAGCACGCCTTTGGTTTGTGTCTAATAAAGAGCACTTGGATCGAGAAACTCTGCGCTTGGGTCCTCACTGCAACCTGCCCCAGCCCGAGTGTGACAGAATGACACGACCTAAGGAGGAGTCAACAGAGTTTTAGAGCGTTCGGGGCCCCGACTATTTGGACGTGGGAAGTCCTTTTTGGCAGCGCGAGACGGACCTTGTTCTCGGGCCCAGAGGCTACAGAGAGATGTACCTCGAGATACGAGACATCCTCAACCCGAGGAAAGGGAGCCCGGGGGGGGAGGAGACCACAAATCCTGTCCCGGCCCCCAGAGTCTCGCCTGCGCCCGTCCCGGCCCCCAGAGTCTCGCCTGCGCCCGCTCCGGCCCCCAGAGTCTCGCCTGCGCCCGCTCCGGCCCCCAGAGTCTCGCCTGCGCCCGCTCCGGCCCCCGGAGCCTCGCCTGCGCCCGCTCCGGCCCCCAGAGCCTCGCCTGCGCCCGCTCCGGCCCCCAGAGCCTCGCCTGCGCCCGCTCCGGCCCCCAGAGCCTCGCCTGCGCCCGCTCCGGCCCCCAGAGCCTCGCCTGCGCCCGCTCCTTCCCCCAGAGCCTCGCCTGCGCCGGAGCCGCACCGCCCGGCGCCCCCTGCCACGACGACGCCGGAGCCGCACCGCCCGGCGCCCCCCGCCACGACGACGCCGGAGCCGCACCGCCCGGCGCCCCCCGCCACGAATCCTACTGGGGCAATAGAAAACCTGACAGAACTATATTTCACGCTCCGTTCGTCAAATATACGCTCGCTCCCGTGGGCGTTCCTCCAAAATACGCTCGCTCCCGTGGGCAGTTACTTAGCTACTTCCGTTTTCGCTTTTGTGTTGTGTTGCGGCGTTCGTGTTGTGTTGCGGCGTTCGGTTGTGTTGTGGCATTTGCGATTGTGTTGTGGCTTTTGTATTTTGTGTTGTCGCGTTTGTGTTGTGTTGCGGCATTTGCGATTGTGTTGTGGCTTTTGTATTTTGTGTTGCGGCGTTCGTGTTGTGTTGCGGCATTTGCGATTGTGTTGTGGCTTTTGTATTTTGTGTTGTGGCGTTCGTGTTGTGCTGTGGCATTTGCGGGTGTGTTGTGGCTTTTGTATTTGTCTGAACCTTCTCGGCCACCGTAGTCATCTGACTCTGTGTCATCAGCGACCCGTCTATGGGAAACAGGGAAAACCGTTTTAAGAGGAATAATCATCTCATTCTCCCTTTACAAAAAATAAAATGAAAACAAAAAGAAGCTTAACTGAAACAATCAATCAACTTCGTTAATGCAAGTGAGCCAACATTGGAAACCCAAAACGAATTAGGAAAGTATTAATCCCAAATGAATGAAATCATAAATAATAAAACTCAATTCCTAAGACACTGACCTAAACAATAACATTTTCACCATAGCAATAAATCTGGTAAATACTTACTACAAAATACTACAATAATTGGTGTAAAGGGATGAATTGTAGGACATTCAACATAAATTGACGGCCAGGTTCATAAATTAACTATAAATAAAATGCATTTAGTGTACATCAAAATACAACCATGATTCTGGAGATATGTATTCAATAAAGTAATGGGAATGTTATAAAACAACTGTAATTTTGAAACTGTAATCAATAGAATAATAGCAATGTACAGTTATGATTGTATTCGATGTAATGTAATCTACCAAAATGCATTCATGTAATACTTGATAGCTCCACAACTGATATTGACTGAGAGACAGCCGAAATCCGAGCTACATTGAACTCACCAGGGGACCACTCCCAGGGGCGTGGCCACTGACTCACACCTTTACTGATCTGTATACAGACGGGCACGAGGGATGGTCAAAGGACTCCCCTGTGGTCTGTTGGTTGTGGAGACCAGCGGCTCCTCAGCTGATAAAAGATAATTACAAGTCAGTCAGGGGGGGGCCCGGGCTCTGTTGATGAGCTCGACTGCTGAAGGGAAGAAACTGTTTGTGTGACGGGAGGTCTTGGCCCTGATGGACCTCAGCCTCCTGCCGGATGGAAGGGGCACAAACAGTTCATGTCCAGGGTGGGAGGGGTCGACTACAATCTTTCTGGCCCGCTTCAAAGTCCTGGAAGCGAACAAGTCCTGGAGAGACGGCAGATTGCAGCCAATCACCCTCTCTGCAGAGCGGATGACACGCTGCAACCTGCCCTTGTCCTTGGCAGTGGCTGCAGCGTACCACACGGTGATGGAAGAGGAGAGGATGGACTCGATGAGTTAGGCAATCCAAACCTTTTCAGCAGAGACAATGAATAAAAATAATAACAGCAGTGGAGGGTGATATGTGCTTCACAGATAGATACTTATTATACCCCAGAACTACAATGCTCCCTAAACCGAAGGCTACAGGGTTACAACAAAGTATTCTCCCTCCAGGAACTCCATAAATGAGCTCCAAAAACAGCCATGGTTCTGAAACTATGTAATCAATAAATAAATGACAATGATGTAACACCATTGTCATTTTGAAACCATAATCAATAGAATAACACCAATGCACCACTATGATTGTATTCTTTTCAATCCAAGATGTCTTCTGTGTGAGTTTCTTTATGTTTAGAAAACAACAATTGGTGACGTGATGGAGTGCAGAGGAACTGTTCTGAACAAAGGACCCGGACAATCGAGTCACACGGCGCCATCGAAACAGGTAAACAGCAGCCTGTTGTGTTAAAACCGAATGCTGTATAGTGTACCATAGAACATTTATGTGTGAGTGGACCAAAAACAATGGTTTGAAAAAAAAACAAATTTAGCAGATTTTTTTTTCTTCTCAGCTTTGAATGGGCTTTGTGATTAAAAAAACTGATTTGTTTTGCTAATTTACTCAAAGTCAAACTTCAGCTTTGGATATTTAGTGAAAATAAAAAAGTCTGGATTCAAAAGGATGAAATAGTTATTCTCCAAAAGGATCATGAAAATAAGAGAAAGACATACAGTATTTATACACAATATGTACATCCGACAGGAGAGATGATCAGAGGGGCAGAGTTTATATCCTCGTCATTATAACCCGGATCAAAGTACAGGAAGAGTTTCTCAGTGAAGGAGCAGCCAGTGAAGGAGTAGATGAGAGCTGCAGCTTCTACGTCATAAAAGGAGACCACACCCTCCTCATAGTCCACAAACACCCCCACCTTCTGAGGACCAGACTTCAGAGAGAGAACAACTGGAGGATCATCATACTTTACTTGCTGTCATCCCTAAAGTGGTTTTAGACTGTGTGTGTGTGTGTGTTCTGGAGAGTGACGTGGAAGCTCCGCCCCTCCGTGTAGCTCCGCCTCTTACCGGAGCGTCATCTGCTGGTGAAGTTTGTTTCCTCCCTCGGATTCATTCTGATTGGTGGAGGAGTTAAACATGAACAGGATGCAGAGAGAGAAAAGTCCTTTGTTAGAACAACTTACAACAAGATTACTTTAACTTTTAAAAGAATAGTTAAAATAGGAGAAAAAATACTGCTTCAATTGTTTTTTTAATGAGTAAATTGTAATAATAAATGTGAGTGACTAAGTTTAAAGTACTAAAATACTACTCAGTAAAGTTTTATCAAATCTGATTTGAGGAAATACACAGTCACCATTTGGCAGAAGTGTCAAGTACAAATACTTTGTTACTGTACTCAAGTAGAAATTTTGAGTATCTATACTTTACTTGACTTTTTATTTTTCAAAAGACGTTTTACTTCAACTCCTTACATTTTCGTGCAAATATCTGTACTTTCTACTTCTTACATTTAAAAAATCGCCTCGTTACTATTTCCTTTCGGAAGGTTTTCTGGCGTGTCACCGTTCAAAAACACACAAAAAACTATCCGGATAAATCGCGCCGTCGGGATTGCGTTAATTTGATTGTGGTTGGATGAGAAGTGTAAACATTTACCATCCAGACACCTTATTGGTTTATCAGATGACGCAAATCAGTGACGCTGGGTGCGTAAAGTGGTGAAGGATCTGTCACGGTTTGGTCTCTCTTCCTGTTTTAGTTTGAAGTTTTCATGTCTCTTGTGTCCCTGGGTAACTTCACTTCCTGCCTTGTCCTGTGATTGCCTGATTGTTTCCACCTGTGTCCAATCACCCGCACCTCCCTTGTGTATTTAAGCCCCGTGTGCCTGTTGTCCCTTGTCGTGTCATTGTCAGTTGTCGTTGGAGCACGCCTCTGTTCCTGTTCCCGTTGTGTTTAATAAAGAACACATTCTATACGAATCCTGCGCCTGCGTCCTACTTCCTGTTCCGCCTGCACCAGCGAACCTCATTGTGACAGGATCTTTTTCAGGAGGCAGATCGCTGGTCGCGGTACAAGTTGATCTCAGTTGGTCTTTAGCGACATGAACCCGCCTCCTCATGCAAAGTCCATGTATTACATTACATTACATGTCATTTAGCTGACGCTTTTATCCAAAGCGACGTACAATAAGTGCATTTCCACATAGAGATACAAACTCAGAAGGACAAGTAACAAGAAAGTACATTTTTCATCAAATAAGCAGTTACAAAACGTGTTATAGAAAAGTGCCATTATAAGTACAATTTAAGTGCTATCATTTGTTAGTGCTACGGTTTGCTAGTGTTTTAGTCAAGGTAGAGTCTAAAAAGGTTTGTTTTGAGTTTTCGACGGAAGATGTAGAGGCTCTCTGCAGTCCTGATGTCATCAGAGAGCTCATTCCACCATCTGGGGGCCAGGACAGCAAAGAGTCGCGATCTCGTCGAGTGCTTTTCTCTCAGTGAGGGAGGAACAAGCCGCTTGGAAGATGTAACGTTAAATGAGTCTTCATGACCATGGGTCGGTCCTATATGTTTTTTCTAACTTTATTGATGATCTGGGACAACGCAGCTGTTAACATATAGGAGTTGTAGAGGCCCTTTGCCTCGCACGTTGAGTTCCTCTTGGTTGGGGTTTCGTGTGGTTTGTTTTTGACGCGTGACAAATGTTCATGAGTCTCCCGTACTCTTTCACTGTCCTTCATTTTGTTCTTCTTCTTATATACATACCAATGCCAATCGTTCATGTTTACCTTCACGCTCGAAAAACTATTTCCCTTTCAACACCCAACCCCTGTGCCCAGTAACCCCCCTGATTATATAGCCATTGCTGCCTAATTGAAACACCTCCTCTCACCTCCCTAGGGGGTGGGGCTAAACAGACAAACAATAACAAAAATGGCTCTTACAACTACGTTTATCACGGTGGACCAACGTAGCCTTTTCACGCTTTTTTTGGAGACTGGGTTGTAAATTCTCAAGTTATTTATAAGGCAAAAGTAACTTTTTCAACAACAAATGTACATTTCTTTTTTTTTAAATCTTATTACAAATGTTCACAAATCAAAATGACAAAGTGACTTTTAATTATTGAAACCAATTTTCACACCAAAAGAACGTTTGCATCTATATTATTATTTAACTTTGTCCATTGATCTTTCATGCAATATAATAATAAAACGAAGTGTATCCTGTGAACATGATGGAAAAGTAAGAGGCATTTTTGAAAATATTCAATATGTTTTCAGTGGCTGCACATTAGATATAATTTGTTTTGCCAATTTACTGAAAGTCAAACTTTATCTTTGGATATTTAGTCAAAATAAAAATCACATGAAATCAGAGAATGATTAGTTTACTGCGACAGGAGAGATGATCAGAGGAGCAGAGTTTGTACCATCGGTATTAAAATCAGGACAGAAGTACGGGAAGAGTTTCTCAGTGAAGGAGCAGCCAGTGAAGGAGCCGATGAGAGCTGCAGCTTTTACGTCATAGAAGGAGACCACACCCTCCTCATAGTCCACAAACACCCCCACCTTCTGAAGACCAGACTTCAGAGAGCGAACAATTGGAGGATCATGAAGAGCATAGTATTTATTTCCATTAATCAAACGTATGATCCAGTAACCTTTCTGAGGCCTCCATAAGGTGAATCCCTTCCTGTCGACAGACTCTCTGATCACTCCTAAAGACCACCGAGTCTTTCCTTCAACCTGAACCTCAAAGTAGAATCTGCCTGAAGAGAAACTCTGCTTTGTTAAAACGAAGGACCAATTAGAAAATCTCTCTGGGTTGTTTGGGAGATTCTTCCTCACATTACCGTGTTTCACTTGTTTCCCATCATCAGACAGGATGAGTTGAGGATGAGCTGTTTCAGGATCAAGAGTCACATCCACTGCAAACATCTGGACCTTCTTCAGCTCAGCTTCAGCAAACCACTTCTTCATCTTTTCACTGAGTGTCTCCTCCAGCTGAGACACAGCTCTCACCACAGTCCCCTCATATGATGGAGGACAAACACGGACCTCTGTCCAGTCCTTGGTGGGTGGTGGCTGATGGATGTTTAAGGACTGGAGAATATGGAGGTGGTCTTCAGAGAGAGAGAGCTGCTCCACCTCAGCGCTCCTCTTCATCAGCTCAGAGATTTCCTGGTCCAGCTCTCTGATGAAAGCTTCAGCCTGTTTCTTTGTGGTTTCCTGCTTCTCTTCTATTGTTTTGAGGAGCTCCTTCAAGCCTCTTCCAACAAACTCCATCAGATCAGTGAAGACCTGAACACCTTCTGCTTTCTCTCTGCCTGCATCTTCCTCACTGAGGTCCACCGAGTGCTTGATCTCCTGGATCTTCAGTCTTCTCTCCTGAATCATCTTCTGGCTTTCAGCCTCTGTCTTCTTCAACTGGACCTTCTTTTCTTCATATTCTTCTTTCAGAGGAACATACACATGGTTCTTGTGGTCTAAAACAGTGCAGAGCATGCAGACACACGTCTGGTCGCTCTTACAGAACAGCTCCAGAGGTTTATCGTGCTTCGTGCACATCCTGCCTTCCAGGTTCTCCACAGGATCCATCAGCTGATGTCTCTTCAGGCGTGAAGCTGTCAGATGAGGCTCCAGGTGAGTCTCACAGTAGGAGGCCAGACACACCAGGCAGGACTTGAGGGCCTTCACTTTGGTTCCAGTGCAGACATCACAGGGAACTTCTCCTGGTTTGGACTCTTGTTGCTCTGAGCTGCTGCTGCTGGCTTTCTGCTGACTGGACTGTCTGAACTGAACAACCATCTCAGAGAACATGGTGTTGACCCTCAAAACAGGTCTGGTGGTGAAGTCCTCCTTACACATTGGACACAGGTTCTGGTCGCTGGTGTTCCAGTGTTCATTGATGCAGTTCATGCAGAAGTTGTGTCCACATGGTGTGGTGACTGGATCAGTGAACACATCCAGACAGATGGAGCACAGGAACTGAACTTCAGATGAACCATAGTTTGCAGAAGCCATGTCTACACATGTTGTGGAAGAGAAAAAAATATATATAATTATAATGTGTGGGATTGTAGCGTGTAACATTGGGTAAAATACTGTGTCTTCATGGTCACTATTCTTGATGAACAGCCCAGAACGTGTCCACATGCTGTGAATAAAGAGCAGCACGCTAACAACGCTCTGCTTACTTGGTGACAAACATGTAGCATCTCATTTAGATGATTCACACTAAAGCCTAATAACAGGGGCTTTAACTCTTCTTTATGCCATCAGTGTGGCAACGTATAAAGAAATACATAAAAGAACATATAATGTTCACCCTGAACCAAAACGTTTGCCTGCCACTGACGATATACAACTTTATTAGAACTATACAAATCAACTCAAATCCTATAAGCTTGGTTGGCCGAGCGAGTAGCCCAGATACTTTGCGGCACAATGTTAATTTTGCGCGACGCGGTTCGAATCCCGGTGTTGGTGGACTTTTAATAAATGTTCTTTTATGTATTTCTTCATACGATCTTCATACACTTATACAATCGTTATCGCTGCAATGGATATGGATGCATTTTTTAACATTTTCAGCACAATATGTTTGCAAATGTGTGACGACTCAAGTGACGGAGGCAGACAACACCTGCCTGTCGGGGGAAAACAAACACGCACCCGTAGCCAAACCAGTAGGTTCAAAAACCAGTAGGCACGTAACACCGTCACTGAAAAATGGGTTCTCGTTTCAGACTTTATGAGCAAATACAGGATCCCTTTGAGATAAATTCTAAAGTCTCGCATTTAGACGTACATCCCTTTATGTAAGACTCTGCGCTACTTGCAGGTCGCTGTGTTGTGCCAGATCCTCAATAAAGTTTAACCATGGCCATGAAGACTCATTTAACGTTACGTGGACTTTGAATGCCGGTTAATACCCAACTGAGATCGGCTTGTGCCTCAGAAAAAGGATCCTTCCACCGACCA
Organism: Pungitius pungitius; assembly: GCF_949316345.1. Classification (NCBI taxonomy): domain Eukaryota; kingdom Metazoa; phylum Chordata; class Actinopteri; order Perciformes; family Gasterosteidae; genus Pungitius; species Pungitius pungitius. The sequence continues at coordinate 19,178,279 of NC_084908.1, forward strand.
CTTCCGCACTCGGCGCTACTGCGGTTATTCCTGCATGTCCTGTCGGGTTTATGCGTCTGCACACTCCGCTAAAGCCGCTGCCGCTGCCCCCCCCCCACTACGCTACTAAGCTCAGGCTTCAAGCGCGTTCCTGGTTTCAAAACTCCGCCAATCACTCCTAACAGCTTGTCCAAGGATCTCAGCATCAATAAATTAATTCAAAACTAGAAGAAGAGGCGTATTGTGAGCGGCTGTACGCTCTCGTTTAACTTCCGCTTAGTTCATGTCCAATACAGTCTGTTACTGTACAAATGTCAGCTGTCTATTACGGAATCTTACAGACACAAACCACACTGATGGCATGAAGAAGAGTTAAAGCCCCGTTATTATTGGACATGGCTACAATCCGAAGCCGAAGGTGTTTTGGGTGCTCGCTCCTTTAGCTTGACGCACGCTCCTGATCTTGAATCTAGAATCGATTGCTCTTCCTTAGTGTCCCGGATGTTGGTGTCTCAAGGTTGACATTTTTGGAGGTTGAATATTGTAACCTCCGTTTCTTTTGCGGCTGAATATTTCAACAGTTTTTTTTTTTAGGTTGAATTTTTTTGCGGTGTTTTAATGTTGAAAAACATTCAGGTACATAATTTCAATGCATAAATATTCAGTGCTAGAAATTCAATCACCTTTTTCTTTCAACCCCCGATGGCACAGATTTACTTCCATACAGCAGGTTCCTGTTGAACACGTTTAACGTGACGCAGCAAGAGGAAACAGAGGAAGGGATCAGGAAACAGAGAGAGACTAAAGTTTAAAGCACAGAGATTCAGCTCCAAGTGACTGAAGTCCTGGGACAGTTTGAAGCTGTTACACTGAGTTACTGTATCGTGGGACTGTGGATAAACACACAGGCTTTTATTGTTAACATTCTATCAAGTAGGAAGTGAACACAGAGGAACTTACAAGTTGTGTGTTCTTCCTGCTTGTTGAAGGTGTAAATGTGACCAGCTGTACTCACCTGTGTTCTCAAGAGACTCTGCTGTGTTGCTGAGGAACACCTGATGACGTCACTTTGACTTTTCTCTCAGAAACACGGAGACTTGTCTTCACTGCAGCGCGTCTGCCTCTCTGACCAACTTACCTTTCGTTTCTGGAGAGTGACGTGGAAGCTCCGCCCCTCCGTGTAGCTCCGCCTCTTACTGGAGTGTCATCTGCTGGTGAAGTTTGTTTCCTCCCTTGGATTCATTCTGATTGGTGGAGGAGTCAAACATGAACAGGATGCAGAGAGAGAAAAGTCCTTTGTTAGAACAACTTACAACAAGATAACTTTAACTTTTAAAAGAATAGTTAAAATAGGAGAAAAAATACTGCTTCAATTGTTTTTTTAATGAGTAAATTGTAATAATAAATGTGAGTGACTAAGTTTAAAGTACTAAAATACTACTCAGTAAAGTTTTATCAAATCTGATTTGAGGAAATACACAGTCACCATTTGGCAGAGGTGTCAAGTAACAAGTAAGTATAAATACTTACTGTACTCAAGTAGAAATTTTGAGTATCTATACTTTTTATTTTTCAGACGACGTTTTACTTCTACACCTTTCATTTTCGCGCAAATATCTGTACTTTCTACTTCTTACATTTAAAAAATCGCCTCGTTACTATTTCATTTCGGAAGGTTTTCTGGCGTGTCACCGTTCAAAAACACACAAAAAACTATCCGGATAAATCGCGCCGTCGGGATTGCGTTAATTTGATTGTGGTTGGATGAGAAGTGTAAATATTTACCATCCTGACACCGCATTGGTTTATCAGATGACGCAAATCAGAGTGACGCTGGGTGCGTAAAGTGGTGAAGGATCTTTTTCAGGAGGCAGATCGCTGGTCGCGGTACAAGTTGATCTCAGTTGGTCTTTAGCGACATGAACCCGCCTCCTCCTCCTCATGCAAAGTCCATGTAACGTTAAATGAGTCTTCATGACCATGGGTTGACCCTACATGTTTTTTCTAACTTTATTGATGATCTGGGACCACACAGCGACCTGCAAGTAGCGCAGCGTCTTCAATAAAGTGTTACACCAAAATTGGTTTAAAGGGATGAATTCTAGGATATTCAAAATAAATTGACGGCCAGGTTCAAAAATTAACTACAATAAAATGCATTTAGTGTACATCAAAATACAACCATGATTCTGGAGATTTGTATGCAATAAAGTAATGACAATGTTATAAAACCACTGTTATTTTGAAACTGTAATCAATAGAATAATAGCAATGTACATGTCACAGTCGGGCTGGGGCAGGATGTAGTGAGGACTCAGGCGCAGAGTTTCTAATCAAAAGTGCTCTTTATTCTCACCCAGGACAAGACGTGCTCCATCGACGACTGACGTATAGACAATGACGCGACAGGGGACAACAGGCACACAGGGCTTAAATACACAAGGGAGGTGCAGGTGATTGGACACAGGTGGAGACAATCACGCAATCACAAGACAAGGCAGGAAGTGAAGTTAACCCAGGACCACAAGAGACATGAAACTTCAAACTAAAACAGGAAGCGAAGCCAAACCGTGACAGTACAGTTATGATTGTATTCAATGTAATGTAATCTACCAAAATGCATTCATGTAATACTTGATAGCTCCACAACTGATATTGACTGAGACACATTCGGAATCCAAGCTACATTGAACTCACCAGGAGACTACTCCCAGGGGGCGTGGCCACTGACTTTCCCACCTTTACTGATCTGTATACAGACGGGCACTAGGGACGGTCAAAGGTACTCCCCTGTGGTCTGTTGGATGTGAAGACCAGCGGCTCCTCAGCTGAGATGTTCTTTTTAGCACAACACCTTTACCTTTATTAAATACGTTTGATTTTAACTGTTCATTCCAAGATGACTTCTGTCCCTCCGGTGTTTCTTCATTTTTTGAACAGAACAGTACCTATCAACAACTCCACATAAACTTGAATTCTCGGAACACTGACACCATCCAAGTATGGCCTCTTCGAGAAATCCTCTTCTTTGATGAGGTTAGAACAACAAGATGGCCGCCTCGGTACTGCGCTCTCTACTTTTTCTGCTTTTGTTTGTTTGTCTCGTTTCCAGCTCTCCCTCTCTGATCACATTCAGCAGGGAGGATCTTTAAAAGATTGCTGAACTGCTGCTCCTAAATAAATAGATAAAAACTCAGACTTTAGAGTGAGGCACTCCAACTCCTGGCTGAGCAGATCACCAACACGGAGCACAAAGACCCTGCTTATTGCTCTTGGGGACTTTAACAGAGCAAAACCTCAGCAAAGAACTTCCCAAATAAAGAGTGTAGCACCAGGGATGAAAACACACTGTACAACTTCTACACTGCACTAAAGGACTCATATTCGCGCAGTCCCCCGTGCAGTTTTGGACCTCTCTGACCACTGTCTGGTCCATCTCCTCCCAACCTACAGGCAGAAATGAAAATCTGCAGAGCCTGCGGTGAAGACTGTGAAGAGATGGACCAACAATGCAAAGATGGAGCTACAATCCTACTTTGCCTCCACTGATTGTGAGCGTTTTAGAGACGGCTGCTACAGACCTGGATGGGCTCACTGACACTGTGACATCTTATATCAGTTTTTGTGAGGACATACAACAATAAACCCTGGTTCGCTGCAAGACTCAGGCAGCTTCATCGGGCCAAAGAAGAGGCCTATAGAGTTGGAGACAGGATCCCGTACAACCAGGCCAGAAACTCAATGAGGAGGGAGATCAGTGCAGCTCAGAAGAGCTACATTGAAAAACTGGAGTCCCCTCGTCAGTCTGGAGAGGCCTGGAAGTACTCACCAACTACAGGAGACCATCCTCCCCCACTGAGGACAATCACCAACTGGCTGACGACCTGAATGTGTTCTACTGCATGTTTGATAAGCCCACTCCCACTCTCAACAACATCAATTAACCACCCACACTATCTGCCTCCTTCTTTCCCCTCCCAACTGCCCCCCACCCCCACCGGCCCTGAGGATCTGTGAAGACAATGTGAGTCGGCTCTTTCACAGACAGAAGACCAGGAAGGCTCCGGACCCAGATGGTGTGTTACTCCTCCTGCCTGAAGTTCTGTGCTGATTAGCTGGCACCCATCTTCACATTGATCTTCAACCCATCACTGCAGCTGTGTGAAGTCCCATCCTGCTTCAAGCGCTCCACGATCATCCCAGTTCCCAAGAAATCCTCCATCAAGGGATTAAACGACTACAGACCCGTCACCCTGACATCTGGGGTCATGAAAGCCTTTGAGAGACTGGTGTTGATCCATCTGAAGGACATTACGAGGCCCCTGCTGGACCCCCTGCAATTTGCCTTCCGTGCAAACAGGTCGGTGGACGAAGCAGTCAACATGGGACTGCCCCGTCTACTCCCCAGAGACTTATCCAAGGGTTCTGTTTGTGGACTTCAGCTCAGCGTTCAACACCATCATCCCGGACGTACTTCAACCCAAACTCTCCCAGCTGTCCATCCCAGCCTCCACCTGTCAGTGGACCACAAACTCTCTGACGGACAGGACGCAGCAGGTGAGGTTGGGAAAAATCACACCTAGCACCCGGACTATCAGCACTGGCGCCCCCCCCCCAGGAAAGTGCCCTGTCCCCACTACTCTTCTCTCTGTACACCAACGACTGCACATCAGGGGACACGTCTGTTAATCTCCTGAAGTTCGCAGACGACGCGACAGTCACCGGCCTCATGAGGGACGGTGACGGGTCTGCGTACAGACGGGAGGTTGGACAGCTGGTCCTCTGCTGTGGTCAGAACAACCTGGAGCTGAACAACCTCAAACCTGTGGAGATGACAGTGGATTTTAGGAAGAGGCCCCCACCCTCATCATACTCAACAACACTGTCTGCAGATCAAGCTCTTCCAACCTTCTAAACGTCACCTTTTACTTACTTCTGTCCTCCAAACAGAACCAACACAAGAAAAAAGATGTTTATCCGCTTTGTTCTGTGCCCCCACATCTTCCTCCCCTTCCTCTTCCTCATCTGGACCTTCCAAGACGACCCCCCCCGAGGCCTCCATCACTTCTTGAAGGGGAGCTGGTTTGGTTTCTTTCCTCCTGGTTCATCCATGACAGTAATGTTTGGTTCTTTTTAACCTGAAGGACCCGTTTTGGGGTCTTCAGAGTCTCTGGGTCATGACGTGGTTTTATTTTGTCATTTTAAAGAGGACGACCGTCTTTAGGAAAATTAAAAGAAATGTGAGGGATTGATGAAGTGGTCTTGTGAGGTTGATTTGTATTTAAACTCTTGTTCCATTATTTCAGTTCATGGTTTTGCTCTCCTGCACCAAATAAATACTTTGTTACTACAGCAGGAAAACTGTAGATCAAAGTCAGTGTATAATTACAGTTGTGTTTGGTTCTTCTTCTGCTGCTGGTTCTCAGTGGAGTGGATTCTCCTCAGTATCTGAAGCCACTGAACAGTTTCATCAACCTCGGATATTAACTCACGTTAGAATTGATCTTTCTGTGGAACTCGTCGTTCACACTGACAAATTGTCACATGATCAATAAACAAAGAACTCGGACATGTTTCCTGCATTAGTATTTATTAACATATATGAATATAATGTGCAGTTAATTCTAGTCAGTGTTTCATTTCATCAAGTTATTTATAAGCCAAACGTATTTTTTCATCAACAAAAGTGCATGTCTCTTTTTTCAAAAATCAAAGTAAGCAATCTTTGTTTTTAAGTCTTTTTACAAATATTCACAAAATAAAATGAGCCAAAGTTAATTATTCAAACCACTTTTCACACCAAGCGAACATTTATATCTAAAATATTAATTCACTTTGTCCATTGATCTTTAATGCAGTTTAACAATAATACAAAGTGTATCCTGTGAACATGATGGAAAGGTAATAGACATCAGATATGATTTGTTTTGATAATTTACTAATTAACTTCAGTCAAACTTCAGCTTTGGATATTTAGTGAAAATAAAAAAGTCTGGATTTAAAAGGTTGAAATAGAAATTCTCCATAAGGACCATGAAAATAAGTGAAAAACAAAAAGTATTTATACAAAATATGTACATTGATTTTTAATCAATCAATAAAATCATCACATGAAAGAAGAAAATGATTAGTTTACTGCGACAGGAGAGATGATCAGAGGAGCAGAGTTTCCACCAAAGACATTAGAACCAGGATCAAAGTACGGGAAGAGTTTCTCAGTGAAGGAGCAGCCAGTGAAGAAGTAGATGAGAGCTGCAGCTTCTACGTCATAAAAGGAGACCACACCCTCCTCATAGTCCACAAACACCCCCACCTTCTGAAGACCAGACTTCAGAGAGAAAACAACTCGAGGATCATCAGAGGCTTTGTATTTATTTCCATCAATCAAACGTATGATCCAGTAACCATTGTGAGGACTCAGTAAGGTGATTCCCTTCCTGGTGACAGACTCTCTGATCACTCCTAAAAACCACTCAGTCTTTCTTTCAACCTGAACCTCAAAGTAGAATCTGCCTGAAGAGAAACTCTGCTTTGTTATAACACAGAACCCATAATAAAATCTCTCTGGGTTGTTTGGGAGATTCTTCTTCACATCACCACGTTTCACTTGTTTCCCATCATCAGACAGGATGAGTCGACGATGAGCTGTTTCAGGATCAAGAGTCACATCCACTGCAAACATCTGGACCCTCTTCAGCTCAGCTTCACCACACCACTTCTTCATCTTTTTACTGAGTGTCTCCTCCAGCTGAGACACAGCTCTCACCACAGTCCCCTCATATGAAGGACAAACACGGACCTCTGTCCAGTCCTTGGTGGGTGGTGGCTGATGGATGTTTAAGGACTGAAGAAGATGGAGGTGGTCTTCAGAGAGAGAGAGCTGCTCCACCTCAGCGCTCCTCTTCATCAGCTCAGAGATTTCCTGGTCCAGCTCTCTGATGAAAGCTTCAGCCTGTTTCTTTGTGGTTTCCTGCTTCTCTTCTATTGTTTTGAGGAGCTCCTTCAAGCCTCTTCCAACAGACTCCATCAGATCAGTGAAGACCTGAACACCTTCTGCTTTCTCTCTGCCTGCATCTTCCTCACTGAGGTCTATAGAGTGTTTGATCTCTTGAATCTTCAGTCTTCTCTTCTGGACCATCTGCTGAATTTCAGCCTCTGTCTTCTTCAGCTCAACCTTCTTTTCTTCATATTCTTCTTTCAGAGGAACATACACATGGTTCTTGTGGTCTAAAACAGTGCAGAGCATGCAGACACATGTCTGGTCGCTCTTACAGAACAGCTCCAGAGGTTTATCGTGCTTCGTACACATCCTGCCTTCCAGGTTCTCCACAGGGTCCATCAGCTGATGTCTCTTCAGGCGTGAAGCTGTCAGATGAGGCTCCAGGTGAGTCTCACAGTAGGAGACCAGACACACCAGGCAGGACTTGAGGGCCTTCACTTTGGTTCCAGTGCAGACGTCACAGGGAACTTCTCCTGGTTTGGACTCTTGTTGCTCTGAGCTGCTGCTGCTGGCTTTCTGCTGAGTGGACTGTCTGAACTGAACAACCATCTCAGAGATGAAGGTGTTGACCCTCAAATCAGGTATGGTGGTGAAGTCCTTCTTACACATTGGACACAGGTTCTGGTCGCTGGTGTTCCAGTGTTCATTGATGCAGTTCATGCAGAAGTTGTGTCCACATGGTGTGGAGACTGGATCAGTGAACACATCCAGACAGATGGAGCACAGGAACTGATCTTCAGATGGACCATAGTTTGCAGAAGCCATGTCTGCACATGTTGTGGAAGAGAATAAATATATATAATTATAATGTGTGGTCATTTGAAAGCAGTGGGATTGTAGCGTGTAACATTGGGTAAAATACTGTGTCTTCATGGTCACTATTCTTGATGAACAGCCCAGAACGTGTCCACATGCTGTGAATAAAGAGCAGCACGCTAACAACGCTCTGCTTACTTGGTGACAAACATGTAGCATCTCATTTAGATGATTGACACTAGAAGCCTCCAGCAGGTTCCTGTTGAACACGTTTAACGTGACGCAGCAAGAGGAAACAGAGGAAGGGATCAGGAAACAGAGAGAGACTAAAGTTTAAAGCACAGAGATTTAGCTCCAAGTGACTGAAGTCCTGGGACAGTTTGAAGCTGTTACACTGAGTTACTGTATCGTGGGACTGTGGATAAACACACAGGCTTTTATTGTTGACATTCTATCAAGTAGGAAGTGAACACAGAGGAACTTACAGAGGAAGTTGTGTGTTCTTCCTGCTTGTTGAAGGTGTAAATGTGACCAGCTGTACTCACCTGTGTTCTCAAGAGACTCTGCTGTGTTGCTGAGGAACACCTGATGACGTCACTTTGACTTTTCTCTCACAAACACGGAGACTTGTCTTCACTGCAGCGCGTCTGCCTTTCTGACCAACTTAACTTTCGTTTCTGGAGAGTGACGCGGAAGCTCCGCCCCTCCGTGTAGCCCCGCCTCTTACTGGAGCGTCATCTGCTGGTGACATTTGTTTCCTCCCTCTGATTCATTCTGATTGGTGGAGGAGTCAGTTTTAAAGGAATAGCTAAAATTGGAGAAAAAATATTGCTTCAACTGTCTCTGTTTTTTAATGAGTAAATTGTATTAATAAATGTGAGTGACTAAGTTTAAAGTACTAAAATACTACTCAGTAAAGGTTTATCAAATCCGATTTGAGGAAATAAACAGTCACCATGTGGTATCACTAATATTATTCTCATTTACGTTTTCTCCTGTCCAAAAGGCTCTTAATATTATTTAAACATGACACAGCACACATTGTGAATTCTTTATTCTATAAAACCAATAATATTTCTCTCTGGTTTACCAGTTACCCTCCATATGCTTTTATTTTGAAGAGGACTTCAGTGATCAGCTGGTGGCTTTTCTCCGGCTCCTTATTGGACGATGGAGTTTGGATGGAGGATTGCTCCCAGCAGTTGGAGCCTGTGAGAGCCTGCAGGTATCAAATGAAAACCAGAAGCTTCTTCTCCTGCAACGGACTTTACTGCAATGAATTTCCACAGCAGACGAATGTCATTCATTACAAAACATGATTTTATTCTCTTTACAGCATCTGTTTTAGTCACTGACGTACTGTACATCAACCTCCTCTAAACGTGTGAGTAACGCCGTTTAAAAACTAAATAATCTGGTGATTATATCGTTCAAAACACAAAATGAACAGCCGTCCAAAGTGCTTCATGTAAAGCATTTAAAACAAAAATAATGAAAGAAAATAAACTAAAACAAACGGTGCAATTATATCAAAAGCCCAGTGATTAACAAAGTAAAATCAACATTCCTCACATTTGTCTTTAAGAAGCAAAACCATCAAACAAATCCAGTCTTTTGTCAGTAAACTCTTCCAGTTCCTGTTTTCACATCTTATGACTCACTGGATGACAGAATAATGATCAAAGAACACGATACTAAAGAAAATGTACATTTGTTGCCATAAATGAGGATCTTGATCCACCTGTGATTGTTTAGTTTTTATGTCTTCAATCAAATCCCACAGTGTCTGCATTAGATTCTGTATTTGATTGTTTCAAATCAACCTTTTTGACAAAATTTGGGAAGATTATTTAGTATGATGTTTCGCTGGCAACGCTTAAAAAAAATCCTAAAATTAAGATCAGACATTTTGATTGACGGGAGAGATGATCAGAGGGGCGGCGTTCTGACCCCTGTCGTTCCTGCAGGGACTGAAGAACGGGAAGAGCTTCTCAGTGAAGGAGCCGCCAGTGAAGGAGTAGATGAGAGCTGCAGCTTCTACGTCATAAAAGGAGACCACACCCTCCTCATAGTCCACAAACACCCCCACCTTCTGAGGACCAGACTTCACAGAGAGAACAACCGACGGGCCGGCGAGAGCTTTGTATTCATTTCCGTTCCTCAGCCATATGGTCCGGTATCCATCTTCAGGTGTCATGGTAACGGGTCCCTTTCTGTACACCGACTCGCTGACCACGCCTAAGATCCATTTGGGTTTCCCTCTGACCCGAACCTCAAAGTAGGATCTGCCCGAGGAGAAGCTCTGCTTGGCCACAACAAAGTTATAATGAGAAAATCTCTCTGGGTTGTTTGGGAGATTCTTCTTCACATCTCCGTGTTTCACTTGTTTCCCATCGTCAGACAGGAGGAGTTCAGGATGAGCTGTTTCAGGATCAAGAGTCACATCCACTGCAAACTTCTGGACCCTCCTCAGCTCAGCCTCAGCGAACAGCCTCTTCATCTCCGTGCTGAGGTTCTTCTCCAGCTGGAGCAGAGCGCTCACCACGGTCCCCTCGTAGGACGGCGGCTGGACGCTGACCTCCGTCCAGTCCTTGGTGGGTGGACCGGCGTTTAGGTACTGGAAGCTTTGAAGGAGGTGGACGTGGTCTCCGGACAGGGAGACCTTCTCCAGCTCAGCGCTCCTCTTCTTCAGCTCGCAGACTTCCCGCTCCAGCTCTTTAATGAAAGCTTCAGCCTGTTTCTGCGTGGTTTTCTGCTCCTCTTCTATCGCTTTGATGAGCTCGCTCAGGCCTCTATCGAGAGACTTCTTCAGGGAAGTGAAGACCCGAACGCTCTCTGCTGCCTCCATGTGGGCGTTCTTTTTAATACGCTTCACCGAGTGTTTGAACACCTGAATCTTCAGCTCTCTCCTCTGGATCATCTGCTGTAACTCCACCTTTTTCATCACCAATTCTGCGTTCTTCTCGTCATACTCTTCTTTCAGAGGAACAATCTTGTGCATCTTGTGGTCTAAGGCGGGGCAGTGCGTGCAGACACACGTCTGGTCGCTCTTACAGAACAGCTCCAGAGGTTTATCGTGCTTCGTACACATCCGGCCTTCCAGGTTCTCCACAGGTTCGATCAGCTGATGTTTCCTCAGGCGTGAAGCTGTCAGATGAGGCTCCAGGTGAGTCTCACAGTAGGAGGCCAGACACACCAGGCAGGACTTGAGGGCCTTCACTTTGGTTCCAGTGCAGACGTCACAGGGAACTTCTCCTGGTTTGGACTCTTGTTGCTCTGAGCTGCTGCTGCTGGCTTTCTGCTGAGTGGACTGTCTGAACTGAACAACCATCTCAGAGAGCAAGGTGTTGACCCTCAAATCAGGTCTGGTGGTAAAAGCCTTGTTACACAAGGGACACTGGCACTTGTAAATAGAACTCCAGTGTTTGGTGATGCAGTTCATGCAGAAGTTGTGTCCACATGGTGTGGAGACTGGATTAGTGAACACGTCCAGACAGATGGAGCATCGAAACTGGTCTTCATACAGCAGACAGCTGACAGCTGACATCTCTACATACGGAGGACAAAGGTCACAGCATGATAACATGTTTTATTTGAATAAGAGTTGTAAAAGAATGATAACTGCAGCATTTGAAGAAATGATATTATTGAATTCTCCAGGCCTTCTCCACATGAAGTGAATAGAGCGCAGCTTCTTGTTTGCTTCAAGCAGAAGGTTTTCTGTTAACTTCAGTTATTGAAACACAGTAAACATCATCAGGTGAACTCACCAATATTTGGGTCAGTTGTTGAGAAGGAATTGACGAAATCGTTTTAATATTTCTTTAAACGGGAACGCAGGAGTCTGCAGCTCTGGGCTGACAAAAGTTAAGTTTCATTTACGCACTATGACGTTGAAGCACCGCCTCCTAAAGCAGCCTTGTTACTCAGGCTCTATCTACCAATCAGCAAAATCAACTATAATCCTCTGCAGCTCTGCAACAAACACTGTGTCTGCTCACTGTTAGTCCTGTAAAGGGCAATCTTGTGTCTTATTTTCACACGTAGTTGTTAATAAATGAGAGGCGGAAGTTCTCTGAAATGTGTTGTTATCCTCTCTGGTGGTCACTGGAGGGAACACATCTGAGGCGTTTCAGAGAAAAACTCTCCAGTTTCAAAATAAAAGGCTTTGGAAAGAAATATTGCATCATGCCTCATCTTATGTTGGATAAGTCCTATTGTCGTTATTTTTAATGTTGATATACACTAATGAGTAGTTTCATAATACATCTGTCAAAATGTTTACACTATAGATTAATTAGTACATCGGAAAGGTAGCATATAAAGGGAGTCAATAAGAATGCAATGAAAATAATCAAGAAAGACTAAGCCAGTGTACATCTACTTCATTCTCATTGGACTCATGTACTAATCCTATAGGCAGAATCAATACAGATCTAAAAAACAAAACTTGACAAGAGTTCAACATATTATGAAAGTTCTCTACAAACATACTTATTTTAAAACCGTGTATCTTTATTTTGAAAAGGCATAACGGAAGTAAGACACACTTCTTTTGTTATCTAACTTGATTCTAAAGGTGCCATCCCGTGAACACAAACTTCTCCGGTTAAGTACCGTCTTTAGCCAATGACCCCGATTCTGTGAGGGCGGTTACGGATCTAAACGTCCGTGCGAGGCTCGTCAGACACCGGGCAGCTCGGTCCATCGACCCGCTCCCATTTCTTTACAGCCTCTGCGGATGCTAGCTCCGGCTAGCCAGAAGCTAACGTCTCCGTAGCTACGAAGTCGCCACACAAGGAGGAGGACGAACCGCGCTGACACAAGTCCCGGCGATTCTTGTTTGTTTATTATTTAGTGTATTCCCGCCCCCCCCTGCCCCGCATCCCCCCCCCACTGGTGCTCCGCCAGAGCGGTGAGTGATGTGGAAAGTAACTTTTCAGGCGTTAGGTTTTTTGCTGGTGGCCTGGTTCTTCGGGAACTTTGTTCTCGATTGGTTTCACCAAAACGACGTAGAACCCCGAACGCAGAACAGCCCGGACCCGAGCCGAGCGCCGGACCCGAGCCGAGTGCCGAACCCGAGCCGAGCCCCGGAGAGCCCGAACCCGAGCCCGAGCCGAACCCCGACGAGCCCCAACCGAGCGCCGGAGAGCCCGGACCAGAGCTGTTTCTGCCATGTGAGTCTGAGTGACGTCCACCGGGGGCTCGCGGAACCGTGTGTGTTCGAGACGTAGTTGTTTCGAAGGGTCTTCATTATTTCACGTTAGGACTTAAAACGCTCCCATTCTGGAAACGTTCTAGCACGTTCGGTCCTCTTAAAATGACGTCACCGAGGGTGTGAGCGTGTGTTGTTTGCGAGCAGCAACACCCACCATCGATAAGATTAGATAAGATATTCCTTTATTAGTCAATTCACAGAATCACGGCAGCAAAGCACACGAGATGCATGGTGAAAAAAAACAAGAGCAGCAGCAGTAATAATAACAAAAATAAAAGACCACAGCAACTAAATATAGTAGGACCTAAATATATGTATATGTACACACAGTGCACGCCAGTTGTTATTGCACATTGTCATTTTATTGCGCATATATGTGAGTGTTCTTTGGTAATGTTCTGTGGTTCACTGGGTGCAGCCTGGCGGCAGCAGGAAGGAAGGACCTGCGGTACTTCTCTCTGTGAAAGTCCGATACCAGTTATTTAATCTTCGCTCGGTTGTAATATATAGATATATATCTAGATATGGATATATATCTATATACATTAGCTTTAGCCTGCATATTCACGAGGGAAACGTTACCACCTTATTATTATTTTGTATTAATAACTGTTTTTTAAGACTAATTAGCATGATACAGTTAACCTTCACGTCACTTTGTAAGTTAAATTGAATAAACTTACATTACAGGACGGTCACATCATGTGTTTATCTAAAAAAAATACACACAATTCTTCCGTTACAGTCGTTGACTTAACTGCTGTGTCGTCATACGACAATTTACCAAAATGTAGGCTTTTCAATTAATACAAATTTAGAAGACGATTCATTTTTTTAAAAAGAACAGTTAAAATATTGAAAAATGAAAACGTCTGGACCTTAGACACCGCTTGTTATTTTGATCCAAACGGCTGTTCTTGCCGTTAGCGAGTAGCTCAGCGTGGTGTGCCGTGATTGGTTGTCGCAGAGCCTCCGCCCCGCCTCGCCCCGCCCTCCCCTGGGAGTTGTAGTCTTTTCGCGCCGCACCCAACGATCGCCCCCGACGGCCTCAGCCGCCGGAAGCGGACTACGAACCGCGAGCCGCCGGCGGGGAGGGGCGGGGCTTAAGCGTCTGACAGCCGGTTGTTTGGAGGCGGGGGCTCCGCAGCGTGCGACCGGAGGTCCGAAGCGACAAACCCCGCAGACAGCCGCCGCCGCTGCCGCTGCGACATCTGGCCACCAAGCTCACTTGAGAGGAAGTTTCAATTCGAGTTACACAGAAGTGGCGGAACAGAAAGATGCTGAGGGGGATTGTCCTCTTCCTGCCTTTCGTGGTGCTCGGTGGAGGGCTGTACTCGGAGGTTTGGTTTTATTTTGAAGAGTTTGGTTCTTTTCCTGAGGGCTTTCCAGGTGTTTTTCTCAATGTGCGAGGGCAGAAGATGACACGGTTCTGACAAACTTGAATATGAGTGGGGGGGAAGAAAAAAAAAGGTTTTAAATAAGTAGCAGATCAGTATTTCTAGCATGTACCAAAAGATGGCTCCTAATGCTCAGTCATATCTCAGTCTAACATTTAATGTTGTCCTGTAATTTAAATGTGGGTTCATTTTTTTTTTTTTAAATGAAAAGGAGATTATGGCATTCAAATAAAGGGAAGTGCTTCCGAACTTCCTCGGTCTTTAAATAGAAGTCTTTCTGTGTAATTTGTCACTGTTATAACATATGAACTACTTTAACAACTACAAAATTAAAATGTAATAATAATTTAGAGCAATTTCTCTTTTTCGCTTGTTAGACCAGCTGTTAGCAAATATTTAGTTAACATTGATCCCCATTAAAACAACATCAGTAATTTGAAGTTTCTACTGCTTAGCAACCAGTTATGATCAAACACTGACATGGTCATCGATTGTTTTACACGTCTGTTTAAGTCACTTTAGATGTACTTTAGTAACGGCTCAGTATTTCACCAGGTACTGTGTCGTAGGCTGTGTGACCATTAGGAGGTTTATTAATCAAGGCTTTTTAAAATTCATTTTTTTTACATTTTAGAGACCAAACAATTCATCTGGTTTTCCGCTTTTTGTCGCTCACAAGATGCGCTCTGCTTCATCCACTCAAAGCAGGTGGATTAAAGCAGCAGCAGCAGCAGGCGGTGTCACGTAGAGCAAAGCCTCCCCACCACACCCGGGTGGTGTTAACGCCCCCCCCACCCCTCCAACCCCACCTTTTAATGCCATCCTCTGTTTACTGAGCTCCTTCAGGGTCTCACATTGTAACGTGTCAGAGGGATGAATCTTGAATGTGTGGCTTCAGGTAACAGACGCGGTGGATGTATTATGTATGGAAAGGGCCTCCTGCTGTGAAGGAGGGGGGGGGGGGGCGGCATGTGGGATTGTTGGTGTTGGAAGTAGATTTAAAATAAGAATACAACTTTATATTTTAGTTGTGCAGCCGTTGATTCTTTTCACCTGCAGGCGTTAGCTGTTAATTCAGTGCCTTCTCTTTTTTTTTTTATTTAACAAGGATGAATGCAAACTCATGCAAATGCATATTTATTTATCTCGACTCGCATCTTGCTCGCGCGGTGGTGATCGACTTCCCGCCGCAGCACTTCTCATTTGTTTGGAGATGATTCATTGAGATAAATAAGTGAGCGAGACGGTGCAGCAGATGAAGACACGACGACATGTTGCGTAACAGAGTATCAAAACTGTCCCTTGGCGGAGCATCTAAATGGTGTTGTGTTTATTGCGAGTCTTGCTTGTGACGTTAAACCAACCGTCTCCGCCTCAGCTGACGGGGGTCCTGGACGACTGCTTCTGCGACGTGGAAAGCATCGACGTGTTCAACAACTTCAAGCTTTACCCTCGCATCAAGAGGCTGACGGAGAAAGACTACTTCAGGTACTACAGGGTAAGAGCTCCACCTTCACCTTGTGACTGACGAGCACAAAGTCATTTCCCTGCAGCACCATTTTCCAAACAGACACTTAATACTGTAATTATTTATTGTGTGTTTACGAGTAAGAGTCTGATGACCCTTGCTTGTTGTTGCCGGGCAACCTTTCCCCTCAAGAAGGGAAATAACATCTGGATCGCTCACGATCTGTTGTATTTCCTGGTGGTAAACGCGTGGTTTTCGGGGCTCTCGGGGGGAGGCTCCTCTCCTCCGGCCGCCCCACGCCGTTAATTAGGCCGGGAGGAGGCCGGTAACCGGTAGAGGCCGCGCCCCTGATTATCAGGTTCTCGGCGTTCTCAAAGACAAACACAACCCGTTTTGTGTGAAATCTTTGTGTTTGAACGTCTGCAGTAAACCAGATTGGAGTTTTTGGTCCCGTTGGGTCGTTTTAGCCGGACAGGAGCGGCGATCGGTGTGTTTTTATGAAGTATTGTGAAATACTTTTAACAGTTTCCACAGTAGTTGAGCAGCAGTAGTACTTTAAGGTCGTTCTGTTTTACCTCATCGGCTCTGCTGAACTCGTATTTCAGCTCGCTGATTAATTAAAGGTCGAGTTCAGGAACCATTTATCAAACCTGTCAGTCAAGAAATGTTTTCAAGTGCTTTCTCAATGTTGCAATTGTGAATTAGATGACATTTAATTTAACGTATTCTCTAGTATCATCACGGAAGCATGTTTTTACACAAACAGAATCCAAAAGCTGTGTTTTTAAAGCAGTTATTAAAAAAGTCTGTCTCTTATGGATGAATCTCCATTATGGATTGGTTGTTTTTTTATTTTAAATAGTGAGCTTTGTCCAACCAACTGTGAAACTCAAGATTTGTTACAGTAATTTAAAAAAAGAATATCTCTGGAACCATTAAACGGTAATCAAAGTAGTCTTCCGTCCATCCCTAGTAGCATTCAGATGTTTCCATTTGTTCATATAAATACTTCTAGTAATAATGAGGTGACTCCGATCCGAATGAAAAGAGTAAGAAGTGAGTCTTCTCCTCTCCAGGTGAACCTGAAGCGGCCGTGTCCCTTCTGGCCCGACGATGGACATTGTTCCATCAAAGACTGTCATGTGGAACCCTGTCCAGAGGTCAGAGGTCAACCACACACACACACACACACACACACACACACACACACGCACACATTAAGAGTGATGACGCAGTACATCCCAGCTACATGGTACCTGACAAGTTGGATCGCTTGTAAAAAATACAAAAGGAGCAATACATGGGGAGAGAATGGCTTTAACATCCAATTGAATGACTGCATCATAATAATAATAATAATTATAACAGTTTATTTATTGAGCTCTTGTGAAGCACCAGAAAATGTCTTTGTTTCATTCTAGTCTGTTAACCTGTATTTTTTATATCATTTTTAGTGAATTACTTTGGTTTCACAGAATGTTTGGCTTCTAATAGCGTCTTTAATGGCGTCGTCATGGTGATGATTTTGGGCTTCATTGGTTGAGCGGTTGAGGGAAAGCGGCCTCACGTTTCCTCTGCGTTGTGTTTCACAGAGTAAGATCCCAGTGGGCATCAAGTCGGGGAACTACAACAAGGTGAGAATGAAGACAGCGGATGTTATGAAGTGCAGACATTGACTAATACCCACAATCCTTTGTGTCTGCTTCCCTTTTCACCTTTTTACAGGCACTTTTTTACTTTTTTTCTAAATGACTGTTCTGCTTAATAAAAAAGTAGGAAAGGATTTAAGGCTTAATTTACCTCGGTTCCTACTGAAGACATAAATCTTTAAAAATCCCAACAAAATAGTTTAAACTATTTTAAAAAAAAGTCACAGTAGTTTCGTAAAACATCTGTTGACTGTAAATAGGAGGAAAAAGGATGTAACTTTTGGGACTTTTTCCTCTGCCAGTGTGTGTGTGCAGACACACATACACACACTCGCACACAGTACATTAATCAGCGGTTTTAGACCCGGTGTGGAACAAAACCAGATGGACTTAACACCTGTTCACTTCTGGAAAACAACCCCCCCCCCCCCCTTTCGACTTGTTTAATGGAGTTCAGCAGCAGCTGTGTTTGTTCCAGCACTTTCTGTCTCATTAGCTGATACAGTGACCGCACACACACACACACACACACACTCTGCCCCCGTTCACACTCGACTTATCTGCTCTGACATTTTCCACGCACCTCGTGTTTGTCTTGTGACGACCAAGCGCTGCTCTGGACGCTTCGGTCGAGGTCGAGTGTGTTTCTCTGACCGTCGGCTGGGAAACGTGTGTGTGTGTGTGTGTGTGTGTGCGTGTGTGGAGGACACTGCCTACAGGAGTTTAGGAATCCCGACCAACCCGTCTGCAGCAGGTCGGTCGGGATGCTCTGCACCTGGACTAACGCTCTCTCTCTCCTCTCCGTCTCCAGTACTCTCCTGCGGCCGACCCGACCCCGGACGCGGCGGAGTGCGAGCAGGTCAAAGAGCTGGGCGCCATCAACAGCACCCTGAGGTGACCCCCCGGGGGCCCTTCGCCCCGTCCCTCTTCTCTCTTTTTATCCCCTTCGGCCCGTTTGCTCCGAATGCGAAACGATCTCCAAAACCGGCTCGACTCGAAGGTCTAAAAAGAACCTCACGGGGGAGAAACCAGGAAGGAGAACCGACCTCTTGTGTTTCATGCGTTTCTGGATATTCAGTGTTTATTTGTTTGAAGTCCGCTCGCCAAACTGTAAATCTTTGACAGCGCTGCCGTCTCTTCATTAATCAGTAAACAGGGACTCTGGATCCCTGAAGTTGAGTTAAACCATGAATCCAGTTATTAGCAATTCCCCCTTTTCTGATTTGAATTCATGTGATTAAACACAAGTTCATGGACTCATTGCCAGGAAAGATATAACCAACCCGAACAAAGGACGTTGTTCTCCCGACATCCACCTCCACATTTTGTGCTTTCTTTAAAACATGTTTGATCCTTTTCATATGCATTTATTTCCTGTTCCAGTAACCAGAGCAAACAGGCGTTCGCTGACTGGGCGAGACACGACGACGCGCAGGACCACTTCTGTGAGCTGGATGGTGAGGACACGTGACCCGCTGAACCCGATCGCTCCCTTCCTCGTCCTGCGTCGCCATAGCAACGCCTGAGTTATCCAAATCCACGACAGGATGTTTCTTTTTTTTTTTTCATCTCTCTCCTGTGTGTGTGTGTGTGTGTGTGTGTGTGTGTGTGTGTGTGTGTGTGTGTGTGTGTGTGTGTGTGTGTGTGTGTGTGTGTGTGTGTGTGTGTGTGTGTGTGTGTGTGTGTGTGTGTGTGTGTGTGTGTTAGATGAAAGCTCTCCAGATTCTGAGTACGTGGATCTGCTGCTGAATCCGGAGCGGTTCACTGGGTACAAAGGTCCTTCAGCCTGGAGAGTGTGGAACAGCATCTACGAGGAAAACTGCTTCAAGTGAGTCTCACACAGACAGAGTGATCTGCTGATGAAACCCTTTCTTCATGACGCTCCTGAGGGGAAAGTTTTAACCTTTGGTATCATTGATTGGTCTTACAATGAATTCTTATTTCCCTGCTCAAAACGCACCGGCTGTTTTTAACTGAATCGCATACCAAATGTTCCCAGAAGGACAATAAAGAGCTGAAGTCTGCATTTTAAATGGTGTTAGTGTGTTAGTTAGCAGTGTTTCTGATACAACATCGACTTTTACTCTGTGTTCAAACAGATTACTGACAGCTCTAAAACAAAAATGTAGCTGAAAACTTCTTCTCTGTCCTGTTTATTTCATAACAAATGGTCAAATATCAAGTTGTAAATGTGCCTCCTGCCAGTTTGACTGTAAACTTCAAAATGGTCATTGATTGTTACCATTTGTGTTTGTCTACAGGCCCAGATCGGTGTACCGACCTTTGAACCCTCTGGTTCCGAGCAGAGGTGAGTCAATAATAAATAAATAAAGCCCATGTTTCATTAGCTTCAGTTTCTACAAACTAAAAAGAAAATAAAAACTTTGCTCAAATTCATAATCGTATTCACACTATTTTACATTTCTCCTTTACACAACGATTGACAACTTGTGTTTGATTAGGTTTCAATGTATTGAAGTCAAAATCACGTTCAAAGAATCATTGATTTTGCGTCTAGTCAATCAATCAATGACGTAAAAGCAGAAACCTCAGCTAGTGAACAACATCTCTGCTTCACATCTTTACCCATAATGCCTCACAGCGGACAGGAAATGCAATGCAGCCCATTAAGGAAATGTGCGTCTTAGATGTTAATGATAGCGACGGTCTGACGGAGCTTTGTTCTCTTTGTCTTTCTGTCTTCAGGAGACGACGACGGTGAGTAAAACTTCACCATCTTCACCTCAATTTTTTTTTTGGTGTGAAAAAGAAACTCAGAACTGAGGCGCCTTTTGTGTTCTGTGTTGCAGGAGAGAGCTTCTACACGTGGCTGGAAGGTGAGAACCTCCTGCCAGCTCTCCACCTCCATCATAAATGTTCTGCATCTCCTGAAAAGTCCTGCAGCCGACGGGAGACTTAAGAACACGCGTCTCTCTGGTTTTGCTCCTCTGGATGAAAAACGCGCCCCCCTCCCTCACTGCTCTCCTCTCTCGCGTCCTCAGGCCTGTGTTTGGAGAAGCGAGTTTTCTACCGACTCATCTCGGGCCTCCACAGCAGCATCAACATCCACCTGTGCGCCCAGTACCTGCTGGACGGTACGTCTGGTCGGGCCCGTGGCGTTGACTTGGCGTGTTGGATTCAGTCGTCCACGAGAAACGTATTTCGAATGTCTTCTCTTTGCCCCCCCCCCCCAGAGGGCTGGGACCGCTCCGTGTGGGGCCCCAACGTCCAGGAGTTCCGGCAGCGCTTCGACACGGCGGAGACGAAGGGCGAGGGCACGCGGCGCCTGAAGAACCTCTACTTCCTGTACCTGATCGAGCTGCGCGCGCTCTACAAGGTGGCGCCCTACTTCGAGCGGGCCTTCGTCAACCTGTACACGGGGAACCTGCAGGAGGACGCGGCCACCAAGGAGCTGCTGCTGCAGGTCTTCGGCGAGATCAGGTGAGACGTCGTGGGGGGGGGGGGCGGGGGCGTCTGGCGCCGTGCTTCTCCTACGAGCAGATCCCCGAGAGACCAAACCGCTGCTTCTGTCTTCCAGAGCTTTCCCGATGCACTTTGACGAGAGGTCAATGTTCGCCGGACACAAGATCGAAGCCAAAATATTAAAGGTGAATCCGTGTGTTTTGCCTTGTTTGCCCCTTTTTTTTGTTTTGTTTTTGTAATTAGATTAAAACGAGGCACCTTTGGTCTGCTCTCGTTTGCCCTTCAGGAGGAATTCCGCCTCCATTTTAAAAACATCTCCCGCATCATGGACTGCGTCGGCTGCAGTAAATGTCGCCTGTGGGGAAAGCTGCAGGTGAGCTCTGAAGCGCCAGGTTTTGCTTTCAGGGGTTAAACATGAACCCAAAGGTGGGGAAGAGGCGCGACCGTGCTGTGATGAAACAAACACCCACACCTGTGTCGCCCCCCCCCCCCCCCCCCCCCCCCCTCCCCAGACTCAGGGCCTCGGCACGGCTCTGAAGATCCTCTTCTCGGAGAAGGAGATCCAGAACCTCCCCGAGCACAGCCCCTCTCAGGGCTTCCAGCTGACCCGGCAGGAGATCGTGGCCCTGCTGAACGGCTTCGCCAGGTACGTACGCGCCGCCGCGCCCCCACCTGTCTGCAGATCTCAGGCGGGGAGGTGCTGAAGTGCACGTAGCAGACGACAGAGGTGGGGCGCTGTGAACTGGGCGATGGCGCCCTCTATGGACCAGCCGCCTTCACTACTCTTTATCCCCCTCTCCCAGGTTGTCCACCAGCATACATCAGCTGCACGTCTTCCGCCTGATGCTGAAGGACAACAGGTAACCCAAGGTGACGCCTCACCTGGCCAGGAGTGGAGCCCCCCCCCCCCCCCCCCCCCCCATCCGGAGAACTGCAATAGTCCAAATTCAAAGAAGGCCTTTTCTTCATGAGCAGCAGGATCAGCGGTGAAACCGAACCCCCCCCCCCACACACTGGCTCCTCCCATTACCCCCCCCCCCCCCCCCGGTTCCTCCTGTAGATGATGAATGTGAACTCAACGTCTTTTCTTCTCTGCTGTAAAACGCGACGTTCTTCCTGTAAACATTTGTTTTAGTCTCTTCTGAGACGTGTAGAAATCAGCCGGTCGTTTGGAAGGAAGTGATGTCACAAACTCGTGAGTCCAGGCAGGTGGGGGGTGGGGGGGGGGGGGTGCGAACCGTGTCTAACAGGAAGTGTCCAAGTTTTCTCTTTCTTTCTACTGACATCACATCCTGTTGGATTCTACGTGAGTCCTTTTAACGGCTCTACGTTAGGGCGCCGTCCTGAGAGAGGGGGGGCGGTCCTCAAAGTGCGTCGCCACGCCGACGCATTTCCTGCTTTCACTTTATTTTATCTGTTTAACTATTTCCTTTTCCTCTACGGTTTGTCGCTCAAAGCCTGAAGGTCTGGGCCAACCTAGAAGGTGTGTGTGTGTGTGTGTGTGTGTGTGTGTGTGTGTGTGTGTGTGTGTGTGTGTGTGTGTGTGTGTGTGTGTGTGTGTGTGTGTGTGTGTGTGTGTGTGTGTGTGTGTGTGTGTGTGTGTGTGTGTGTGTGTGTGTGTGTGTGTGTGTGTGTGTGTGTGTGTGTGTGTGTCAACCGTTGCAGCTATAAGATAATGGACTATGACTTGATTCAGAAGCAGATTTTTGCTATAATTGACTAATAATTCTGTTTGGTTGAAGATGTTGTGTTTCTGTGTATTTTGAACAAAGTGCCGCATCACTTTCTGCGCTTTTATTTTGCTCCAGTCCTTATTCATATAAGAAATTTAGGATTTATTAGATTTTCTGATTATTTTATTTTACATTTCCTCACGGGGGAAAAAGTGTTGGAGGCAGGAAGGTGGAGATCCAGACCAGAACCCTCCGGTTACATTACATATTTTCATTGTTCCGTCGCTCTCTGTGGTTCCTCACATCCTGTCCGTGATTACTCACTTCCTGTCTGTGATTACTCACTTCCTGTCTGTGATTACTCACTTCCTGTCCGTGGTTCCTCACTTCCTGTCCGTGGTTCCTCACTTCCTGTCTGTGGTTCCTCACTTCCTGTCCGTGGTTCCTGACTTCCTGTCTGCGGCTCGATATCGATCAATAAGCAACGTCCATCTATTGGACAAACTGCTTTACAGAAATATTCTTGATTCCAGTCTGAAAAGTTAAAATTGGACCAAAGAGGTTTAAGTTTGGTTTGCAATGTTTTTTCTTATTTTCCTTTTATTGATCCTTCGATCAAGATTCTCCGCCGTGTTGAAGCTTTGTTCTGCTCAGTCAGTTTGAATAAGAGTTACTCTGACATGTCACCTATTATTATTATTATTATTATTATTATTATTATTATTTAATAGTTTTAAAACCTGAAAAAGGAAATCAGATTGAAGTACAAGTATATGAACTCCCAACATAAAGAGTAATATTAAAAGTATAATTATATCTTCTTCTCGGCCTCATCCCGTAGTTTAATGTCCTCCATCGGCTGTTTTTCACAATAAGAGGACATCAATGTTGTCAAAATGAAACGTGTGGATGGAAGCGACCTCTTCTTCCTTTTGCTTTCTCACTTTTTAAATTTAAAATGTAAGAAACTACACTGGAAATTCAAAGAGTGAATTTTAAACGCGTTGAATCGGATGTACTTTTCAAAGTTGTTGTTATTATTATTGCATTTCACAGATTATTTTGCCTCAAACACGTTAAGGACTAAATCCTCTTCTTTTGCTTCCATAGTTAGCGGCTGTAAGAAGTAACGTGTGTTTTCTCGGCTTGTGGAGGTGAGTGATAGGTGATGAGTGAGTGACAGGTGATGAGTGAGTGACAGGTGAGAGAGTGAGACGTGTGCGCGCCTTCTTCCTCCTCGACGCCCTGCAGCAGCTCCACTTCCTTTAAAGTCTTCTCCACACGCTCCTCCGCCTTAAAACTACGTCGCCACTTAAGACAAGAGAAAGGAACCGGCTTCATGTTTGGCTTTAGTTTATAAGAAGCTCTATGGATTATATATAAACTAATATATATATATATATAGTTGCACTTTGTTGATGTGTGGACCTGTTGAATATATTCAAAGAAGAATAAATATTTCTGACACCTGATCTGTTTGAATTTGATTCTTAATGTCCTCATGTTTTGGGGTAAAAGTGACTTCTTGCACTTAAACAAATCCATGTTTTTCTCCTATTCTGAACACAGAAATCACTGTAGTTTTAAGGAATTATCACCCGTATTTGTATGAACTGATGTGAAGATTAATAAATAAATATCTGTGATCAATTGAAAAGGTAAAGGTAACTTGTTCAAGAACAAATGCCCTTTTTTAATCACTTGACTTTATTTGTCATGAGTCCTATTACAAATATACACAAAACAAATCAACATGAGCCAAACTGATTTAATTATTCAAATCACCTTTTCCCCAAAAGTACATTTTGCATCTTTACTATTAATTCACTTTATCCATTGATCTTTAAAGCAGTACAACAATAACACAAAGTGTATCCTTTGAACATGATGGAAAGGTAATAGACATCAGATATTTGTTTAGCTAATTTACTCAAAGTCCCAAATTTAAAGTTAAAAAACATTTTCTCCATGAGGTGTCACAAAATTATTCCCATTAATGAATGAAATCATCACATTAAATTAGAGAATGATCAGAGGAGCAGAGTCTCTATAACCAGGACAGAAGAACGGGAAGAGTTTCTCAGTGAAGGAGCAGCCAGTGAAGGAGTAGATGAGAGCTGCAGCTTCTACATCATAGAAGGAGACCACACCCTCCTCATAGTCCACAAACACCCCCACCTTCTGAAGACCAGACTTCACAGAGAGATCAACTTGAGGATCATCAAGAGCATAGTATTTATTTCCATTTGTCAAACATAGAATCCAGTAACCATTCTGAGGACTCAATGAGATGTTTCCCTTCCTGTCGACAGACTCTCTGATCACTCCTAAAAACCACCGAGTCTTTCCTTCAACCTGAACCTCAAAGTAGAATCTGCCTGAAGAGAAACTCTGCTTTGTTACAACACAGAACCTATTAGAAAATCTCTCTGGGTTGTTTGGGAGATTCTTCTTCACATTACCATGTTTCACTTGTTTCCCATCATCAGACAGGATGAGTTGAGGATGAGCTGTTTCAGGATCAAGAGTCACATCCACTGCAAACATCTGGACCTTCTTCAGCTCAGCTTCAGCAAACCACTTCTTCATCTTTTCACTGAGTGTCTCCTCCAGCTGAGACACAGCTCTCACCACAGTCCCCTCATATGATGGAGGACAAACACGGACCTCTGTCCAGTCCTTGGTGGGTGGTGGCTGATGGATGTTTAAGGACTGGAGAAGATGGAGGTGGTCTTCAGAGCGAGAGAGCTGCTCCACCTCAGCGCTCCTCTTCATCAGCTCAGAGATTTCCTGGTCCAGCTCTCTGATGAAAGCTTCAGCCTGTTTCTTTGTGGTTTCCTGCTTCTCTTCTATTGTTTTGAGGAGATCCTTCAAGCCTCTTTCAACAGACTCCATCAGATCAGTGAAGACCTGAACACCTTCTGCTTTCTCTCTGCCTGCATCTTCCTCACTGAGGTCCATCAGGTGTTTGATCTCCTGAATCTTCAGTCTTCTCTTCTGGATCATCTGCTGGATTTCAGCCTCTGTCTTCTTCAGCTCAACCTTCTTTTCTTCATATTGTTCTTTCAGAGGAACAACATCATGGTTCTTGTGGTCTAAAACAGTGCAGAGCATGCAGACACACGTCTGGTCGCTCTTACAGAACAGCTCCAGATGTTTATCGTGCTTCGTACACATCCTGCCTTCCAGGTTCTCCACAGGGTCCATCAGCTGATGTCTCTTCAGGCGTGAAGCTGTCAGATGAGGCTCCAGGTGAGTCTCACAGTAGGAGGCCAGACACACCAGGCAGGACTTGAGGGCCTTCACTTTGGTTCCAGTGCAGACGTCACAGGGAACTTCTCCTGGTTTGGACTCTTGTTGCTCTGAGCTGCTGCTGCTGGCTTTCTGCTGAGTGGACTGTCTGAACTGAACAACCATCTCAGAGAACATGGTGTTGACCCTCAAATCAGGTCTGATGGTGAAGTCCTTCTTACACATTGGACACAGGTTCTGGTCGCTGGTGTTCCAGTGTTCATTGATGCAGTTCATGCAGAAGTTGTGTCCACATGATGTGGTGACTGGATCAGTGAACACATCCAGACAGATGGAGCACAGGAACTGATCTTCAGATGGACCATAGTTTGCAGAAGCCATGTCTACACATGTTGTGGAAAAGAAGAAATATTTATAATTATAATGTGTTGTCATTTGAAAGCAGTGGGATTGTAGCGTGTAACATTGGGTAAAATACTGTGTCTTCATGGTCACTATTCTTGATGAACAGCCCAGAACGTGTCCACATGCTGTGAATAAAGAGCAGCACGCTAACAACGCTCTGCTTACTTGGTGACAAACATGTAGCATCTCATTTAGATGATTGACACTAGAAGCCTCCAGCAGGTTCCTGTTGAACACGTTTAACGTGACGCAGCAAGAGGAAACAGAGGAAGGGATCAGGAAACAGAGAGAGACTAAAGTTTAAAGCACAGAGATTCAGCTCCAAGTGACTGAAGTCCTGGGACAGTTTGAAGCTGTTACACTGAGTTACTGTATCGTGGGACTGTGGATAAACACACAGGCTTTTATTGTTAACATTCTATCAAGTAGGAAGTGAACACAGAGGAACTTACAAGTTGTGTGTTCTTCCTGCTTGTTGAAGGTGTAAATGTGACCAGCTGTACTCACCTGTGTTCTCAAGAGACTCTGCTGTGTTGCTGAGGAACACCTGATGACGTCACTTTGACTTTTCTCTCAGAAACACGGAGACTTGTCTTCACTGCAGCGCGTCTGCCTCTCTGACCAACTTACCTTTCGTTTCTGGAGAGTGACGTGGAAGCTCCGCCCCTCCGTGTAGCTCCGCCTCTTACTGGAGCGCCATCTGCTGGTGACGTTTGTTTCCTCCCTCTGATTCATGCTGATTGGTGGAGGAGTCATGATGCTTTTTCCTACCAGTCAGTCACGTGACCCCCATCATATTTGTCCTTCGTGTGCATTACATAAACAACTGGGTTAGTTTGGTTAGAAGGTCACATTAATTCCACTCAAAGTGCTGTTTTGACAATGACTGAATGAAAAGGACAATATTATGTATAGAATATTATTTAAAAATGTATCCATGATTTTATTTTTTTGATAAGAGACTCTTCCAGAAATTGTTGTCCCAACTTTTGAGTTAAATAGAAAACATGGGGGGAAAAAAAGTCACCAAGATTTCAGACAGCTATGCTAGCAGCTCTTTGAGGCTAACCTGAATGCTAACACCGTCGCAGTAAAGCACGTATGAAGATTGTCATAACACCATGTTAATTTAACATGTTAGCATGCTAACAACTGAGTTTCAAAGACATCATCATGAACAGAAGTAGGGATCACATTTAAATTGAGTTATTTTAAATGCAAATTTGAGGTTTGCGTTGCTGAAAATAATATTTTTCCAGTAAATCAAAGACATAAAAAAAATAAAATCAACTTGCGTCTGTTATAATGATAAATTTAATTAGAATTTTTTGTGTCTTCACATCACAAACACACAAACCACCAACACAAAAAAGCTCAACAACAAAACACAGCGAGACTCTGTACAAATAACTTACAAAACCTACGTCTTAGAAATATAGACTTTTCTTTTCTTCTTCTGGACATTGTGACAGAAATGTGAACACTGCAAAACAAAACTCATATCAACAAAAAGTGTTTTGAAACCATTTTCCACATTTCTTCTTTAAGAGATTACACGGTTTTGATGGTTTTGTTACTTTCCAGAGAAAATGTGTTTAATTTCAATTTACACAACTCCTAGAATTCAAAAATTCATCAAAACTCAAAGAATAATAATAATAACGATAATAATTTTACAGTTAATGAATGTTCAAAAAAATAATAGTCAAATAAAACCAACCTCTTGAATGAAGGTTAATACTCAGATCTATTGAGGTGAACATTAAAACAACACAGAGGTGTTGAGCCATCTAGTAATTGATATCTACAGAGTATTGATTATGTTGATATGTCTGTGTTACGATGTATTTCATTCCACTTTACCGTCAAGAACATCAAAAAATGGCTCAAGGGTCATTTAGGGCCAGAAAATAAAACTTGTAGAATTGAATTTCTCGTATTTAATTCCGAAATGATTTCCACCAAAAAGTAGAAATATAGCAGACTAATTCGACCTCCTGAATAATCGTCCTCGGAAACACTCAAATAATTAAGAAACATTCTCTGATCATTCACCCCGACATGGTCTACATACCGTTGGTCTATTAAACCCGGATTCTCTCTGCACAAAGCTACGGATCACTTGTGATCAAACATGGAGATCAAAAACACCTGATGGGTTGGACGTATCCTGATAAATACACCTTTGTGGTTTTTAAGGATTACACATCGTAGCGTTTGGTTGGAGACACTCGTGATCCCGACTGCGTGGAGGAACCCCGCTGAACATTCTGGCATTCTTCTAAAGCCTACGACGAAACCCGACGGGTGTCAAAGTGCAGAGTGGCGCTGTGCGGTGAAGAGGGGGCATTATGGGTAAGGGTGGAGCTCGCCGGCGGTCAGGCGCTGCTCGTCGCCGTTGGTGTGCACCGTGAAGCTGCTGTGGCGGCTGCCCCAGTCGTAGCAGTCGGAGTTGAGGCTGCCGGAGAGAAACCGCCGGTCAGCTGCTTTTTACCAAAGCGTCGTTGCAACTATCGATCGTAGCGGCTTCGTCCAGAGCGATTTGAAAAGAAATACCTGGCTGATGCATTCTGGGGAGGGATGCTCCAGGCCAGGTCGTCGTCACTGTCGTACCGTCGGGGGTTGTCGAAGAAGTATCCTCTGGAGGAGAGCACGTGGTTCGGTATCCCAGCGGTGCTCTGCAGAGACAAAGACAAAAAAAGACGAATGACGCTCCGTCCGATGTTTGTTGAGGTGTTTCACCTGCGGACCAACCGCCAGGAGGACCGACCCGTTCCTGAGGCGGCCGGCGGACCCTGAAGAAGAAGACGACCAGCGATGTCGGCAGCAGCTCCCAGACGAACAGGATCACCCCGAAGACGATGTAACCGGCGTCTCCCAGCGACGACCGAAGGTCCGCCTGCAGGTACATTTGACTGATGACACCTTCAAGTTTCTAATGCAGGCCTCCTCATTGCAGTAGAGGCTCTCACACTTCCTCAAAAGTTAATTTCTTTAACTCCAGACTGAAAGAAGCCGGAGGACCCTCACCTGGTCCGAGACGTTGTACCAGTCGTAGTCGAAGGAGTTGATGGCTTCGATGTTGGCGAGGGCGAGCACCACCAGGTTGTAACAGGCCCGCGAGGCATACAGCAGCACCACCATGATGCCAATCAGGGTCACCTGACACACCGACGTGCCCTAAACACACACACACACACACACTTACATTATTACTCATTTTGATTACATTTACCTCTCAGTCAGGGTGGTTTTGCCGAAGAACTGTACCTTTGACTCCAGGTAGATGTTGGCCAACGACATCTTGGCGACCTTGTAGAGGCAGACGGACAGCGAGACGGCGCAGAGGACGAACAGGCTGTCGTTGATGGTGACCCTCACAAGGACGATGGTCTTCACGTCGGCGGCGGTCATTTTGACCAGAAGGGCACAGACCAGGTTCACCACCAGGAAGAGGAGGCTGACGCCCAAGAACACCAGGTACAGAGGAAGTCTGGGGGAAAGGTGCATTATAAACATTTTAGGCACGGCTGAAAGCATAAAGCTTTATGAATACACAATGGAATATGAGCTGTTTAGGTGCTTGAGATATTCAGTGAGAGAGAGTGGGATAAAGAGGTTACCTGTACTTGAGGAGTGCAGGTGTGTACTTGGACTTGGCCTTAAAGTAAACCTGGAGGGGCAGAGATAAAAGACTGATTAGACCCCTTCAGCTGCAGACTTCTGCATCTTCACTCATGGTTTGTTCAGTAATTCAGAGCTCTGAATGTCCCTCGATGGGTGTTTGTGCAGGAAGAACGAAGGGGATCACTGAGGTCCAGAGAATCTTCACATGGGTTTAAAGAGCAGGACGTTTCGAAATGTGAGTGCTTTCTCCTTGTAGGTGGACTGGAACCAAGCCTCTTCCCAATTGCCCCAACAAAGACCTTCTTGATACAGAAACAGCTGCCAATGATCCCAACAGCACGTCTGGAGCGATGCACAGATCAAAAGGTTTAGAAATCTGGGCTCAAACATTTTCCCGAGTCTCAGCCTGATTGATTTTGTATATTTTTTTGGAATCTTTTAGATCTGGACCTGGATTCCAGTAGAAACGGCTTTAATAATTTACCTTAAAAGTGGTTCGCTTACAGTAATAATTTGGGGTCTTTTCACACGCAACAACATTTTACAACTTCAGTCGACTAAATCATTTTTTTTTTTATACCTGTGACATTTGAGAGGCCCTTTGACCTGTCCGAGGTCAAAGGGGCAAAGCCCGTCAAAAAATGGCCACGCGTCTCCCCGAGTAAGCCCCCCGTAACGTAAAATCTCTCAATCTCCGCTGCTCCACCGATGGGTGTGGTCAGAGGTCGCACCTGTGACCACACCCATCCGTGGTGTCACGGTGTGCAGACACACCCCCCCCCCCCCCCCCCCCCCACCTCCCACCTCCACCCTCACCTGTGCGCAGTAGAGGTTCATGAGGCTCAGCGTGAAGAACTGCAGGCAGACGGGGAAGCAGTAGAGCAGCCAGAAGGCGAAGGGCCCGAGTGCGTTGGCGGTCACGCAGTCCCTGAAGTAGAAGGAGAAGAGGAGGGCGCGCAGGGCGGCCCACAGCAGACACAGGAACAGGAAGGCCGTCTGGTAGCTGAAGCGCTTGTGGCGGTACCGCAGCACCAGCCACAGCTGGGCGTAGACGAAGGCGAAGAGCAGCGAGTAGAAGATGGTGTAGGCGATGGTCAGGCCCAGCTTCACGTAGGGGGGGATGGCCGGCGTGATGGTGGGAGGGGGAGGGAGGTGTGTGCCGTTGCCGGCATGCTGCTGCTGCTCCTGCTCCTGCTCCTGCGCTGGGATCCCCTCCATCGCCTCCCCATTCATCCCCCCTTTGTGTTCCACCGGGAGGGGGAGGGAGAGGACGTTGAAGGCCGAGCAGCAGCCCCTGATCTCCGGGAGGAGGAAAAGAAACGTGTCGCGGCTCGTTAGACGGATCCTTCACATCCGAGCGACTCGGCGTCTGATTCACCGGGAAGAGGAGGAGGAGGAGGAGGAGGAGGAGGAGGAGGGACACCGCCCCTCTTTTTTTGCCGGTGCCTGGTGGAGAGCTATTGGGTGGCCGTTGGTCACGTGATCGCGCTCCCCGGCAGGGGATTGGCTGAGCGGGAGGAAGGATGCTGCGGAGAGGAGAGGAGGACGGAGAGATGGATCTGGAAGGAGAGAGAGGGACTCTGACCCGTGGCCCCTCCCACACACACTGTGTCACTCCAGCATCACACCGCCGGCTCCGACCGATACCGGCTTTTAAAGGCGCATAGCGGTGCATATGGATGAATGGGATTTCCGGCCATCTAAATGTTTGCATTTAGAAAAGAAAAATCATAAATTCTCAAATGTCCCAGTAAAAAAAATGCTGTTAAGCCCCATGATTTGGAGAAAAGATCATGTATGTTATTTGGCTAAACCCTTTTTATTTTGCTGGGAGTAACATTGTAAAGATATCGGCGTATTCTGTGTGTTCCACAGGTTAGCATCTTATTTCATTTATGCCGGCGCAGAATGAACCAGTTCTGATTTAATTAACATAATATAGGAATATGAATGAATGGACTGTACCAGTGCAACCTAAATATAGTCCTCCTCTCTGCAGTTCTTCTTCTCTGCTTTTACATAAGCGGCTGTTGGATAACAGGCGACGCTGTGCAGCTCGTCTCGACGCGCTGACGACAAACTCACACTCTCCATCTTCATCTCACGCCCTGCTCGTGCTCTCCTGCTGAGAAGAGACCATCTGAAGACAATCGTTTTCACACTGTGGATTTTTCTCTCAGATCGGACGCAAGAAATGATGAGGGTCCGTTAAGAACTCAACTATTGCGACACTCTTACACGTACTAATGAATGTTTGCTATTGAAATGCTCTCACACACACTAGTGAGACACTTAGATACATGGTACATACTAACATACATACTCTGTGAACATTATGTGTCTCAGCAGTTTTTAACAGCCAATAAGAAGTGGTCATTTAACACCACCAAGTAACACTTAATATCTAAAAGATAATGTACCAGTAGAATATTCTGTCTCTCTTTCTAAGTTTATAAAACAGAATATTGGTAAAGATTAAATCAGTTTCCTACCGTATTTATTTATTATATATAAAAGCATGCAGTGTCTAATTCAGGCCCCTTTGTTGTGAAGCTGATTATACTTTTTAGAACTACAGCTCAGCTGGAAAACTCTTGTTCCATTATTTCAGTTCATGGTTTTTCTCTCCGGCACCAAATAAATACTTTGTTACTACAGCAGGAAAACTGTAGATCAAAGTCAGTGTATAATTACAGTTGTGTTTGGTTCTTCTTCTGCTGCTGGTTCTCAGTGGAGTGGATTCTCCTCAGTATCTGAAGCCACTGAACAGTTTCATCAACCTCGGATATTAACTCACGTTAGAATTGATCTTTCTGTGGAACTCGTCGTTCACACTGACCAATTGTCACATGATCAATAAACAAAGAACTCGGACATGTTTCCTGCATTAAAGAAGAAGTATTTATTAACATATATGAATATAATGTGCAGTTATTTCTGTTCAGTATTTGATTCTCAGGTTTTATTTATAAGACAAAAGTAACTTGTTCATCAACAAAATCAAATTAAAAAATCTTTATTTTAAGTCATCTTACAATATCCACAAATTGACTTTTAATTATTCAAACCACTTTTCACACCAAGATAAAATTTGCATCTATATTATTAAATCACTTTGTCCATGGACCTTTTATGCAGTACAGCAATAACACAAAGTGTATCCTGTGAACATGATGGAAAGGTAATAGACATCGGAAATGATTTGTTTTGCTAATTTACTCAAAGTCAAACTTCAGCTTTGGATATTTAGTGAAAATAAAAAGTCTGGATTCAAAAGGTTGAAATCGATATTCCCCATAAGGATCATGATACAGGGATTAAGAGAAAAAGTATTTACAAAAAATATGTACAATGAATGAAATCATCACATGAAAGAGTACATTAGTTTACGCTGATGAGAGATGATCAGAGGAGCAGATTCTTCAGAACCAGGATGAAAGAACGGGAAGAGTTTCTCAGTGAAGAAGCATCCAGTGAAGGAGTAGATGAGAGCTGCAGCTTCTACGTCATAAAAGGAAACCACACCCTCCTCATAGTCCACAAACACCCCCACCTTCTGAGGATGAGACTTCAGAGAGAGATCAACTTGATGATCATCAGAGGCTTTGTATTCATTTCCATTTTCCAAACATATAGTCCAGTAACCATTCTGAGGACACCATGAGATGATTTTCTTCCTGTTGACAGACTCTCTGATCACTCCTATATCCCACTCAATCTTTCTTTTAACTTGAACCTCAAAGTAGAATCTGCCTGAAGAGAATCCTGTTTTCCCCAAAACACAAGGAGTGTTGAAAAATCTCTCTGGGTTGTTTGGGAGAGTCATCTTCTCGTCAACATATTTCACTCGTTTCCCATTGGCAGATAGGTTGAGATGACGATGAGCTGTTTCAGGATCAAGAGTCACATCCACTGCAAACTTCTGGACCTTCTTCAGATCAACTTTAAGCACCTTCTTCATCTTTTCACTGAGTGTCTCCTCCAGCTGAGACACAGCTCTCACCACAGTCCTCTCATATGAAGGACAAACACGGACCTCTGTCCAGTCCTTGGTGGGTGGTGGCTGATGGATGTTTAAGGACTGGAGAAGATGGAGGTGGTCTTCAGAGAGAGAGAACTGCTCCACCTCAGCGCTCCTCTTCATCAGCTCAGAGATTTCCTGGTCCAGCTCTCTGATGAAAGCTTCAGCCTGTTTCTTTGTGGTTTCCTGCTTCTCTTCTATTGTTTTGAGGAGCTCCTTCAAGCCTCTTCCAACAGACTCCATCAGATCAGTGAAGACCTGAACACCTTCTGCTTTCTCTCTGCCTGCATCTTCCTCACTGAGGTCCACTGAGTGTTTGATCTCCTGAATCTTCAGTCTTCTCTTCTGGATCATCTGCTGGATTTCAGCCTCTGTCTTCTTCAGCTCAACCTTCTTTTCTTCATATCCTTCTTTCAGAGGAACATACTCATGGTTCTTGTGGTCTAAAACAGTGCAGAGCATGCAGACACACGTCTGGTCGCTCTTACAGAACAGTTCCAGAGGTTTATTGTGCTTCGTACACATCCTGCCTTCCAGGTTCTCCACAGGGTCCATCAGCTGATGTCTCTTCAGGCGTGAAGCTGTCAGATGAGGCTCCAGGTGAGTCTCACAGTAGGAGACCAGACACACCAGGCAGGACTTGAGGGCCTTCACTTTGGTTCCAGTGCAGACGTCACAGGGAACTTCTCCTGGTTTGGACTCTTGTTGCTCTGAGCTGCTGCTGCTGGCTTTCTGCTGAGTGGACTGTCTGAACTGAACAACCATCTCAGAGATGAAGGTGTTGACCCTCAAATCAGGTCTGGTGGTGAAGTCCTTCTTACACATTGGACACAGGTTCTGGTCGCTGGTGTTCCAGTGTTCATTGATGCAGTTCATGCAGAAGTTGTGTCCACATGATGTGGTGACTGGATCAGTGAACACATCCAGACAGATGGAGCACAGGAACTGATCTTCAGATGGACCATAGTTTGAAGAAGCCATGTCTGCACATGTTGTGGAAGAGAAGAAATATATATAATTATAATGTGTTGTCATTTGAAAGCAGTGGGATTGTAGCGTGTAACAATGGGTAAAATACTGTGTCTTCATGGTCACTATTCTTGATGAACAGCCCAGAACGTGTCCACATGCTGTGAATAAAGAGCAGCACGCTAACAACGCTCTGCTTACTTGGTGACAAACATGTAGCATCTCGTTTAGATTTAGGCCTCACAGATCGGTTTCATGTTGGACCGGTGATCCAACTGATTCTTAAGCCTACTTGTTTTCCTACGCGTGTGTGTGTTTGTGATTCGTCACACAAACATATTGCTGAAAATGTTTAAAACACATCACATATCCATTGCGGCGATTACGATTGTATATTTGGGAACTACATCACAGTAGAGTATGAAGACATTTATTTAAGAAAATGTATTTAGACGGAAAGTATAAACAATTTAGATGAAACGACCTGGATTCAAACCCTGTGGAACAGGACTTTTGAACCGTTTGTATCCACAGTGAGCAGGATTGTTATGTGGTCTGTGGTTGTGCATTTAAACTGACATTTTTTAAGTTAAAGAAAACGAGACCCGGACCGTCAAGACTCTAGACCGGAAGGACGTCAGCTTCAAAGGAACTCTGAACTGTAATAATAATAAACACATATCTTCCAAATATGAATAATTGAACATTTCTCTGTAAGATCTTTCATATTTGGTCAGCTGCCTTTTTATATGCTTGAAAATGTTTGTATTCATTTTATTGTTTGACAATGTCAAAG
Organism: Pungitius pungitius; assembly: GCF_949316345.1. Classification (NCBI taxonomy): domain Eukaryota; kingdom Metazoa; phylum Chordata; class Actinopteri; order Perciformes; family Gasterosteidae; genus Pungitius; species Pungitius pungitius. The sequence goes on from NC_084908.1 coordinate 19,213,912, forward strand.
TTCACCTACACTGTCAATGCATCAAAGATCACTTCATCATAGATATTAAATACTATAATAATCACTAATAATGTAATCTACCTAACTCAAGCCTCAATGATCAATGCATCATGGACACTGTCTTCTTTAGAAAGATTACAGACGCTTGAGCAATTCTGATCCATTGACATATTTTGGTTAATTATTTTGTCTGATTCATACATACGAGTTTACTCTGGTGCTCCATTATACATACCACTTTTTATTTTAAATGAAACTTAACAGTCAAGAACTGTAAAAAAAATGCATTAACAAGACCAGCTGACGCGGTGACGTCATGAACCCGTGAGTCTGGCCTCAGCGCGCAGTGAGCACTTGTTATTGACTTGTTACGACAAAAGCAACGTCAGCAGTAACACTTTATGACACACTATGATGATTACAGTATTTTTAAAAATACTCGTTGATCCGCGCGGTTAAGAAGTGATCCGAACCGTGAGGAAGATCTGGAACTTGCAAATATAAGACTAATGGAAAATCGGGAAACTCAAAATAAAAAAATCCAAATTAAAAAAGAACTATAAAAACTATATTCAACCGCAAAATATTCTTTTAATGGTCAAGACCAAAACATTCAGGTTTGTTTATCAAATAATCAAAACCTTTGGCCTTCAAACTGCTGTTAAGTGAACACAAACACGCACACGTAGGGAAACCAGCAGGTTTAAAAAAACAATTGTGTAACACCAGCCTTCAAGGCAAGGCGGATAAATACGAGGAAATAAAAAAGATACGGAAGGTGACAAAGGTCTTGAAATGGTTCAAAGGGGACACGTAATTGAGAGAGAATCCGGCCATTTTTCAAAATAGAACATTTGAGGGGAAAAAGTAATGTGAAAAGTTGATGCTCCCACTAAAAGCCTCCAGCAGGTTCCTGTTGAACCCGTTTAACGTGACGCAGCAAGAGGAAACAGAGGAAGGGACCAGGAAACACAGAGAGACCAGGAAGTGAACACAGAGGAACTTACGAGTTGTGGGTTCTTCCTGCTTGTTGAAGGTGTAAATGTGACCAGCTGTACTCACCTGTGTTCTCAAGAGACTCTGCTGTGTTGCTGAGGAACACCTGATGACGTCACTTTGACTTTTCTCTCAGAAACACGGAGACTTGTCTTCACTGCAGCGCGTCTGCCTCTCTGACCAACTCACCTTTAATTTATGGAAAGTGACGTTGAAGCTCCGCCCCTCCGTGTAGCTCCGCCTCTTCTCTAATGTGTACTACCACTGATAAGTGAGGAGTGACAGAGATAAAGAGAACATGCACATTTTTGCTGTGACGAACATAAATGGGAGCGAGTGAAGAAAGAAGATGTCGACAAAGTATTGAATCAATGTGCTGAGCTCTGACTAATAGGTAAAGAAACCTGGATGTACAAAAATGTCTTCATATGAATACAACGTAACTATTGTGTTTTGGAAATGTGATTTTAATTATGTCGGATGTAGACATAAGACATGTACACTCAAAACCATCATTCCTTCCATGGACTCCATGCTCTGTCAGAAAAGAGCCGAGGGAATCATCGGAGAGTCACTCCACCCAGCTCTCCCACTGCTCAGTCACCAACACTGCTCGCATGTGTCTTTTTTTTATATTTTTCTTAAGATAGTGTGCATTGTTTTTTTATGTTGACTCTGAGAGAGCTCCTCACAACAATTCCAAAGTGTCTCGACTCTTGGTCGATGCTTAAAAGGCAAATAAAAACCCTGGAACCTTGAGATCTGCGGCACCCCGAACTGTAGACCCTCCTCCCCGACTACGGCTCTCTCTGCTGTCCATGAATACCACAAACAGGTTTGGTGACAAGGAGCAGCCCCGACGAAGGTCAACCTCCACATGAAACCAATCCGGCCTGCTGCCGACTAGGATGAAAATTGTTCCTCTTTAATCCGTTGATCGACCACCAGCCGAACCGTCCGTTCCAGAACCTTGGAATTGGACCGGGGAGGCTGAGTAGAGTGATGTATCTGTAATAATCTCATATGTATTCAATTCTATTGCATAGTTATAACATTTTATGTTACGTGACCAACGGCGTCACCGTGTGTGGTCAGCCTCAGCAGGTGGTGCAGCAGACATCTACGAGTCCATCTGGTTCATCCATACCAGTGATGTTTAGTTCTTTTTAACCTATTTGGTTCTTCTTCTGCTGCTGGTTCTCAGTGGAGTGGATTCTCTTGTGTTTCTGGAGCCACTGAACATTTTCATCAACCTCGGATATTAACTCACGTTAAAACAGTGCGAACAACACAAGTTCCACAGAAAGATAATTGATCTTTCTGTGGGACTTGTGTTGTTCGCACTGTTTTATTGATCATGTGACAATTCGTCAAAATACCCCAGACTCTTTCAAATTAATCATGTGTTTGTAAGAACTAAGATTAATGACCGGTCATTTCTTTTCAGTGTTAAATTCTCAAGTAACTTGTTCAACAACAAATGTGCATTTATTTTTAACAGTCACTTAGTCGTATAACAAACAGTCACAAAACAAATCATAATGAGCCAAAGAAACTTTTAATCATTCAAAACACTTCACACGGAAAGAACATTTGCATTTATATTAATTTACTTTGTCCGTTGACCTTTAATGCAGTATAACAATAACACAAAGTGTATTCTGTGAAGATGATGGAAAGGTAAGAAGAGTTTTTAAAAATATGAAATATTCAACAAAATGTTTTCAGTGGCTGCAAATCAGATGAAATTTGTTTTGCTAATTTACTCAAAGTCAAACATCAGGATATTTAGTGAAAATAAAAAAGTCTTGATTCAAAAGGTTAAAAAAAGATATTCTCCATAAGGTGTCATGATACAGAAATTAAGAGAAAAACACAGTATTTATAAAAAATATGTACATTTATTCCCTTTAATGAATAAAATCACATGAAAGAAGAGAATGATAAGTTTACTCCGACAGGAGAGATGATCAGAGGAGCAGAGTTTCCACCAAAGACATTAGAACCAGGATGAAACCACGGGAAGAGTTTCTCAGTGAAGGAGCAGCCAGTGAAGGAGTAGATGAGAGCTGCAGCTTCTACATCATAAAAGGAGACCACACCCTCCTCATAGTCCACAAACACCCCCACCTTCTGAAGACCAGACTTCACAGAGAGATCAACTTGAGGATCATCAAGAGCTGAGTATTTATTTCCATTTTCCAAACATAGAATCCAGTGACCATTCTGAGGACTCCATGAGGTGTTTCCCTTCCTGTTGACAGACTCTCTGATCACTCCTAAAAACCACTCAGTCTTTCCTTCAACCTGAACCTGTCACGACGCAGGGTCCGAGGGCAAGGAGGGAGGACTCAAACGCAGAGTTGAAAAATAAAAGACTTTAATTGTCAAAAACTCAAAATCAAAATCGCTCCAACCAAAAAAGGGAGGAAGGAGGAGAAAACAAAACAGACAAAAACAGGGACCTAGACTTGAAAACACGAAACAGACTTGACTTGACTTACTTGACACATGAACGCTGACATGTAATGACGCCACACCAGACAAGGAACTCACAGGGCTTAAATACACAAGGGAGGTGCAGGTGATTGAACACAGGTGGAAACGATCAAGCACGGCAGACAATCACAAGGGAAGACAGGACAAGGCAGGAAGTGAAGTTACCCAGGAACACCAGAGACATGAAAACCACAAAATAAGACAGAGCAGACCCAAACCGTGACAGAACCCCCCCCTCAAGGACCGAATTCCAGACGGTCCTAAAGGGGGGCAGAACCATGAAAATCAGACAAGGGGCGGGAGGGTGGGGACCCGACAGCTATGGTCCGGCGGCCTGCCGGGGCGGCGGCCGGGCGTGGGGTGCTCTGGGGGTCTGCCGGGTCGGCGGCCGGGCCTCAGGGTCTCGGGGGGTCTGCCGGGTCGGCGGCCGGGCCTCAGGGTCTCTGGGGGTCTGCCGGGTCGGCGGCCGGGCCTCAGGGTCTCGGGGGGTCTGCCGGGTCGGCGGCCGGGCCTCAGGGTCTCGGGGGGCGCCGAGCTGTGCAACTCCGGCGTCGTCGTGGCGTGGGGCGCCGAGCTGTGCGGCTCCGGCCTCGTCGTGGCGTGGGGAGCAGAGCTGTGCGGCTCCGGCGTCGTCGTGGCGTGGGGAGCAGAGCTGTGCGGCTCCGGCGTCGTCGTGGCGTGGGGCGCAGAGCTGTGCGGCTCCGGCGTCCTCGTGGCGTGGGGCGCAGAGCTGTGCGGCTCCGGCGTCGTCGTGGCGTGGGGCGCAGAGCTGTGCGGCTCCGGCGTCGTCGTGGCGTGGGGCGCCGAGCTGTGCGGCTCCGGCGTCGGCGTGGCCGGGGGCGCCGACCCAACCCCTGACCCCACCCCCCCTTCAAGGACCGACTTCCAGGCGGTCCCAAGAGGGTGGGAGGGAGGGGTCATGGTCGGGGGCCTTGGGGACGGGGAGGGAGGGGTCATGGTCGGGGGCCTTGGGGACGGGGCTGGAGGGGTCATGGTCGGGGGCCGTGGGGACGGGCCTGGAGGGGTCATGGTCGGGGGCCGTGGGGACAGGGCTGGAGGGGTCATGGTCGGGGGCCGTGGGGACGGGCCTGGAGGGGTCATGGTCGGGGGCCGTGGGGACGGGCCTGGAGGGGTCATGGTCGGGGGCCGTGGGGACGGGCCTGGAGGGGTCATGGTCGGGGGCCGTGGGGACGGGGCTGGAGACTGGAGTCTTGGGGCCGGAACGGGCGGAGACTGGAGTCTGGGGGCCGGAACGGGCGGAGACTGGAGTCTGGGGGCCGGAACGGGCGGAGACTGGAGTCTGGGGGCCGGAACGGGCGGAGACTGGAGTCTGGGGGCCGGAACGGGCGGAGACTGGAGTCTGGGGGCCGGAACGGGCGGAGACTGGAGTCTGGGGGCCGGAACGGGCGGAGACTGGAGTCTGGGGGCCGGAACGGGCGGAGACTGGAGTCTGGGGGCCGGAACGGGCGGAGACTGGAGTCTGGGGGCCGGAACGGGAGGAGGCGAGGCTCTGGGGGCCGGAACGGGAGGAGGCGAGGCTCTGGGGGCCGGAACGGGAGGAGGCGAGGCTCTGGGGGCCGGAACGGGAGGAGGCGAGGCTCTGGGGGCCGGAACGGGAGGAGGCGAGGCTCTGGGGGCCGGAACGGGAGGAGGCGAGGCTCTGGGGGCCGGAACGGGAGGAGGCGAGGCTCTGGGGGCCGGAACGGGAGGAGGCGAGGCTCTGGGGGCCGGAACGGGAGGAGGCGTGGGTCTTGGAGCTGGGGGCGTGGGTCTTGGAGCTGGGGGCGTGGGTCTTGGAGCTGGGGGCGTGGGTCTTGGAGCTGGGGGCGTGGGTCTTGGAGCTGGGGGCGTGGGTCTTGGAGCCGGTTCGGGCGGAGACGGGCGTGGTTGGCGCCGTCGCTGCCGCCGAATGCGGAGGTCCAGGGCGTGGGGGTCGTACCTGGCCTGGAGGCGGGCGGCCAGCTCCAGCACCTGTTTCCAGCGTGCGCTGAGGACTGGGGGCTGGACGCTGGCCTCCATCGGCGAGGCCCAACTTGGGTCTGGAGAGCGGCGAGGGCGGTGACCGGGGCGCTGCCTGGAGCCTTCTTTCGAGCCGGGGTTGGCGTTGCGCCGGGCAGCCAGCTGCGTGCCGTGTGGGTCCCCAAACGCCAGGCGAGTTCCCAAAAACGGGTTTCTTGGGTCAACCCCTGCTGAGTCCTTAGGTGGTGGCGTCATTCTGTCACGACGCAGGGTCCGAGGGCAAGGAGGGAGGACTCAAACGCAGAGTTGAAAAATAAAAGACTTTAATTGTCAAAAACTCAAAATCAAAATCGCTCCAACCAAAAAAGGGAGGAAGGAGGAGAAAACAAAACAGACAAAAACAGGGACCTAGACTTGAAAACACGAAACAGACTTGACTTGACTTACTTGACACATGAACGCTGACATGTAATGACGCCACACCAGACAAGGAACTCACAGGGCTTAAATACACAAGGGAGGTGCAGGTGATTGAACACAGGTGGAAACGATCAAGCACGGCAGACAATCACAAGGGAAGACAGGACAAGGCAGGAAGTGAAGTTACCCAGGAACACCAGAGACATGAAAACCACAAAATAAGACAGAGCAGACCCAAACCGTGACAGAACCTCAAAGTAGAATCTGCCTGAAGAGAAACTCTGCTTTGTTACAACACAGGACCAACTAGAAAATCTCTTTGGGTTGTTTGGGAGATTCTTCTCCACATCACCAAGTTTCACTTGTTTCCCATCATCAGACAGGATGAGTAGAGGATGAGCTGTTTCAGGATCAAGAGTCACATCCACTGCAAACATCTGGACCCTCTTCAGCTCAGCAAACCACTTCTTCATCATTTCACTGAGTGTCTCCTCCAGCTGAGACACAGCTCTCACCACAGTCCCCTCATATGAAGGAGGACAAACACGGACCTCTGTCCAGTCCTTGGTGGGTGGTGGCTGATGGATGTTTGAGGACTGGAGAAGATGGAGGTGGTCTTCAGAGAGAGAGAGCTGCTCCACCTCAGCGCTCCTCTTCATCAGCTCAGAGATTTCCTGGTCCAGCTCTCTGATGAAAGCTTCAGCCTGTTTCTTTGTGGTTTCCTGCTTCTCTTCTATTGTTTTGAGGAGCTCCTTCAAGCCTCTTCCAACAGACTCCATCAGATCAGTGAAGACCTGAACACCTTCTGCTTTCTCTCTGCCTGCATCTTCCTCACTGAGGTCCATCGAGTGTTTGATCTCCTGAATCTTCAGTCTTCTCTTCTGGATTATCTGCTGGATTTCAGTCTCTGTCTTCTTCAGCTGGACCTTTTTTTCTTCATATTCTTCTTCCAGAGGAACATACTCATGGTTCTTGTGGTCTAAAACAGTGCAGAGCATGCAGACACACGTCTGGTCGCTCTTACAGAACAGCTCCAGAGGTTTATCGTGCTTCGTACACATCCTGCCTTCCAGGTTCTCCACAGGGTCCATCAGCTGATGTCTCTTCAGACGTGAAGCTGTCAGATGAGGCTCCAGGTGAGTCTCACAGTAGGAGGCCAGACACACCAGGCAGGACTTGAGGGCCTTCACTTTGGTTCCAGTGCAGACGTCACAGGGAACTTCTCCTGGTTTGGACTCTTGTTGCTCTGAGCTGCTGCTGCTGGCTTTCTGCTGAGTGGACTGTCTGAACTGAACAACCATCTCAGAGAGCAAGGTGTTGACCCTCAAATCAGGTCTGGTGGTGAAGTCCTTCTTACACATTGGACACAGGTTCTGGTCGCTGGTGTTCCAGTGTTCATTGATGCAGTTCATGCAGAAGTTGTGTCCACATGGTGTGGAGACTGGATCAGTGAACACATCCAGACAGATGGAGCACAGGAACTGATCTTCAGATGGACCATAGTTTGAAGAAGCCATGTCTGCACATGTTGTGGAAGAGAAGAAATATATATAATTATAATGTGTTGTCATTTGAAAGCAGTGGGATTGTAGCGTGTAACATTGGGTAAAATACTGTGTCTTCATGGTCACTATTCTTGATGAACAGCCCAGAACGTGTCCACATGCTGTGAATAAAGAGCAGCACGCTAACAACGCTCTGCTTACTTGGTGACAAACATGTAGCATCTCATTTAGATGATTGACACTAAAAGCCTCCAGCAGGTTCCTGTTGAACACGTTTAACGTGACTCAGCAAGAGGAAACAGAGGAAGGGACCAGGAAACAGAGAGAGACCAGGAAGTGAACACAGAGGAACTTACAAGTTGTGTGTTCTTCCTGCTTGTTGAAGGTGTAAATGTGACCAGCTGTACTCACCTGTGTTCTCAAGAGACTCTGCTGTGTTGCTGAGGAACACCTGATGACGTCACTTTGACTTTTCTCTCAGAAACACGGAGACTTGTCTTCACTGCAGCGCGTCTGTCTCTCTGACCAACTTAACTTTCGTTTCTGGAGAGTGACGTGGAAGCTCCGCCCCTCCGTGTAGCTCCGCCTCTTCTCTAATGTGTACTTTACTACCACTGATAAGTGAGGAGTGACAGAGATAAAGAGAACATGCAAAGATTTGCTGTGAAGAAGATAAATGGGCGGATGCTATAGTGTTATGGAAATGTGATTATAATTATGTCGGATGTAGACATAAGACATGTACACTCAAAACCATCAAGAATAGCACTTCCGGTTGGACTTTTTAACCAAAACAAAATCATTGTCATCCAGCTAAGCAAAATTCCCAAACTTCACAGAGCAATAAAAAATAAAAATAATAAAGGATAAGAAATTAGTGTTTTTTGTACTTCGAGGGCACTTTGTTGATAAAATGTTTGCTTTAGTGAAATTTGTATTGCTTGACTTTTAACAACTGACTTCAGTAAATGTTACTACAGTGTTTCTATTCGTAATTATCAAGTAAGTAAAAACCTCCATTGACTGTATGTCTGAGTAACTACCTTAACAGGACACACTACCTTCTAACACTGTTTGTGCTCGGCCTGTTTATTTTGAAAAACTCTTTCACCGGATGTCACGTGACCACCGCTCAGCCACCTCTCGCTGTTCCTCCCGTCCGTTCCGCCCTCCCGCCTCTCCATCGCCTCATTCCGCCGCTGCGCGCCGTCGTTTCGGCTGTTTTTTCGTATTCTGTCTCATCCCCGCCCCCCCCCCCCCCATTTCCACCCCCCCCTTGCACCCACCACCACCACCCATCCACGGCTTCACCCTCACCTGCTTCCCCCCCCCGGCTCCCCATCACCAGGGTTTCCGCGATGTGTGCCCGGTACCGGAGCTGGCTGTGGGTCTGGTCCGCCTTGCTGAGCCTGAGCGCTCCGACCCGGTCCCTGGAGCTCGGCGAGCTGTTCCCGTTCGGAGCGGAGTCCGGAGACCAGCAGCTGCCGCCCGGCTCGGACTCCACGGCCGAGCTGCCCCTCCGCGGCTCCGTGTTCTTCTTCCAGAGAGCCTGCGACCGGGTTTACGTGAGTTCACCGCGTGATTAAACGCGAGGTTCATTCATCAAAAGTTAGTGGGAAAAAAGTCCATCAACAAAATGTAAGTTTTACAGTTAATCAGGACAAAAGGTAAATGGGTATTTCAGAAATAACACATTATCAAATTCAACTTAAAATGAATGAAATTCAAATTAAATTTGTAATGAAGTTGTGTTAAAGATTTCTGTACTTTTTTGTTAAAATTTTTCTCGCTTAATCATTAATACGTTAATGTTAAAAATAACCACGAAAAGTCGTATTAGTGTAATTTTGATCTGACTTTTTGCTTCCCAACATTAATCAGATCAGGTTCTTACTTTTTCTTGATAACTAACATAAACGATGTATAAAGGAACCTAAAAATCTCCTTAAACTCAGCACGTGAAAGTTATGGTGTCATAAATAACTTTTCATTTTTGAAGGATGAGGACTTCATCCTCATTTTTATTCCCTCTGAGGGTGATTTTATGTCTTCATTGATCCAAACCCGGCTGTCAATCAGCTTTGTGTCCTCCACACCGACGAGCTTTTCTCTTTTCAATTCTTCCACTTCGGATGCTTTCAGCTGTTCTTCATGTCTCTTCACTTCCTTTAACTACTCTTCACCTGATGTGCTCTTTCTGTTGTATTGACCTCATAGACCTCCACTTAACGCTTATTAATTCATTATTACATATTTACTGCTTCGGGTTCCACATCTTTTCCCACCCTGAACACACCCGTGATTGATTGTTTTGATTAGAGAATAGTCCCCTCACTCCTGTTTGTTTGTTGACAGCTGATAAGGTTTTCTATGGGCTTTTAATCCCCTCATTTAAAAAAAAAAAACACAAACACAATAAGAGTCCCCTCGCTGCTGCTTTGGTTCCAGGCCCACATGCGTCCCGCCGGCTTCCGGCTCTCCAGTGTTTGATTTGGGGGCGAATGTGGTGACACGTTTGAAGTGTTGGTGGTGTGAACAGACAGGTGTGTGTCTGTGTGTGTGTCTGTGTGTGTGTCAGGTTTGTTGTTTAGTTAGCGGACGGAGGTGTTGAATCACTTTGAATATGTGAACAGAGGCTGGAATGTGAGTCAATTAAAAGCCAACACGGATAAGCCTTTCATCAACACACACACACACACACACACACACACACACACACACACACACACACACAGGATGCATTCTTCAGGTCATGTGACTGCTAATCCAGATTGGAGCATCTACACTTGGTGTGAAGCGGGGTTAATTGTTTTCATCGTCTTGAGGAGTGAAAGAAGTTTATTTTGATTTTTATTTGTTTTAGGTGTTCAGGTATGGAGATTTCCTCACGGAATTTGTACAATAAAGATAAATACATGTTAAAGCAATGTAATGACAAAGTAGAAGGAGCCTTTGTAATATATTACTAAATTGTGTTTCAACATGTTTCAAACACAAAACATGGGGTTACATATTATATTTCGTTATATTCCTTAGTTCTGGTTGGTTCCTCGGTCAGTTTATTCCACAGTTCAGTTTATCCGTCCGACTCTAACCCTTACCAATCACATGGTGTCATTTTCAGAATAAAAGCTGGTTATGAAAGACATTTGCCTCAGGAGGAGGTGGAGACCCAAAGCAGAGCTAAAAGAGAGAGAAAAGTCATAAATAATGCAGAAAAGATACAAAGGAAAGTTGTAGAAACAATCTTTTTTACGTTCTCTTCTTTTTGACACATTTTCTAAAGAATTGAAATCTTTGGCACAAGCAGCTGGACCTTGTCGATACACACTCACACACACAGTGTGTTTTCTTTCTTTGTTTCTGTCAAGGCACCATTTGTTAACCGTGGCAGTGGTCCTGTTTAAACAACTGGACCACACAGATCGCTCCGTTAAGACATTATTCTGATTATTATTATTATAATATTTTGGGTCCCTGAATGACTTCCTCTGGTCCAGTCTGCCATGTGCTGTGAGATTCTCATCTTTCAGATTCCCAGCAGCGTTACCCGATAACGTGTCAAACCCCCGGTTCCTGTATCCCTCACAGATGAATCCCCCCCCCCCCCCACACACACACACACTGATACAAACATCAGCTGGTCCTTCCTCCCTTCCTTCAGAGAAGACCTCTAATCTCCCTTGGGTTGACGTAAACACCCTGAAACCCGGACCCCTCTCCAAAAAAAAGTATTTTCCACAGATGGCACCCTCGACGATCCTCTCGCGCTGCTAAGAATTCTGGGTAAACCTCTGAACAGAGTCTCGTGTACTCGCCCCACACTCAAAGTCCACGTTGAGTGAGCTTTATGTCCTAAATGGTACCGTGACGGAAGTAGAAACACGTGTGACATCTGTCCTTTCTCTACTTTTTGACTAATCAAGAATTTAGATAATATAAAAAAATAAAAGTGGCCAAAGGGCACAAACACACACACACACACACACACACACGCAGTGTGTTTCAGTCTCTGAACCATTTGTTTTGCATCCTCCTGTTGAAACAAGAGGCCGCGTCTCTGCAGGAAGCCCTCAAGGAGGTCGTCTCCGTGCCTCTTGTTTATTTAACCACAGACATGTGACCACGTCGGCGCCGGTGTTTGCCGTGTAGGAAGAGAAAAAGAAAGTGTGGTGTTCAAATCGGTTCCTTTCAAAATAAAAAGATAAGATATTGAAAAATATTGTAAATTTGCTTAGGATAGTTTTTTTTTAAAGTTTGTTAAGTCGGAGCTACATAGTTTTAAGGCCGCTCCTTTCCATCAAATGGAATCAAACATTTGATTCACTTAGAATTTTAAAATAATGCCGGTTTGAGTTTTCAATGATGGAGATTTTCAGAATAAAAGGCTTGAGGGAATCCTCCTCTGCTGGATTTTCCCGCGGTGTGAAGCTGTAGTCGGTCGCTGTGAGACTGCATTCCAAAACGCACACGCCCCCTCTTTCAAGTGCCTCTAACTACACAACCTCCCCCCCCAGCCCCCCCCCAGAATGAGTGACATCCTGTTGCTCCTCAGTAATTATCAGCACTCCACCTCAGGCTTTCTTATACTTTCACACTGACGCTCAGTCAACTGTACAATAAGTCATCCGGCTGCTGCCGAGGAGGTTTTACTTAAGCCCTTCGACAGGAAGTGGAGCGTCCTCCCCACAGTCCCCCCCACATCTGGAACGCGTGGACGAGAGACATCTGTCCCGCGAGAACCAGATGGCGGGGCTCAGCGTGTCTCCGGCCCCGCCGCTGTTCTCACACTGATAGCGATGATCTCAGGGGTGGGACATGAGTGATGTCAGCGGCGTCCCGGCAGGGCCCTCAGACACCGGCTGTTTTATTACATGTAGGATCGGTCCACAAGCTGCTGGGAGGACGACTGTGTTCATTAGCTTTACAAATACACATTTAAAAAAGTGTAACTTTCACATAGACCTTTCGGTCTTTTCGCTTAATTCTTCCTGGGGATGGTGGAAATACTTCTTGGGGTACCTTTGTACTGTGGAGCATTCTCTTTTTTGTTGGTTTAAATATTAAATCTGAATGACAACCGTATCGCAAATGTTTCCAATATATAGTTTTGGCGCATTATTGCGCAAGACAGATAATTGTCTCGGACTCCTGCGAGTATCCCCGTACTTTGTGGTGGGATTTAAGGCCGAATGAATGGTTTTAGTCATCAAACGCATGGAGCTTAAGTTCAAGAAAAACAGACAAACAAACACAAACACCAAAGAGAACCCATAATCCTTTGCTACATCACTTTTTTACTTTAGTTGTGTCTAAACGAGCTGTGAGGAAACGCACCGGAAATTGAATTCCCGAAAATTCAATTGTTAATGTCTCGACTGATAAAAGCATTTGAACATTATATCATCTCTGAAAGGGTGAAAACACCCGCAGCTTAAAATGGTTAAATGTTGGAGACAAAGCCTGCCCCCCACCCCTCCATCCTCCCGCTCCACCCGTGGACTCATAAAGGCCTCGGGGGGGTCGTTAGCCGTTAGCTCGCTTTGCGCTCGGACAAAAGGCTTCCTGTTGAAGTGTCCTCGGCTCCGTCTCCTTGTATAGAGTCAGAGACCCGCTGGGAGACGCCGGCCTTCTCACCCGCCCGCACGCTGCTGCCGCTCATGCGTTTTCCGGAAGTCTCTGCAGTGAAACCCCCCCTCCCCCCCACCCCCTGAGGAAACGTCTGGGCCTAATCCCCCCAGGCTTTACAGAGGCAGCCGAGCAGGACGGCTTTTTCCTCCCCGGCTCTTATTTCATCCCCTTCCTCAACTCACGGCGTCATCACTAACCACCAGGATACCTCTTTCATGTTTTCTAAAGCCCCCGAGGTCTTCAACCTGCCCCCCGCCCTCAATGTATTTTTTTGTATAATTGTTTACGAATGAAAAAAAACATCTTTGTAGCCTCGGAACATCAACCTTGTAGTTTTAGGTGTTGCATTGTTACACAAGTTTCTGCATGTTCGGCAGCTTAACCCCCCCCCCCCCCCACCCCCTTGTGCCCCCAAAACCAACAGGGCTTTACGATGTGTACAATGATAAAGAGCTTTAGCGTGACGCTTATCGTCCGACGTCCCCATCCTGTCTGGTGATGGGGCTGAAAGATCTGCAGGAAATCTTTGATGTTTGATATGATGTCGGCTATAGTTTAAAAAAAAAGAATTGGATCAAAGAATAAATGTGCAGCCATGCATACATTTACCTTCAACGGGAGTTGAGTTAATAAAGTTGAAAATAAGCTTTTCCTACTGAGTGAATTGCTGCGGTTCGACAATACGAGCTGAGCCGCAGGAGAGTCTGGATCCAAAGGTTTACTGCAGGTTCTCGACCTCTCCATCTCTCAAACAAATGGAGAAATCCCAGCCGTCTGTGTCGTTGTCCTCTGTATCTTCATTCCTTTATGGTCGGTACCCAGCAGTTCAACAATCCAGTCGAACAGCGGAAGAAAATAAAATCCACCTACTTTTTCTTCTTCTCCTAATCACCAAAGTTAAAAACATAAAAGTATGAAAATGAAGCCGTACTATTCGTCTCCTCCAGATCAACACCAATGGCTTGGTGTCTTTCGACGGGCCCCCGAAGGAGCAGGAGTACCTGGGGAAGATGCCTGCCGGTTTCGGAATGATTGCAGCGCTGCTTGGAGACCTGGAGGACAGTGACGGACTGGGAAAGGTCCACTTCAGGTGGGACAGCAGCCCGGAGGTCCTGACCCGAGCCGCAGAGTACGTCAGGCGAGCTTTCCCCAGAGATGAGGGGGTGGAGCCCACCGCCGCCCTCGTGGTCACCTGGGAAAACATGGCCGCCCGGGGGACAACTGGGCGAGGAGACGGATTGGGCACAAAGGTGAGGGGGACTTTTTGGTGCAATATAATGGACTTATGGGGGGCCTGTGGAGACACTGATGCAGTGCCTTAAAACTACCAATGTCCCCTGTTGTACTTTCAGAGAAACACCTTCCAGCTGGTGGTGGCCTCAATGGAGTCGTCTTCCTGCGCCATCCTCTTGTATCCCCGAAGCGGTCTACAGTTCGTCTCCACCTTGGTAGGGGGTGAGAACAAGCTCCTCGAGGCTGGCTTCAACCAAGGCCTCGTGACGAGTTGGATCTGGCAGGTCTCGCAGGGGACTTATTTCCGCACCACCTCGGACGAAGAGACCTCCATCAGGGAACTCACCGAGTATGAATCTAATGTCACTTGTGCTTGAATAGAACGCAACAAGTGTCCTGTCATCACGGCTGATTTTTCTTCCCTCTTTGATCCAACTAGAAAGACAAACTCGGGACAGGATGGAGTCTGGGTGTACGAGATCGGCTCCTCGCCGTTCTTTCATGCCATTACTACAGGAATGGTCACTGGCTTACTTGAAGAGGAGGAGGACGCCGTCACACCTCCTGTACCAGAGGACGAAGAGCTGACTCCAACCGATTATCAACCCAAGTACCCAGAACCTGAGACCGTCACTCTAGGGTACATTGAACCGGCGACTGAAGATTATGAAAGACGTGGTCAGTTCAAACCCGAATCCTCTGAATCTGAGACTGTCACACCATGGTACACCGAACCGGCGACTGAAGATTATGAAAGACGTGGTCAGTTTGATCCTGAATACCCTGAATCTGAGACCGTCACACCAGGGTACACCGAATCGACGACTGAAGATTATGAAAGACGTGGTCAGTTCAAACCCGAATCCTCTGAATCTGAGACTGTCACACCAGGGTACATCGAACCGGCGACTGAAGATTATGAAAGACGTGGTCAGTTTAAACCCGAATCCTCTGAATCTGAGACCGTCACACCAGGGTACACCGAATCGACGACTGAAGATTATGAAAGACGTGGTCAGTTTGATCCTGAATACCCTGAATACGAGACCGTCACACCAGGGTACACCGAACCGGCGACTGAAGACTATGAAAGACGTGGTCAGTTTAAACCCGAATCCTCTGAATCTGAGACCGTCACACCAGGGTACACCGAACCGGCGACTGAAGACTATGAAAGACGTGGTCAGTTTGATCCTGAATACCCTGAATCCGAGACCGTCACTCTAGGGTACATCGAACCGGGGACTGAAGATTATGAAAGACGTGGTCAGTTTAATCCTGAATACCCTGAATCGGAGACCGTCACACCAGGGTACACCGACCCTGAAAGGGCTGAACCAAGATACCCAGACACTTCTGAGACAAGGTACCCCGACCGAACCGGGCCGAGGTACCCAGAATCCGAGCCTTCCCAACCCAGATATCCGGACCTTGAAACAAACGAGCCGAGATACTCTCCAGACGAGCCGAGGTACCCCGATCCAGTCCAACCAGTACCGCCCCATTCCCATTCCCGGCCCCAGCAACCCCAGATCGTCGTGGTAGACGAGGATGAAGCTCTCAACGTGACCGGTAAAAATCTTGAACATTTTTGTTCTTGATTCTCAAATCACGTCAAAAGGTGTTTTTTTTGCATTTGTCTTGATTGGCTCTTTTTTGGTTATTTTCTTTTAAAGTCTTTCCGTACAATTCAGAGACGTGCGCCCACAACCGGCTCAAATGCTCGGCTTTCGCAGACTGTCGAGATTACAGCACCGGGTACTGCTGCCACTGCCGGCCCGGTTTCTATGGTAACGGAAAGGACTGCGTCGCTGAGGGTGAGAAGCATTTTCAGTGTCAATGATTGTTACTAAGATCCGAAGACGGACCGTATCAGTATCTCCAGACTCTACTTTGTGGTCAAGTATCAATCAATATCTCAAAATATGGAAAGAATGCATCAATTCTAGTTTATCAGAAGCTAACCAGACAAGACAACGTGGGACTTGGTTTGTTTGAACTGTTGTCCCTAACCTGTGGCTGAAGCTGTGCTTCTGACTTCTTCTGTTGGTTCCCAGGCAAACCACAGAGAATTAACGGCAAGGTGAACGGCCGAGTCTTTGTGGGGAACTCGCCCTCCCCCGTCGAGCTCGGTAACAACGACCTGCACTCGTACATGGTGGTCAACGACGGGCGGGCCTCCGTGGCCATCAGCAACATCCCGGACGCCCTGGGCCCCTCCATGCTGCCGCTGACGTCCCTCGGCGGGGTCATCGGCTGGGCCTTCGCCCTGGAGCAGCCCGGCCACCACAACGGCTTCAGCCTCATCGGTAAGCAGGACTTACCGCTGTGTTTTTCCGGTCCGTGGATAAGAACGGCGCCTCCTGACTCCCGCGTTCCCCCGCGCAGGCGGTCGGTTTTCCCGGCAGGCCGAGGTCATCTTCCACCCTGGCAACGAGCGCCTGAGCATCACACAGCGGTTCGAAGGCATCGACGAGCACGACCACCTGGTGGTGAACACGGAGCTGGAGGGGCGCCTGCCCGCCGTCCCGCTGGGGTCCTCCGTCGACATCAACCCGTACCAGGAGGTCTACCAGTACGACAGGAACCGTAAGGGCAAAGCGACGAAATGCAGATGATCTACACCAGTGGAAAAACAATCACGAGTTGACCGCTTCCTCTCCTCCCAGTGATCGCTTCTTCCTCCAACCGCAACTACACCGTCACCTCCCCCGACGGTGAGGCGCAGACCAGGAGCTACCACCTGCGGCAGACCCTCACCTTCGAGGGCTGCGCGCACGACGAGGCCCCCGTGGCGGCGCAGTCCGCCCAGCGGCTCAGCGTGGACCGCGTCTTCGTCATGTTCGAGGCCCACAACCATCTGATCCGCTACGCCACCAGCAACAAGATCGGCTCGGTCCACGGTGAGCGAAGCGTTTGAAAGTGGAATAATGAGTAACAATTAATTCGTAGATTATTAAATTCGTTTTCATCAAAGAAAAACGGCTCCTCTTCTTACTGAGAAAATACGGATGTAATTATATGTTAAGATGCAAGCGTCCCTCTGTGGCTTCGGCTGCATGGGGAACCGTCCGCGTCCCGCGGGGGGGTTCAGAGATGTTAGTCATTGCCCAGAGGAATGCGTCGGGACATGCCCCCCCCCCCCCCCCCGTCCCCCCCCGGGCGGTCCGTTGCCTCTGAGATGTTTGAACATCACAGGAAAGACAAACAGCTCTCTGAGCCCGGCTGTGTTTCCTCAGCTGCAGTGAGAGGAGGACGAGGGAGCGTTGGCCTGGGGGGGGAAGGGGAGAAGGTCAACGAGAAACCTCCAGGCCACAGAGGGAGGGCAGTGAAGGACTTCGGAAGGGGCTTTATTAAAAAGGAGGGTTAACGGTACTGGTGCAAGTGGGGGGCTGTTGATAGGACCCTGGAGAAGGGGGGGTTCAAAGTTACACAAGCAAACACACCACTCAGCCAGAGTTTGCTGGTAAAAAGTGAGACATCTGCGAGGTGTTGCATGATGGGAAAAAGAAGACACAGACTGTGGTTTCTCTGCTCTTGATGTGAACCTTTCCTCTGTCTCTACAGGCAGCCCCCCCCAGCAGAACCCGTGTTTCACCGGCCGACACGGCTGCGACATCAACGCCGCGTGCCGCCCGGCCGAAGGCCTCCAGTTCAGCTGCCAGTGCGCCGCCGGTTTCACCGGAGACGGGCGCTACTGCCACGGTAACGCTGTCCGTGATGTCACGGATATAATATTTTAAATCTATATAGTGATCAGCCTCAAACAAATTAAAGGCCTCTCGGGTGTGTTTTTGGCAGATGATGACGAGTGCAGAGAGACTCCTGAGATCTGTGGAGCCAACGCCGTCTGCATCAATCAGCCCGGAAGCTTCCGCTGTGAGTGTTCCGCCGGCTTCCTGTTCGCCGGCGACGGAAGGACCTGCATCGGTACGTTTAAGTGTGTCTGTGTGCGTGTTTAGTGTTTGAAGAGTTTTACAAAAATATAATTTCCCCGGCACTGATTCTGGTTCGCTTTGGTCGCGCCTCGCAGAGAAGCGCCCGGTGGATCCGTGCCACGACTGCGACGCCCCCGAGAGAGCGCTGTGCAGCCCCGCCGGGGGCTCCGCCTTCGTCTGCTCCTGCCTGCCGGGCTTCGAGGGGGACGGCCGGCTGTGTCGGGGTGAGTCGGCAGACGTCGGCATCCAATCGGATGAATCGTCTCGCCCCACTCGGGGGACGCCGAACTAAAGAATGTTCATATGTGGAGAGAAAACACTACAAAAGGACCCCTGTGTTTTTTGTGTGTTTAACATGTTCCACTCCAACAAATATACTACAAATATGTATAAACATAATAAAAAAAGGTGTGAAAATGAGAATCCAAGAAAAGACAGACAGCATTTTAAAAAAAGAAGAAAGAAAAGCCGCTGTGTTCATGTTAAAACGAGTAGTTGCATTTTTCTGTTAGTTTGTGCACATGGTCTGAATTAGTTTGTTGCATCAATTTCAGTATTTTAACCCTTGTTTTGTTCATTATTATTTGGCTATGGTTTAAATATGGTTTCTCTAGTGGAGCCGTACCTTAAAGTTTTCACCTTTTTCTATTTTCTCCTCCTTCCGCCCCTTCAGACGTGGACGAGTGTCAGCAGGACCGATGCCACAGCGCCGCCTTCTGCTCCAACACGCCGGGCTCCTACGCCTGCCAGTGCCATCCCGGTTTCCACGGCGACGGCTTCCAGTGCAGCCCCTCCTCCTCCGGTGGGTTTAGGCCGTCGCGCAAACGCTGCGATATAGTGTGTCACGTGTAATGTGTAATGTTTATTTGCGAGTGGTCTGAGATAATATCAGAAGCTGATTCAACATAATCAAGTTACAAAGCTTTACATTTACTGTTGAGCCGTATAACTCTGTCATAACTCGTCACGGTGTCTTCTCACCCCCCCCCCCCATGTCTCTCTCTGTGGGGGGTCTTTCTGTGGGTCTGGCTGTTATCTGGCGTGGCGCTGTGGCGTGTTGTGGCTGCCCGCGGTTACCCTTGATGATAAGATGGAGGCGGCTCCTCCAGATGTCAGCGAGCCCCTTTTTATTTTGTTCGGTTGAACAACATGTTCTTAGATTTTGTCTACTGTGAAAAAAGAATGAAGAATAGTAATATGATATGATAACGAAAACCTGATCAAATTTAAATTCTGAAAAAATGCAGATCTTGGAACTCATCCTGATTACAAATATCTGTCGTAAGTTGTCATTTGTCATGTTTTAACTGCTGAAAGGTCGACGCCTCCTTGAAGGAGAGCAGTTTTACTTCCTCCAAACGTCTGTAACTCTTCCTTCTCTCTGCTATTTGTCCTGTTCCCAGAGCGCCAGGCGACGGCGTGCGAGCGCCACAGAGAGAGCGTCCAGGCCGCCGCCCCCGGCTTCCCCTTCGAGTTCCGCCCCCGGCCGCCGGTCGGTCAGTACGTCCCCCAGTGCGACCAGCGCGGGGCCTACGAGTCCACGCAGTGCCACGCCGCCATCGGGCAGTGCTGGTGTGCGGACAGCGCCGGACGGGAGATCCCCAACACGCGCACGGGACCCGGCAGCACCCCCCTGTGTGAGTCCGCTCTACACGCTACACACGAGCTACACGCTCTACACGCTCTACATGAGCTACACGCTCTACATGAGCTACATGAGCTACACGCTCTACATGAGATACACGCTCTACATGCTCTACATGCTCTACATGCTCTACATGCTGTACATGCTCTACATGAGCTACACGCTCTACATGCTCTACATGAGCTACACGCTCTACATGAGCTACATGCTATACACGCTCTACATGAGCTACACGCTATACACGCTCTACATGAGCTACACGCTCTACATGTTCTACATGAGCTACACGCTCTACATGAGCTACATGCTATACACGCTCTACATGCTCTACATGAGCTACACGCTCTACATGAGCTACACGCTATACACGCTCTACATGAGCTACACGCTCTACATGTTCTACATGAGCTACACGCTCTACATGAGCTACATGCTATACACGCTCTACATGCTCTACATGAGCTACACGCTCTACACGCTACACATGCTCTACATGAGCAACATGCTCTACACGCTCTACATGAGATACACGCTCTACATGCTCTACATGAGCTACATGCTCTACATGCTCTACATGCTCTACACGCTCCACATGATCTACACACTCTACATGCTCTACACGCTCTGCACGCTCTACATTTTCCTCATTAAATTCCGATTGACGGCCTCGCAGGTATCGACCAGGCGGTGACTCCCGCTCCGGTGGGTCCGACCCCGCGGCCCGACGTGCACCCCGTCCCGTCGGGGACGTACCTGCTGTTCGCCCAGAGCGGGAAGATCGAACGCGTTCCTCTGGACGGGTACGACATGCAGCAGGAGGAGGCCAAAACTCTGCTGCACCTCCCGGTGAGACGGCTGCAGATTTCAATGTTGACTCAATTAGCATGCTAGCATTTGCTAACTAAACAAAGTGCGTGTTGATGGGAATGTCATTAGTCCTGAATCAAAGTATCTGACTCATTGGAATGTTGATCTGATGATGATGACGATGATGATGGTGAAATGCATGTTGAGGGAAACGTGAATATTTAGCCAAACTTTGTGGCCAATCAGAGACAAGGCGGGTTTCCCCTTAACGAAGCAGAGCTAGCGTTTGTGCTAAGCTAAGCTAAACGTCGCACAGGGCCTCTCACTGCTGATGTAGCTTGAAAATGTCTAATCCTCATCAAGAATCTAACCCTTATTTAAAGGATGACTCCACAACAATGGAGTCTTCTCTTCAGAGTAAATGCACAGAGAACGAGATGCTTGTGAAAAAATGAATTTCTTTCCGATGACGACATTCTGAACAACGTGCTCACACATGATGGACCGTCCCCGGTTTGCTGGGAAACAATCCCCCCGATTGTCCTTTGTTTTGGTACTGATGCGCCGCAGCCAAACTAAGCCCTCAGTCAGCGCGGCCGCCTCCGGGTCCGATGGCGTTCTGTCACAAAAGACTCTTTGAAAGTGAAACTCTCGGCTGAAATGAAAGCGTACCCCCCCCCTCCTCCCTTCTTCCTCCCCCCCCCCCCGCGTCCCCTCTTCAGGAGCGGGTGGTGATCGCCGTGGCCTACGACTGCGTGGAGGAGATGGTTTACTGGACCGACATCACCGGGCCGGCCATCAGCCGGGCCCGTCTGAGCGGAGGAGACGTCGTCCCGGTCGTCACTACAGGTGCGTCTCCTCAAAGCATCGTTCTAAGAGGTCAGATCCAAGGTCAGGGGGTGCTGATCCATCCCCCCTCCGTCCCTCAGGGCTCCAGAGTCCCGAGGGCCTCGCCGTCGACCACGTGGCCCGCCTCCTCTTCTGGACCGACTCGGCGCGCGACACCGTGGAGGTCTCCCAGCTGGACGGCGGCCGGCGCCGCGTCCTCCACGACACGGACCTGATCAACCCTCGAGCCATCGTCGCCAACCCGGCGTACGGGTGAGTGCTCCGACGCCATTGGGCAGCAAAAGCAGGTAGCGGCAGCCTGTGTTGAGGGGGGTGCACCTGTGGTCACTAGTAGTTGAGGTCTGACCGGTTGTCGCAGGCGGCTGTACTGGTCGGACTGGAACAGGGACGGGCCCAAAATCGAGATGTCCAACATGGACGGGACGGATCGGTCGGTGCTGGTGAAAGACGACCTGGGGCTCCCCAACGGCCTGACCTTTGACCACGAAGGCCAGCAGCTGTGCTGGGCCGACGCAGGTGAGACTAACCCGAGCCCCCCCCCCCCCCCCTCCCCCCTCACCCACACACTGTAATCTATCCCCACGTTGGTTCTCTGTCATGTGACACGGTGCGATGGGCCCGCAGGGACCCGCAAGGTGGAGTGTATGGATCCGCACCGCAGGCTGAGGAGGCTGATCGTGGAGGGGATCCAGTACCCCTTCGCTCTGGTCCACCTCGGGAAGAACCTCTACTACACCGACTGGAGGAGGTAACTCTCTCTCTCTCTCTCTCTCTCTCTCTCTCTCTCACAGGCAGACGTAGGTCAAAGTGCAGCACCAATGAAACATGAATAATAACCGAGCTGGTTCTGGATGAACGAGCCGCGAGGATCAAGCGCCTGTTTGGTGGTCTTTTTTTTTCTTCCAGGGAGGCGGTGGTCGCCGTGGATCGCGTCTCGGGGGAAGAGATCGAGGAGTTTCTGCCGCGGAAGCGCTCCCGGCTGTACGGCATCACCGCGACACCGGCCCAGTGTCGGCAAGGTACCGCCACGTTTGACTGTGACTCATCCCTGTGACCCTCCTAGCACCACTGTGACCTCGTGAATGACCTCCACTGTGACCTTCAGTCTCTCAGGTCACTTTGGCTCCTTTAGGGCCTTTGAGGTGTGGCGGTTGGTTCCTGCTGTGGCCCCACATGTCGGGGGAGGCTGTGCATGAGTTATTCAATAAGTGGGCGTGGTCGTCGTCACCGTCTTCTCACAACCGATAAGTAGAATTGAGCGTATTTTTCATAGTGTGGAAGGAGACTTGAGAGCATAAAGTTGAGTGATGGACACACACTTCCTCTGTGTTCCCACGCCGAATATGATCTGTGCAGGGATTGAAATGTACTGATGGCGCATTCGTGCACGTGGGCGGGCGCATTCCTGCATTCCGGACGGACACACTGGGCTTTAATGGCGTCGATGGGTGCTCGCCAAACTCCAGCTGGTTCGGTTTGAGGGACAGCTGCAGATCAACTTTAGCTTTAAAGAACTTTCCAAGTTGTGATCAGATCAGTTAGCGTCGTGTGGATTAATCAGCTGTGCGTTGATGAAGAGCCTCTCGTTGCTGACGTGATGCCACTTTACTGCACTTCCTTCGCGGAGCCGAGCCGCTCTCCTCCGCGGTGCAGATGTTTCCAGATTGACTCCAGATGCACCAAGCGGCGGCGTGGACGGATAGAGGCGTGGGAACCACGGGTGAAGCTGCCAGCTGTGGACACCCCCCCTCCTCCCCCCCCACCCTCCACCCTCCACCCCACCACTTCC
This sequence comes from Pungitius pungitius, assembly GCF_949316345.1. NCBI lineage: Eukaryota > Metazoa > Chordata > Actinopteri > Perciformes > Gasterosteidae > Pungitius > Pungitius pungitius. The sequence continues at coordinate 19,237,183 of NC_084908.1, forward strand.
CCTCTGCAGAAAGGAGTCAAGCTCTGCTCTCACTGAAGGAGGAGAGTAGAAAGTCACTTCAGTAACCGCCTGGTTCTGCTGGTACCTTCCTGATGGCGTGAGGCCGGTTAAAGCAGCAAATCAGGAGCTGAACTGAAAAAGGGAAACGCTTGGAATTGGAAAAGGCGTCAAGACGACAAGACGAAGCATTCGAAGCGTTTCAGATTTCCATCTTTGGGACGACAAACCATTTGTTTCTTGGTGCCATTCTTAAGCACAACGATCCCATTTTAACGCTGCCAGTTGTTTATTTTAAACAAAAATGATCCTCTGAAAACTAGAATGAGAAGTTTTTCATGTTTCCGGTTGACCCCTGGTCCCTAAAGACTCTCTCTCTCTCTCCTCCCCCCCCTCTAGCCTACAACTACTGCTCCGACAACGGCGGATGCCCCCACCTGTGCCTGCCGCGGCTCGGCGGCTTCACCTGCCGCTGCCCGGACGCCGGCGGCCCGTGTGAGGAGGGGAGCCCGTGAGGTCATCGAGGGGGGGGGGGGGTGGGGGGAGACGCTTCACTCAGTGCGGTGGGTGGGGTGGAACATTTTGTACACTCGCCTGTTCGGGCCTTCACGTGTCTCGGGCCCTTCGGGCCTCGCTGTACTCGTGGTGTCGCGCCGCAGGTGAGACGTCGTCTCCGTAATGCGGCTCCTGCTTGAAGTTTCTCCCCAAAATGAGAAGAACGGTGTAACTGTGTAATAAAACACAGGGATTATTTTAAATGACCACGTCGACCGAACAGCTATTTGAAAAAGGTATCGGACGTTGTACTTCCTGTTTTCATGTGTTTGTTAAAGTGATTATTGATTTCTTTTAGATCTGAAAGATGACTGCGTAAAACAATCCGATATTATTGTGTTCTGCAAAGATCAAAGGGCCCAAAGGGGGAAGGATCCTCGGGGCCTTTAAAAGGTTTCTGAAAATAATAACTAAAAAATGCTTGTTTTACAAAACCCATCCTGAGGAGGCGCCTATCGACCGATCAATAGTCAATAATCAATAGAGGCGGAAGGCGATCGACTCCAGGTTTCAACATTCTAACGAGAATTGAAAGCTTTTTTGCAGCAATTTAATTCCATGCGGGTGTTGTCCTTTTTTCTCTTTTTTTTAAGATTACAAAAGTCTCTCAACAAAGATTTCCTGATTGAAATCTGTTTTTTTTTCTTAAATAGCGAAGTATTTAAAAAACATAAATACAAAACCGTTGGAGGCGTTTTTTGTTGACAATCTATGAAGCTAAATAAAGGATGATGAAATTAAATTTACAACATATCTTTAATTGTAAAATGAAACATTATATTTCTGAAATCATAATGAACGATATTTCTATATTTGATCCATCCTTTGATGTTGAAGTTATGTTTTTAAGCTCAGTATTTCATGAGAGGACCACATTGATCCTGAGGTGTTACGAGGACCTCGCAGTGTTTTCTATTGTTACAACTCAGTGTATTTTTATATGAACGTGTAAATAATGACCTCGTGTGTTTTTATTGGTGCTGATCCACCGACTTGAGGTGTTTTCACAGTGAAGACTTCACCGAAATCTGTTTTTATCTCAAATTAAAGTAAACAACAAAAACTCTCATTTTATATACTGTGTGTGTATGTGTCCTTAAGTCTCAACAAAGAAATTAATGGCATTTTCTTTTTAAATCCATTATCACATTTAGCTGACACTTTTATGCAAAGCGACTTACATTAAGTTCATTTCAACCATAAAGAAACAAACTCAGAACAAGAAAGTTCAATTTAATCAAATAAGATAAAAGCCTTTAAAAGTACAATTTAAGTGCTACAGTTAGTGTTTTAGTGGAGGTTTAGTCTGAAGATGTGAAGGTTACAATCTTTAGGATGGAAGGTATGAACTTGAGCCGCTGCACATGAGAAGCCTTTATTTAGGACCTTAGTGACGCTACAAGTTATTCGTCTCCACCAGTCTGAAACAATCCCACAAATCAACACAGAACGTAAGCGCTTGTTAATTGAACCCTTGTAGACTCGACGTCATGTGACGGTTCTGAATCAAGTCCTGCAGGAACCAGAGAAACGGAATGAGGTGTTCCTGACGTCCCTCGTGGTGGAAGCCAGTGCAGATCCGCTGTTCTGTTCCGTGAGAATTTCCTTTCCTCTACACACCCCCAACCACCCCCCCCCCCCCCCCCTGCAGGGTCAGGACCAGCGGACCAACACCTGGTCCCCGTCCTCTATGGAGTAGAACTGAAGAGTCTTCAGGTCACCGTCGATCTCAAACTCCGTCCCCAACTTCTACAAAAAGAGCAGATTGAGAGAAAAGTGCCATTTTGAATATTCAGACTTTTGCAGGACATTCGATGAAGGTCCTGCTCCTCTACACACAGTCGAGTACTCAGGGGTGCAGGCAGGGGGACACCTGGTGGCTGATTGAGGTTGTTACCTTGGGGCTGGTGTAGGTGAGCCTCAGATCTGCAGCAGGAACCTTCAGCAGCCTGTACAGGAGTCCCTTCACCTTCTGGACCAGCATGGAGGCTGCAGGACAGACACGGGTCAACTCAGCGCAGTTCGATCGGCTCATTTAAGGTGCCGATGACGGCTTTTCACTTTTACCGAGAAGTTTCTTCTCGATCGGCTCCCGGTCGGCGGCGTCGGGGAACACGAACGTGATCTCTGGCGAGGAGGAGATCCGTGAATACAACACAATGTATGAAGGTATCAGCCAATTAGAGAGCAGAGGAGGGGCGGGACTAACTCAACAGCTGATTTTTCAGGGCAAAGGGCTCCGGCTTCTTCAGCTCTCCTTCCTCCGGAGCGCCATACTCTGAAACACACAAATACCTTCATCATCATCACTTCAGGTCATAAGAGGGGATATCCAAATAATAATAACATTGTGATTCATAGATAACTAAAAAGCGCATGAATAAATGAACTAAAGGACAAAGGACAGCTGCTAGGGACAATGCAAAAATATAATCTGATCATCTAAAGTCTTTAAATGGATATATATATATAAATATTATGAAGATATGTAATGACGCTGATGTGTTGATTCTTCCAGAATCCACTGAGGCTCGTGGAGGAGCATCGCTGTAGTTTCCTGGATCCGCCTGCAGGTGTCAGCACAGAGTCTGCAGGTGACTTACTGGTGACGAGGCTCAGGTAACGAGGGTGCTGGCTGACGAAGTGGGCGCTGGGCCGACCCCCCCCGCCCGCCTTCAGCCACTCCTCGCCAAACATCTTGATGTAGTCGATCTCCGCCCCCCTCCTCTCTTTGGGGTGGATCTGATGGGAATCGTGGGTCAGTGCGGGGCCACACACACACACACACACACACACACACACACTCTGAGGTTCATCTCACCTCGCAGTTGTTGAGGAAGACCAGTCCTCCCAGTTTGGCGATGAGCAGCTGATTGGCTGTTTTGGGGTTTCCGTCACTGCTCGCCAGTTGGTTGAAGTGACACAAAAAGTGAGTCAGACGGGGAAGCTTCGCCAGTTCATCCACCACACGCCACTGAGAGAGAGAGAGAGAGAGAGAGAGAGTGACCCCCCCACACTAACACACACTGATGGGTGTGTTGGTGTGAAGCCGCACTGACCTCAGAGATGTTGTTGTGCTCCAGGTTGAGCTTCGTCAGCGCCGGGAACATCTCTGTTTGACCCCCTGCGGGGGTCACATGATTCATGTCAATCACACGGTTGAACAGCATTAAAAACAATGTTAACGAAGGATGGATGAAATGTTACACAGAGTAATTATTCATGTGTGAGGTATTATTATTATTTTTACCAGGAGCAGCGTCATCAAATCGAATGTCGGACAGTCCGGTCTTGGACAAGTTCAAGTATTCCAGTCTGCAATAAAACATCAGCATCTTTAGATTTCATTTATATGGCAATTTGTTATTTTCCTCACACCGTTCATCTCTAAATTCAACTTCGGATCGGTTCGATTGAGACGTCTGAGAGGCCCGATCTCTATTTGTGGAACGCTCGTTTTTTGCAAATAGCTCTTATTGTGCATGAAGGCTAAGAATAAGAAGAGAAGAATCCGCTCCAGGGTCTTCATGATCGATGCTGAATGAATAAATAAATAAATAAATAAATAGCGAGCTGGCATGCTGTGCGCGCCGTACCTGGGCAGAGCTGCTAGAGCCAGCACGGTGTGCTGCACCAAGCGGTTACCGGACACGTTGAGGCTCCTCAGGGACTGCAGCAGCGCTCCTTCGGGCCTTCGACACACACACACACACACACACGGTTACACAAGGCGTGTGCACGTGGGGCGAATCAGGCGGTCGGATAATCACCTCTGCAGCTCCGTGATGTCGTTGTCTTGCACGGAAAGTTCCTCCAGCTGCGGCCACATGGGGGCGCACTGCAGGATCTGAGGGGAATCGACGGTCAAAATGTGTGTGTGTGTGAAGGCGTAGAAAATAAAAGTACGGGGGGGGGGGGGGGGGGTGAATGGTCGCGGCGCCGTGTACCTGCGGCCAGGTGAGCTCACAGCCGTTGAGGGCGAGCACTCGCAGGCCGCAGAACGCCCGGCGGTGGGCGGAGACGTCGGCGGGCAGACGCAGTCGGTTTTTCCTTTAAAAAGGATACAAAAATTAAAAAATTAAAACATAAACCAGGAGAATCGCTCAGCGAAAGAGTCAAAGAGCGACGCGTACATCAGGGTCAGGCTTTCCAGATGCTCCAGCTGCTGAGCGATGGCCGACACGTCCTCCCAGCGGGACAGCAGAGAGGCGGACAGGTCCAGCACCTGCACGTCTGATCCCCGCCGTCAAGGTCACACACATATATGTATATTCTATATCTACCACCATTTACTAGTCTGTAAAAAGGATCCTGGGCGTCGTTTTCCTGATTTCTCCATCGGCCCCCGGTCCGTTCACCTCGCAGCTGCCCAGCAGCGCCGACGGGAGGCTCTCGTAGCTGCCGAGAAAAAAATGGAAAATGACAAGGAGACGTTTCCTGACCTTCTACAGAAGACCTTCTACCCGCCCCTCAACCCACCGGGCACCGACCCCAGAGGAAACCGTACCCGCGTTCCGTGATCTTGCCCCACTTGAGCTTCTTGGGGCCGAAGCTGATGTCGTTGCTCGTCACCTCCTCCGCGTCGATCTGGTACACCTGCCCCACAGCGGTCAGGAAGTCCACCCCCAGGCCCACCTTCGCCGGGCGGACGAAGGAGCCTCCTCCAGGGTGCCTGGGTGGGGGGGGGGGGGCACCGTCAGATCAGGGGATTTGTGGGTGGAGAACACGCCCCCCTGTCGCCCGTCGCGGTGAGAGTGGATGCTCACCTGCAGGTGAAGTACTGGACCCCCCCGTGGGCGCCGTCGTGTTTGCCTCTCTGCGGGTTGTCCCACTCGACGCCGAGCCACAGCCCTGAACGCACAACACGCACACAATGATGATGATGATGATGATGATGATACAACTGCACTTCACGTCTTGGGAACTCCACTCAAAATGTGTTTACTGGTTGTTTTTAAGTCGCTCAATGGGCCCCCTGGGGACCTTAAAAATGTCCCCTCTCAGATCCAATGTCCTCAAGCCAAGATATTCGAGCCAAAATGTCAAAATAAAGTGCTTTAAGTCAAATGTTGATGATATCCAGAAGGGTGAATTGCACCCAAAAATCTGTAAAGTCATAATAATAATAATAAATAAACATAATAGAGTACATATTTCAACAATCTGAATCTAAAGCTGTCAAATAAATGTAATAAAAAGCTGCACATTTCTTTCTGAAAAGTAACACTAGAAGTATAAAGTACCACAAGTACTTCAAACCAGTACTGGAGGCAGTAACGTTACTAAAGCTGCATCCAACCGACCGGGGACCGAACCTCCGCCGACCGGGTCCCAACGCACCTTCCGTCGGTGGCACCGGGCCCACGTACAGGACCGAGGCCCGCTCGCCGTCGCAGGAAACCCGCCTGCCCAGCAGGTCGGCCGGTACCGCCGGTCCGTCCGGTTCGGTCCGGTTAGCTCCCATCGAAGCCCCGCTTTCTGCCATCAACGGCAGAATGAGTCGGTGTCTCGCGCCGGATGTGACCCACGATCCTCCCAAAAGGATGAAACACACAATACAGAGAGAGTGAATAACCTGCGAGGAGTTAAAGTAGGTAACATATATATATAAAATAAATGATCTTTGGAGGCCTTCTAGCTGATGTCTCGCGTGCGGGTCAGCGCCACAACCCAAAACATCAGACGTCTCCGGCTCACCGGAAGCGACGGATTACGAGGTTGCACCGAATGTTTTTACAAATAAAACGGATGATACGTACGAGCACGTATGATATAAAATATACATGTAAACGAACTGTATCTAGAAACCCTCATGAGTCTTGATGGTATTTGTCTGCAGCGTTCGGTTCGGCGATATTAAATCATCGGTAATTTAAGAAAACGGAACCATTGTGTCGCAGTGACGTTGTTCCTACCGGACGTGTTGTGTTGTCGTACAGCGCGTTTGCTGCTGAGGAAAACGTGTGAACGTCTGTGGAAATCACTCGTTTTATCGTAGGAAATTGATTTATTTGTTGCATTTCTCCGGATTTCTCGCGTTAATAAACAGAACCAAACGGACGTCATTTCTCGGGATAATCTCCCGAAACCAGAAACCATGAAGAAGAAACTCAAGAAGAGGTTTGTTTACGCTTTTTTTAATTTCCTCGAGTCAGGCGAATGGAGATAAAATGCTTCTTTGTTTGGCCGTAGATTAATTTACTCCCCATGAAATGAAGCAACTATGAGAACAAAATGACTCCACATCAACATTATTTTTTTAATATACGTATACGTCCTGCATTGAAGTATATGGACTTAAGTTCAGTCAGGAAAATGAACCTAAGTGTAAACATTCAAATGTCCTTTGGGACTGATCGATGGTTGGTTGAGAAGTGAAGCTAAAAACTTCTGAGGTCACCCTTCACATTTTTGTGTTGTCCTTCGATCAGGCCAAACGTCAACACTATTACTAATGTTTTACAGAGAAGGACATCATTAAAAGGACAGGCAGCAAATCACCTAAATGTTTTAAAATAACAAATGAAAAATTCTCTAATTCTAATTCTCTCTGGGGTTTTTTTCTGATGAATCAATCAACCAAATGTTTAACCCACTAATATTTTCGTGTATTCTTCTTTTACACATTGTATTCAGCACGATGATGTACACTGCAAAGGTACAACGTGTGACTGGTCTCAAACCTGCTTCCTTTCAGCGTTTCCGCCCTCGGTGACGAGGCGTTGTCGGGGCAACCGGCAGCTGACTACGAGGTGGGTCAGGTGTCAGGAAGTTTGTTCAAGAAGAAATCCGCAGCCTCCGGGTCGCTGTCGACCTTATTCAGCACCGCTGCACCGGCGGCGGCGCTTCTGTTTCAGCCTGCGCCCAAGGTAACCCAAGAAAGACTTTTAACGTGATTCTCTGTGACAATAAGATGAATTTGGTGTCCTCACCTCACTCCCGAGTTCAACCTGCTTTCACGGCAGCCTGTTCAGAAGAGCACAGAAGCAACGGAGCAACAGAAGGAAACTCCAGAGGTCAAAGTTCAGCCCAGTCAGACGCAACTTAAGCAGAAATCAGACGCCGACCAGCAGCTGGAAAACAGGTGAGTTTAATCCCCGCCGCTGTCTGCTCCTCTTTCATTTCTTGCTACAAGTTCTGCTCTTTCCCGGAGTATAAATTATTCTTCTCACCCTCCTGTGCCGCCTTTTTAGGGAGATCAGCTTACAGAACGCAGACGAGGACGAGCAAGGGAAGGCGGCCTCCGCTAAAGCCAAGAAGAGGAAAGCGCCGGAGCCGGACGCAGGCAACAGCACGGAGCACTGGGTGCTGAAGAGGCAGAAGCAGAAGGCCCAGAAGGAGGAGGAGGCCGTAAAGAACAAGAGGACGGTGTTTGTTGGCAACCTTCCCTCCAGCTGCTCCAAGAAGGTACGCGATGCAGGAATGAGGTCGTGTTTACGTATCGTACAAGGAGTCGATGACAAAGGGACACAAACCTTTGCCACAGCGTGAGGCCTCTTACTGTCCTCATGGATCAGACTTTGATTTGGTTCAGGATGAGAAGGACACATTTATATTCTGCTGTGATGCGGCTAAACTTGTAATAAACACAGAATAACAAAGATCACCTTTGGATCTACAGCCTAAATGTGTTTGTGTGAGTGCAGTTGAAAAGGAGTCCAGTTTAAAACCAGGATTTCAATTAACAAACTCAAGAGATCTGAAAACATGTTACATTTTTTTAAACTTAAATGTTTTATTCCTGCCTGAGAGGGAGAACCTGACGTTGTTTTGTCCATTTTGTTTCAGATGCTGTGCGCCCTCTTTAAAGAGTTTGGATCCATCGACTCGATCCGCTTTCGCTCTGTGGTAAAAACACAAACAATAAATAAATAACAGCTGAGCGCTAGTCTGCTTCTGTTCTTCACCGCTGTAGTTTTTCATTATTTAAGAGGGAGAAAGGAAGAACCAGGTCTTTCTTTGTTGACTCTAGTGCATCAACGAGTGTTTCCATCCACTCGGCTCCTTTGCAGCTCGTGTGACTCGAGTCCATCGGGGAACTGGTCACCTGGTAACTGGTCTGCTCTGTTCGCCCCCTGCAGGTCAGAGAGGATCCCGGCATGTCCCGCAAAGTAGCCTCCATCCAGTAGGTTTTTCTGTGTGTCCAGTTCAGAGTGGATCAACCACCAGAACCACCTTTCTAACTGGTCTTTACTTCACAGACGCAAAGTCCATCCCCAAAAGACCAGCGTGAACGCCTACGTGGTGTTCTGCAGCGAGGACGCGGTCGCCCTCGCGCTGGAGAGGTCAGTGGTTTAAATCACACACACACACACACACACACACACACATTACATGTCATTGAGCTGAGGCTTTTGTCCACAGCGACTTACAATAAGTGCATTTCAACCGTAGAGAAACAAACCCAGAAGAACAAGAAACAACACCCTGCTTTTCCTCCGCTTGTCTCCGCCCACAGGAACGGCCTGGAGATCCAGAAGAACTTCCACATCCGGGTGGACAGGGTGGCGGACGCATCCGCGGTGAGTCTCCGAGCTTCCGTCTGTTGAAATGTTGGAACGCGTTGGACGGGTCTGCTGACGCGCTCCTTGTCTCTGCAGCACGACAACAAGCGCTCCGTGTTCGTGGGGAATCTGACCTTCGGTGAGTCTCTCTGCTGATTCCATGTCGGGGCGAGATGTTTGAGGTCAGAGTTGAACCTGCTCCGTGTGTGTGTGTGTGTGTGTGTAGAGATGAACGAACTGGCCCTCCGGCAGCACTTTGAGGACTGTGGCAAAGTGGAGGCCGTACGACTGGTGCGGGACCAGAACTCTGGCTTCGGGAAAGGATTCGGTTACGTCCTGTTTGAGGTGCGGCTCCCGCTCTGGCTCTTCTTCTCTCGATGTCACGGCGGGTTTCACGTGAGACTTTCTCTGTCGGTTCTTTCCGTTGCAGAGCTCCGACTCCGTGCAGCTGGCGCTGGAACTGGACGGCACGACACTGGACGGCAGACCCCTCCGGGTGAGGAGGGCGGAGAAACAGACGAATAAAAGTGGGGGCAAAGGGAGGCCCGTGAAGGGCCCCGTGAAGGGCCCCGTGAAGGGCCCGGGTCAGGAGAGAGCAGCCGGTTGGGCAGGTTTCAAGTCTAAAAAGAATTTCTCCGGAAACCAGCAGAATTCGACCAAGAGCTCCACCTCGTTCAGGGGAGAGATGGTGGATCCCAACAAAAAGAGGCAGAAGAAAGTACTGAAGAAGAAGAAGAAGAGGCCGAAGCCCAAAAAGAAAGTTCATATCTGATACGCGACCTGCATCTCGTAGAAGTAGAAACGGTGTGAGGACCAATCAAAAGTCAAAGGATAAACCAAGAGGAATGAATGACTGTGTCATTGATGTGGATCAGTGCCACATGCACCTTTGGAGACGTGACGTCCCCACAAATAAAGACACAAGAGAAAGGACAGAAGACCAGCTCTAGATGTTTGTTGGCTGCCTCACATTTCATTATTCACCTGATGTATGAATTTTGTGTCGTCCTTCACGTGAATGAAAATAACATAAATTGCTGCATAACGAAGTGACCACTGCTTGTCCCTGCTTCTCATGCTAAGCTAAGCTAACCGCATTCTGCCTCTAGCTTCATATTTAACACGGATGTGCTAATTATTGATCTTCTCTCCTGTAACTTTCTGTAAGAAAATCAATAAACACGTTTCCTCATATGTGCCCTATTAATGCTGCGTTTTAATAAAAATGATCAAAACCTGTAGGTTCACTGAAACAAGTAACCAAGCAGTTTAAATTTAATTTAGTAGCTATTTACAAATAGTATATATTTCATGAAAATGTTCAGTTAAGACAACCTTGACTGGAGGCAAAAAGCATCGTGACTCCTCCACCAATCAGCATTAATCAGAGGGAGGAAAAAAACGTCACCAGCAGATGACGCGCCAGTAAGAGGCGGAGCTACAGGGAGGGGCGGAGCTTCACGTCACTCTCCAGAAACGAAAGCTAAGTTGGTCAGAGAGGCAGACGCGCTGCAGTGAAGACAAGTCTCCGTGTTTCTGAGAGAAAAGTCAAAGTGACGTCATCAGGTGTTCCTCAGCAACACAGCAGAGTCTCTTGAGAACACAGGTGAGTACAGCTGGTCACATTTACACCTTCAACAAGCAGGAAGAACACACAACTTGTAAGTTCCCCTCTGTTCACCAGAGGTGTCAAGTAACGAAGTACAAATACTTCGTAACGTTACATTACATGTTTACGCAAATATCTGTACTTTCTACTTCTTACATTTTAAAAAGCGCCTCATTACTCCTATTTCTTTTTGACTTGTTTTCCGGTTTGTCGTCGTTCAAAATCACACAAATAAACGATCCGGATAAATCTCGCAGTCGATTGAGTGAATTTGATTGTGGTTGGATGAGAAGTGTAAACATTTACCATCCAGACTCCCTATTGGTTTATCAGCGATGCGCCTCAGATGACGCAAATCAGACATGAACCCGCCTCCTCCTCCTCATGCAAAGCCCATATAACGTTAAATGAGTATCTTCATGACCACGTGGACATGTTTTTCTCACTTTTTAAAAAATCTGACACCACACAGCGACCGACCGCTGGCAGATTACTACCCCCCCCCCCCCCCCCAGCCGATGAGTTCAGAAACTTTAGTCTCTCTCTGTTTCCTGATCCCTTCCTCTGTTTCCTCTTGCTGCGTCACGTTAAACGTGTTCAACAGGAACCTGCTGGAGGCTTTTAGTGTCAATCATCTAAACGAGATGCTACATGTTTGTCACCAAGTAAGCAGAGCGTTGTTAGCGTGCTGCTCTTTATTCACAGCATGTGGACACGTTCTGGGCTGTTCATCAAGAATAGTGACCATGAAGACACAGTATTTTACCCAATGTTACACGCTACAATCCCACTGCTTTCAAATGACAACACATTATAATTATATATATTTCTTCTCTTCCCAACATGTGCAGACATGGCTTCTGCAAACTATGGTCCATCTGAAGATCAGTTCCTGTGCTCCATCTGTCTGGATGTGTTCACTGATCCAGTCTCCACACCATGTGGACACAACTTCTGCATCAACTGCATCAATGAACACTGGAACACCAGCGACCAGAACCTGTGTCCAATGTGTAAGGAGGACTTCACCACCAGACCTGTTTTGAGGGTCAACACCTTCATCACTGAGATGATTGTTCAGTTCAGACAGTCCACTCAGCAGAAAGCCAGCAGCAGCAGCTCAGAGCAACAAGAGTCCAAACCAGGAGAAGTTCCCTGTGACGTCTGCACTGGAACCAAAGTGAAGGCCCTCAAGTCCTGCCTGGTGTGTCTGGTCTCCTACTGTGAGACTCACCTGGAGCCTCATCTGACAGCTTCACGCCTGAAGAGACATCAGCTGATGGACCCTGTGGAGAACCTGGAAGGCAGGATGTGTACGAAGCACGATAAACCTCTGGAGCTGTTCTGTAAGAGCGACCAGACGTGTGTCTGCATGCTCTGCACTGTTTTAGACCACAAGAACCATGATGTTGTTCCTCTGGAAACAGAATATGAAGAAAAGAAGGTTCAGCTGAAGAAGACAGAGGCTGAAATCCAGCAGATGATCCAGAAGAGAAGACTGAAGATTCAGGAGATCAAACAGTCGGTGGACCTCAGTGAGGAAGATGCAGGCAGAGAGAAAGCAGAAGGTGTTCAGGTCTTCACTGATCTGATGGAGTCTGTTGGAAGAGGCTTGAAGGAGCTCCTCAAAACAATAGAAGAGAAGCAGGAAACCACAAAGAAACAGGCTGAAGCTTTCATCAGAGAGCTGGACCAGGAAATCTCTGAGCTGATGAAGAGGAGCGCTGAGGTGGAGCAGCTCTCTCTCTCTGAAGACCACCTCCATCTTCTCCAGTCCTCAAACATCCATCAGCCACCACCCACCAAGGACTGGACAGAGGTCCGTGTTTGTCCTTCATATGAGGGGACTGTGGTGAGAGCTGTGTCTCAGCTGAAGGAGACACTCAGTGAAAAGATGAAGAAGGTGCTTGAAGCTGAGCTGAAGAGGGTCCAGATGTTTGCAGTGGATGTGACTCTTGATCCTGAAACAGCTCATCGTCAACTCATCCTGTCTGATGATGGGAAACAAGTGAAGAAGAATCTCCAATTTCCTTTCATAATATTTACTATTAATTTTGGGGTTTTAGGATCACAGAGTTTCTCTTCAGGCAGATTCTACTTTGAGGTTCAGGTTGAAGGAAAGACTGAGTGGTGTTTAGGAGTGATCAGAGAGTCTGTCGACAGGAAGGGAAACACCTCACTGAAGCCTCAGAATGGTTACTGGATTCTATGTTTGACAAATGGAAATAAATACAAAGCTCTTCATGATCCTCCAATTGTTCGCTCTCTGAAGTCTGGTCTTCAGAAGGTGGGGGTGTTTGTGGACTATGAGGAGGGTGTGGTCTCCTTTTATGACGTAGAAGCTGCAGCTCTCATCTACTCCTTCACTGGCTGCTCCTTCACTGAGAAACTCTTCCCCTACTTCTGTCCTGGTGATTATTACGATGTAAGAAACTCTGCTCCTCTGATCATCTCTCCTGTCGGAGTAAACTAATCATTCTCTGCTTTCATGTGATTTTATTAATTAAAGGGAATAAATGTACATATTTTGTATACTGTATGTTTTTCTTTTTTTTCATGATCCTTGTGGAGAAAATCTATTTCGACCTTTTGAATCCAGACTTTTTTATTTTCACTAAATATCCAAAGCTGAAGTTTGACTTTGAGTAAATTATCAAAACAAATCATTTCTGATGTCTGTTACCTTTCCATCATGTTCACAGGATGCACTTTGTGTTATTGTTGTACTGCTTTAAAGATCAATGGACAAAGTAAAATAATTATATAGATTCGCTTGGTGTGAAAAGTGTTTTGAATTAATAACTTTGGCTCATTTTGTTTTGTGAATATTTGTAAAATTACTTAAATTTGATTTTGTTGTTGTTACTTTTGTCTTATAACTTCTTATAAATAGGAATCTAAGAATCAAATACTGAACAGAATTAACTGCACATTATATTCATATATGTTAATAAATACTTTGTTTAACGCAGGAAACATGTCCAAGTTCTTTGTTTATTGATCATGTGACAATTGGTCAGTGTGAACGACGAGTTCCACAGAAAGATCAATTCTAACGTGAGTTAATATCCGAGGTTGATGAAACTGTTCAGTGGCTTCAGATACTGAGGAGAATCCACTCCACTGAGAACCAGCAGCAGAAGAAGAACCAAACACAACTGTAATTACACACTGACTTTGATCTACAGTTTTCCTGCTGTAGTAACAAAGTATTTATTTGGTGAAAAACCATGAACTGAAATAATGGAACAAGAGTTTTCCAGCTGAGCTGTAGTTGTTAGAGCTGCACAGGCTGTTATTCATCAAGCAGCTTTCATGAGTTCATGACGTCATACCTGTTTGTCTTCTTGATGACACGCACAAAGAGGAGGAGGCGTCACCTCGTTTAAATACTAAATAACCTCACAAGACAACTTCATCCTTCCTTCACATTCCTTTTTATTTTCCTAAAGACGGTCGTCCTCTTTAAAATGACAAAATAAAACCACTTTTTAAAAGTCGAGAACCAACAGAAAGACGACTGATAACAAAGAAAACAACACAATAAATACTTTGAAGCATCCGAGCAAAGAGAAGATTCCTGTTTGTGATGTGATGAGAAGCAGGAAGACGGTCGGTACCGACCCGTCAGACGGTGTAACCCTGGTACGTGAGGCTGTCAGGACGTGTGCTCCACCACCCAGGAGGAAGGAGCCCCTTCACGGTAACACGCTCCACCTGCAGAGTGCACGCCTACGTCATGACCCAGAGACTCTGAAGACCCCAAAACGGGTCCTTCAGGTCAAAAAGGACCAAACATTACTGTCATGGATGAACCAGTAGGAAAGAAACCAGCTCCCCTTCAGGAAGTGATGGAGGCCTCGGGGGGGGGGGGGGTCGTCTTGGAAGGTCCAGATGAGGAAGAGGAAGGGGAGGTTGAGTGTTTGGGGGGGGGTCGTCTCATTCTATATCGTCCTCGCTCAGACTCTGTGCACTCACGATGCGCTGCAGGAGCAGAACAAAGCAGATAAACATCTCAAAACAGGGTTTTCTCACGTTGTCTCTGGGTGGAGGACAGAAGGACTCGTGGAGGTCCACACGGAGGACAAAGAGACGTGTCCCCTACCTGGCTGATGCTGGGCAGTTTGGTGAGCAGCATCTGGAAGACGGGTGGAGGCAGAGTCTGCTGCAGCACCTGCAGCAGCTGCTGAGGCTGACCACACACGGCGATGGCGTTGGTCAGGTGGTCCACGCCTTTCTCGTAGTCTCCTGAGGAGCACAAGGACGCGAGGTGAAGACGCATGTCCTCAATGGGCTTCTTAGAGCGGTGATGTCCCACAGAAAGTCACTCCTCTCTTTCAGTAAGGTTACTATGGAAACCGTCTACGTTCTTCTTGGAATAAGAAAGAAAACTAGAAACAATAGAATCCATCATTACCCTGAGCCAGAAGCTCCTCCCCCAGCTGGATCTCCTCCAGGAAGAACTTCTGCACCGCCTCAGCGTCCTTCAGGTCGGGGAGCTGCGGGACAAACAAACTCAGGTCCTCACAGGAAGCTGCTGCCGACCGTCCTCGGCTTGTTGAAAGAAAAGATGCCAGAAGTGAGATCTGGAAATCCTTTAGATACGAAGTGTTTCTTATGTTACGCATTTTTTTGGTCTCAAAAAGAGGAAATGTCCGGGTAAAAGAGGACGTTTGCTTGGTCTTGTGTTGCATTTGCTGATGTCTGACTGTTAGGAAAGTTGTTGTCAGGCTAACACAGCTGCAGGCTGCCACCTCTCACGGTTTCCCCGTGTGACGCGCACGCTTTTGCGTCTCAC
The DNA here is from genome assembly GCF_949316345.1 of Pungitius pungitius. NCBI lineage: Eukaryota > Metazoa > Chordata > Actinopteri > Perciformes > Gasterosteidae > Pungitius > Pungitius pungitius. The sequence continues at coordinate 19,252,646 of NC_084908.1, forward strand.
GCGAATATTCGCGCACGCAGCGTTCAGAGAAGCCGACGCGAGAGCACTTAATAGCAGCATCAATGTCCGTGTTACGACCAGCTGTAACATCGCTAACCAGACGTCTTGCGGGCGGCTAAACTTGGTGAAACCTGTTGAAATCCGCCTACTTTGTTTATGAGAAACCAGCAAGTCAACGTGCAGCGTCACAGATGCGCCGTTTACCGTCGGCGAGGTTGGAGATGAACCAGCGCGGATTGGTTTTTTGGGGGGGGGTAAAGAAATCACACGTGTGACGTGAGTGAAAACATGCAAAAGCACGTGTGTGTCACACGGGGAAACCGTGAGAGGTGGCAGCCTGTAGCTGTGTTTGTTTCAGTCAAACATCAAGAAAGTGCAACACAAGACAAAGCAAGACAGCAAATAAGTTACTGAATAGTCAGCAGAAATATAAACATGCAAAATGACCTACAGTTTCACTCATGTGGATCTATGTGATCACGAGGTCAGAACGCACACAAAATTGTACCAAATAATACACACTAGATGCAATTTTCCTTGTCGTTTTTCAATAAAGGGGAGAAATTGCCCTTTAATTATGTGTCCATCTTTAATGTACCCAACCCACATGGCTTTAGTTTTTTTCCATCTCAAACACATCTTTAAAATGATGTAATTCATATTTATGGAAATAACTATATAGTCATATAGATACGGACAATAGGCCTACATGTCCGTGTATAATCAATGCTTTTTTACCATGTCGTTGTCATTAATATCTTGCTGTGGGCTGATACTGATATGAATGACATTTGTTAAGTGTTAAAAAGCAGGGCAGGAACAGGCTGGTAAAAAGGGAACCTTACAGATATTTTATTCATTACTATCACAGATAAATATTCCATTATCTTATTTGTTGAATCGTATTGGAAAAGTATCGAGTATCGAAATATTTTGCCAGGTATGGTATCGAAGTCAGAATTTTGGTATCGGAACAGCACTACCAACAACACTGTTCTCCTGATGTGGACTCGTTTATGATTCACTGTGAACCCTTTTACGCCCCGTGAGTTCGCTTCATTCATCCTGCTCGGTGTTCACAGTTGGATCACTGTTACACCACACCTTCCTCTGAAATTCCCCCCACGCCACGTCACTTGGTGTAAGTTGTTCTAACAGCGGACTTTTCTCTTTTTTCTCTCAGCATACTGTTCATTAATGACTCCTCATTCTGCTGATTGTTTATGTTCGCGTTCCGTGTGCACGCTGCGGGACACCGTACTCGGGGGACATTTGGTACGCGCATCTCCTGCCGAGCAGCACGTGGTAGCGGGCGGAAACACAACCGTGTGTAAGTTACAAGTTTGTGAAATGAACTCACGTCTTGGATTCAGAGTAAGGACTCCTCACTCATTTCGACATCCTCCACCAATCAGAATGAATCAGAGGGAGGAAACAAACGTCACCAGCAGATGCCGCTCCAGTAAGAGGCGGAGCTACACGGAGGGGCGGAGCTTCCACGTCACTCTCCATAAACGAAAGGTAAGTTGGTCAGAGAGGCAGACGCGCTGCAGTGAAGACAAGTCTCCGTGTTTCTGAGAGAAAAGTCAAAGTGACGTCATCAGGTGTTCCTCAGCAACACAGCAGAGTCTCTTGAGAACACAGGTGAGTACAGCTGGTCACATTTACACCTTCAACAAGCAGGAAGAACACACAACGCGTAAGTTCCTCTGTGTTGACCAGAGGTGTCAAGAAACCAAGTACAATTATTTCGTAACGTTACATTACATGTTTACGCAAATATCTGTACTTTCTACTTCTTACATTTTAAAAACCGCCTCGTTACTCCTATTTCATTTTGGCTCGTTTTACTGTTTGTCGTCGTTCAAAATCACACAAAAAAACGATCCGGATAAATCTCGCCGTCGATTGAGTAAATTTAAATGGTGGTTGGATGAGAAGTGTAAACGTTTACCATCCAGACTCCCTATTGGTTTATCAGCGATGCGCCTCAGATGACGCAAATCAGACATGAACCCGCCTCCTCCTCCTCATGCAAAGCCCATATAACGTTAAATGAGTATCTTCATGACCACGTGGACATGTTTTTGTCACTTAAGAAAAAAATCTGATGAGTTCAGAAACTTTAGTCTCTCTCTGTTTCCTGATCCCTTCCTCTGTTTCCTCTTGCTGCGTCACGTTAAACGTGTTCAACAGGAACCTGCTGGAGGCTTCTAGTGTCAATCATCTAAATGAGATGCTACATGTTTGTCACCAAGTAAGCAGAGCGTTGTTAGCGTGCTGCTCTTTATTCACAGCATGTGGACACGTTCTGGGCTGTTCATTAAGAATAGTGACCATGAAGACACAGTATTCTACCCAATGTTACACGCTACAATCCCACTGCTTTCAAATGACAACACATTATAATTATATATATTTCTTCTCTTCCACAACATGTGTAGACATGGCTTCTGCAAACTATGGTCCACCTGAAGATCAGTTCCTGTGCTCCATCTGTCTGGATGTGTTCACTGATCCAGTCTCCACACCATGTGGACACAACTTCTGCATGAACTGCATCAATGAACACTGGAACACCAGCGACCAGAACCTGTGTCCAATGTGTAAGGAGGACTTCACCACCAGACCTGATTTGAGGGTCAACACCATGTTCTCTGAGATGGTTGTTCAGTTCAGACAGTCCACTCAGCAGAAAGCCAGCAGCAGCAGCTCAGAGCAACAAGAGTCCAAACCAGGAGAAGTTCCCTGTGACGTCTGCACTGGAACCAAAGTGAAGGCCCTCAAGTCCTGCCTGGTGTGTCTGGTCTCCTACTGTGAGACTCACCTGGAGCCTCATCTGACTATGTCAGGTCTGAAGAGACATCAGCTGATGGACCCTGTGGAGAACCTGGAAGGCAGGATGTGTACGAAGCACGATAAACCTCTGGAGCTGTTCTGTAAGAGCGACCAGACGTGTGTGTGCATGCTCTGCACTGTTTTAGACCACAAGAACCATGATGTTGTTCCTCTGAAAGAAGAATATGAAGAAAAGAAGGTTGAACTAAAGAAGACAGAGGGTGAAATCCAGCAGATGATCCAGAAGAGAAGACTGAAGATTCAGAAGATCAAACACTCGGTGGACCTCAGTGAGGAAGATGCAGTCAGAGAGAAAGCAGAAGGTGTTCAGGTCTTCACTGATCTGATGGAGTCTGTTAGAAGAGGCTTGAAGGAGCTCCTCAAAACAATAGAAGAGAAGCAGGAAACCACAAAGAAACAGGCTGAAGCTTTCATCAGAGAGCTGGACCAGGAAATCTCTGAGCTGATGAAGAGGAGCGCTGAGGTGGAGCAGCTCTCTCTCTCTGAAGACCACCTCCATCTTCTCCAGTCCTCAAACATCCATCAGCCACCACCCACCAAGGACTGGACAGAGGTCAGTGTTTGTCCTTCATATGAGAGGACTGTGGTGAGAGCTGTGTCTCAGCTGGAGGAGACACTCAGTAAAAAGATGAAGAAGGTGTTTACTGAGCTGAAGAGGGTCCAGATGTTTGCAGTGGATGTGACTCTTGATCCTGAAACAGCTCATCGTCAACTCATCCTGTCTGATGATGGGAAACAAGTGAAACGTGGTAATGTGAAGAAGAATCTCCCAAACAACCCAGAGAGATTCTCTCATTGGTTCTGTGTTGTAACAAAGCAGAGTTTCTCTTCAGGCAGATTCTACTTTGAGGTTCAGGTTGAAGGAAAGACTCGGTGGTTTTTAGGAGTGATCAGAGAGTCTGTCAACAGGAAGGAAATCATCTCACGGAGTCCTCAGAATGGTTACTGGATTCTATGTTTGACAAATGGAAATAAATACCAAGCTCTTGATGATCCTCCAGTTGATCTCTCGGTGAAGTCTGGTCCTCAGAAGGTGGGGGTGTTTGTGGACTATGAGGAGGGTGTGGTCTCCTTTTATGACGTAGAAGCTGCAGCTCTCATCTACTCCTTCACTGGCTGCTCCTTCACTGAGAAGCTCTTCCCCTACTTTGATCCTGGTCATAATGTCTTTGGTACAAACTCTGCTCCTCTGATCATCTCTCCTGTCAAAGTAAACTAAACATTCTCTTCTTTCATGTAATGATTTTTTTTCATTAAAGGGAAAAAATGTACATTATTTGTATACTGTATGTTCTTTTTTTTCATGATCCTTATGGAGAAAATCTATTTCAACCTTTTAAATCCAGACTTTTTTATTTTCACTAAATATCCAAAGCTGAAGTTTGACTTTGAGTAAATTATCAAAACAAATCATTTCTGATGTCTGTTACCTTTCCATCATGTTCACAGGATACACTTTGTGTTATTGTTGTACTGCTTTAAAGATCAATGGACAAAGTAAAATAATTATATAGATGTAAATGTTCTCTTGGTGTGAAAAGTGGTTTGAATAATTAACTTTGGCTCATTTTGTTTTGTGAATATTTGTAAGATGACTTAAAATTGATTGATTTTGTTGTTGAACACGTTACTTTTGTCTTATAACTTCTTATAAATAGGAATCTAAGAATCAAACACTGAACAGAATAACTGCACAAAAAGTAAATATATATATATACGTTAATAAATACTTCTTGTTTAATGCAGGAAACATGTCCGAGTTCTTTGTTTATTGATCATGTGACAATTGGTCAGTGTGAACGACGAGTTCCACAGAAAGATCAATTCTAACGTGAGTTAATATCCGAGGTTGATGAAACTGTTCAGTGGCTTCAGATACTGAGGAGAATCCACTCCACTGAGAACCAGCAGCAGAAGAAGAACCAAACACAACTGTAATTACACACTGACTTTGATCTACAGTTTTCCTGCTGTAGTAACAAAGTATTTATTTGGTGCCGGAGAGAAAAACCATGAACTGAAATAATGGAACAAGAGTTTTCCAGCTGAGCTGTAGTTGTTAGAGCTGCACAGGCTGTTATTCATCAAGCAGCTTTCATGAGTTCATGACGTCATACCTGTTTGTCTTCTTGATGACACGCACAAAGAGGAGGAGGCGTCACCTCGTTTAAATACTAAATAACCTCACAAGACAACTTCATCCTTCCTTTACATTCCTTTTTATTTTCCTAAAGACGGTCGTCCTCTTTAAAATGACAAAACAAAACCACTTTTTAAAAGTCGAGAACCAACAGAAAGACGACTGATAACAAAGAAAACAACACAATAAATACTTTGAAGCATCCGAGCAAAGAGAAGATTCCTGTTTGTGATGTGATGAGAAGCAGGAAGACGGTCGGTACCGACCCGTCAGACGGTGTAACCCTGGTACGTGAGGCTGTCAGGACGTGTGCTCCACCACCCAGAAGGAAGGAGCCCCTTCACGGTAACACGCTCCACCTGCAGAGTGCACGCCTACGTCATGACCCAGAGACTCTGAAGACCCCAAAACGGGTCCTTCAGGTCCAAAAGAACCAAACATTACTGTCATGGAGGAACCAGGAGGAAAGAAACCAGCTCCCCTTCAGGAAGTGATGGAGGCCTCGGGGGGGGGGGGGGGTCGTCTTGGAAGGTCCAGATGAGGAAGAGGAAGATGAGGGTGAGTGTTTGGGGGGGTCGTCTCCTCCTGGTCGTCTCATTCTATATCGTCCTCGCTCAGACTCTGTGCACTCACGATGCGCTGCAGGAGCAGAACAAAGCAGATAAACATCTCAAAACAGGGTTTCCTCACGTTGTCTCTGGGTGGAGGACAGAAGGACTCGTGGAGGTCCACACGGAGGACAAAGAGACGTGTCCCCTACCTGGCTGATGCTGGGCAGTTTGGTGAGCAGCATCTGGAAGACGGGTGGAGGCAGAGTCTGCTGCAGCACCTGCAGCAGCTGCTGAGGCTGACCACACACGGCGATGGCGTTGGTCAGGTGGTCCACGCCTTTCTCGTAGTCTCCTGAGGAGCACAAGGACGCGAGGTGAAGATGCGTGTCCTCAATGGGCTTCTTACAGCGGTGATGTCCCACAGAAAGTCACTCCTCTCTTTCAGTAAGGTTACTATGGAAACCGTCTACGTTCTTCTTGCAATAAGAAAGAAAACTAGAAACAATAGAATCCATCATTACCCTGAGCCAGAAGCTCCTCCCCCAGCTGGATCTCCTCCAGGAAGAACTTCTGCACCGCCTCAGCGTCCTTCAGGTCGGGGAGCTGCGGGACAAACAAACTCAGGTCCTCACAGGAAGTCATCATACGCTGAACAGTAGTGAGATCTGATCTGAGAGCTGAACCCTATCTCCATGCTGGGAGCAACCCTCCATCAAATCCCCATCGTCCAATAAGGAGCCAGAGAAAAGCCACCAGTTGATCATCACTCTTTCATTATCTTTACCTGCTTCATCCTAATGCCCTTTTCCTTAAAACTGTCAGAATAAAAACAGGAATTGAAGACATCCTGACTTCAGAATAAAAGCCTCAACTGTGCGCTTACTAGAAATATAAGTCACATAGAAGAATGTTTATATTATTTAAACATTAAATGCATTTTGTAAAGGAAAGAAACTCATAATAATCATAGTAGTACTATATGATGACTTATAGTAAGTCAGATCTAATAAAACTGTAGTGACTGAATATTGGAGTACTTTAAAACGTCTCTCCTCAGCTCATACTGATCACTGGTGACAGGTGATAACAGGAGGTGTTACAGCAGGTTGGTGCTCACCTTGGCCATGCCTGCCCTCTCATTGGCTGCCTTCTGCTTTCTCCGCCCTGCAACAGAAACAAACACCAAACGTTTAAATTCCACATTCATTATCACCACTTTACTCACTTCAACCAAGAGGCAGCTGAAGAACGCGAGTGCTTCAAAACCAAAGTTAATTATTATCACAGGTAATTATTATTTAAAAACAACATGATGAAAAATAAGCCTGATGTCGAAGTCATGGCTTGCATCATCTAGTGCTAATATTGACACTTAGAATCTTCAAAGACTGGGATTGATTAATACCTTCTGGTTAATATGTAATTGTGGAATAACATTTTGAAAACAAGATCTGATCAAAATACTGACATGCAATTGATTACACATATATTTTGATTCATGGGACTGCTGCTTCACAATAAAAGCTTCTTTAATAAGACTGGATAAAACCATAATACCGACTGTGTTGCTATGCAACAGCTGGATGAATGAGTTTGTGTGGACTGTGCAGAGGCCTGTGTTAATACACCGAATGCATAAACAGAGACATTCAAAAAATAAAGTCAGTTTGCAATCAACAAACCTACCCTGGATAAACAGGATTTTTAAAAGTCACATTGAAATACGAGTCAGTTTAACATGACCTTGAAATATCTACACAGCGCACACCTGATAGAATACGACACACGTCCTGAATCCTGATTAAACACACCGTGGACAGCAGCTATGATACAATGGTGGACGCTTTCATTCTTTCAGTGAGCATTTATCATTTCCTGAAGGCTGACTGATGACGAAAAGAAGCCACAACGTGTTCAGCTGTGACACCAAAGCCCACGAGTCCGTAGATTTACCAACATTTTAGTTGACAACCAAAACCTCGAAGGCGAACAACGCGACGTGTTCGCCTCCACATTCACCGCCTTGATGAGCGAAGGACCGGAAGTAGCCGAGCCGACCTCTTCCGGTCGCACCGGGTCAAGTGAAGTGAGCCTTTAAAGAGGGTCGTAGAGCCGATTGGTTGGCCGACTTTAAGCCGAATTAACCCGAACACCTCGTGGACGGTATTGAGAATGCTACGTGAAGTCTCACTTCTTCACGGCTAATTAATACTAAGAAAGAAAGAAAAAAATATATAACCGGACCGGGATTCGGCTCAATAGCAGACGGCCCCGGAACCGGCTGTACCGGGACACGAGAGCCTCTGAATCCCACACGATACTAGTGTTTCAGCCTCTACCGGGAGGGGGGGGGGAGGCGAAGCCGACCGGAACCGCGTCAAAACCCCCACGGTACCGGATCAGGTTCGTGAGGAGGAGGAGGAGGATGAAGAGGTGGACACTCACGTTCTCGCAGCCTGTTCTTGAAGCCGGGGTCACTCCGTCTCTTCTTGTCGAAGTAGATGCAGTAACCGACGAGCAGGGCGCCGCACACCCCCGCGGCGAGCGCGCTGGTCCTACCGCCCATCATGGCTGCCGGCACCCGGTCGGTTCGGGGAGGATTTCGGGTTAGTTTACCGTCTTTTCTTTACTCCCTCCGGTGGTCGTTGACGTCGAGAGGCTGGCGGAGCGGCTCAGGGCAGGAAGGACCCGGAAGGACCCCTTCGTTTGACCGCTTGTAGCCGGTTTGTAGAATGCCTGACTGGAAATGTGCAAATAAAAAAAGAAAAGAAAATCCCAGTTAAAAACAAAGCTTTAAATGAGACCGCGGTGGGTTGTTGGAAGAAGTGTCAGTGTTTTGGAATTCAACAATACTGGTTATGTTTGTAGATATAAACGTGATTTATGTTGAGAAGCAGAGGTGTTTTAAGCGTGTCTTCTCACTACTGGCAGCAGAGGGCGACTCATCCTATGAGCGGAGCCGATTATCCCAGTAAACATTAACAGGACTTTATAGTCTTTCTATTTTTTGTTATTAGATTGTCGTAGTTTATTGAACCCTTTTTATATATTCACATTTAAAATGTTTTTAAACTTTTTTTTATTTGAAGGTGATATATCGGTAAAAAGTTAAATTACTGCCAATTCATTTACCTGCATTTTACAGTGTTCCATTAAACTACAAAAAATTGATGTTTGTAGTTAAAATAAAAGATTAATTTTATTTTTAGAACTAAATTCTTTTGTCAGTCATTCTTAAATGTGTTTTGGTCCAGTTGCTGTTTTTTTTCCTCTGATCCCATTCAAGTCAACATGTTAAATATGTTCCTGCTTGACTGACCGAGTCACTCAAATAGACCAACAGCCCCGTGGCATCATGGGTACAACAGGCTGCACAGCACATCAGCAGAGATGCATGGCTGTCTGCAGGGGTAGCTGTTGATCCATCAGAGCCGCCATTAAACACACACACACACACACACACACACACACACACACACACACACACACACACACACACACACACACACTGAGATTACACTCAGTCTGTCACAGCCCAACACACACAATCCATGTGTGTGTTGTGTGTGTGTTGTGTGTGCAGACTCTGCATCCTTGCATATCTTGGTCTTCAGAGGCCTGCCTGATGGTTTTTAGGATTGTAACAGACAAACAGTCAGGAGCCCACACGGCAGGATGAATGAGCAACGCACAACACAGGAATGTGTGGGTGTGCAGCCACTCGGAGACACACACACACACACACACACACACACACACACGCGCCTGAATGGTTTGTCCTGCGGCATCATGGGACAGCAGAACAGCCGGTGATTACAGTCGGTGTGAACAGATCGACCCTGGGTCACATGACCACGCCTCCACTTCACTGAGCGACAGAACACGGGTCACACTGTGTAACATGACTCCATGTGTTTGAGGTGTGCACGTTGTATTGCTTTGAGTAAGTGAAGGGATCTAAAGGATAAAACGGCTCGAGATGGATGTCCTCAGCCGTGTCCGTTAGTCTTCAGTCAGTCTACTGGATCTACCTGAGGGGTCTCACCTGAGCGTCGAAGGCTGCTTTGGCAGATTTAAAGAGTCCCTAAAAGATGAAATAAATGTAAGAGGTGCTACCTTTTGTAGCACTGCATCAGATAAGAGTGACCTGAGCGGAAGGAAGCAGGATGCGTGACATGTGACGTCACTGTCAAAAGCTTCTCCTTTCTCGTCCTCTGCACGGGTTTTATTTGATGATTTAGACCATTTCAGCTTAGCTTTTCCCCCTTTGAAACATCCAGCACTCGCCGCCCTCGACACTTTAGGCTTAAACTCTGCATCGTCGAGTGGTCGACGATGCAGAGTTTAAGCCTTTCTTACTCCCACGCCTCCTCTCACCTGGCAAATTCAACCAGACCGCGATTGGGCATCTGCATGTCTGAAGGTAGAAGCCAGAACAAACATCTCTGCTCTGTGTGTTGAAGGTGTCTTTCAGTGTGTGTGTGTGTGTGTGTGTGTGTGTGTCTGCATGCATGAAGCCGCTAGCAACTCCGTACGGCGCGGCGTGTCTTTCCTGTTCTGACCTTCAGACGGTTCCAAGGAGAGCGCTTCCTCACCGCTGGGTTTTTAAAACCCATTTAGCCGAATTAACGGCGGCCGTGAAGGACGTCGCCTGCGTCACCAGAGTCGAGACGTGAATCAGCAACAACCGGATCCACAAACAGTTTATTGTTATTGGTGAATTCATTACCATCATTATTTAGCTTGTTTTACACCTTTAGTTTTTGTCTTAAAATGGGCTTTCTCAAGATATTCATTAACGGATATCGTAGAAATACAAGATTTAATATTTGCTTTAAAATAACTAAATGCGTAAGTAAAACGTATAAATCCCACCAATATAAAACCCATGTTTATATATTAGCACAGAGCACGAACTTATATTGAACGATGAAAGGCCCCTTTGCACTGTGGGAAACGTAGGCCTTATTTGGTCATGTGACCCTCCCGTCAGAGGTGGAATTTCCTTCTTGAAGGGCGAGAGAGCAGCCGAGCAGAACATGAAAACATGAAATATGGGTGGGCCGACTGCAGAGTGTGGGACCCTCGCTTCATCGCCACACACACACACACGCACACACACACACACACACACACACTCCTGAGCTGTGGGAGTCTTTGGGGGATTAGTGAAGGGCTTGGCTGAGCTTCATTGGAGTTCCCCTCACACACAAACATATTCTCCACGGCTTTAGTTTCCGGAAAAGGGGGCAGGGAGGCTGTTGGGGTCTCTGTGATTTTTTTCTAGTGATGGAGCTCCTCCAAACAAGCTGTCCTTTGGATTCTCAGCCATGTTGATGAGATCCTGTGTGAGTGTGTAAGCAGAACCAAGGAGTTAAAGACCGCATGAGGACGCATTTCTCTCTCCTTCCTCTAATAACTATTTTGAGGGAGATCAGACATCATGTGTACAGGAACATGTTTACAGGAACATGGGTGCAGGAACGTGTTTACATGATGTGTAACAGGGCCACCATGGAATTCAAACACTGCATTAATGATGTGGATATTTTTGGCGTAACCTTAAATTGCCTTTAAAAACAGCCGCACTAATGTAATTAAACAAATTATTTTGACTGGTATTAATAAAGTCAAGCAAAGATAGAAATAAATTGGGGAAGAAAGAGCACTTATTCTTTATATGGACATACAAGTTTCCATTTTTTAATTAATCTGTCACTAATAATAAAACAGGGACACAGGAGTTACTATCATGAATCAACAGTCACAGTCTGCCCCGATCTATTTTTAGTGAGTTCATGTTTCTAATGATGGAGTTCAACCTTCATCCACATCACCGCCTCGGAGATGTGAAGGCAAATTATTTGTGTGTGTGTGTGTGTGTGTGTGTGAGAGAGAGAGAGTGTGTTTAAACCACACAGTGCTGCTGAGCAATGCAGTTTGACCTCGTAACCTCCCACCCAGATTTACCCCGAGGAAAGGATTTGTGTGCGTGTGTGTGCACACTGGTCTACTTATCAAACAGGGGACGCCAGCTTTGTTACAGGTTTAGTGGGCCGCTGGAGCTTCACTGCTTTAGGGGGTTCGAGTCCTGTTAAAATCATGTCAGGTGGGTGTCCTCATACTTTCAGGTTCAGTTGAATTCTGTCGACTTCTCCCACCGTCACTTTCTGACTGACAGTTTCTTTCCCTTTTTTTTTAACCCACAATCATTCCGGGACAAAACGGACCTTCCTCTCCCACGCGGCTGAGCTGACCTTTCTGGCTAATGAGAACCTGCGAGCGCGGCGTGCTAACATCTCTGTGACCTGTGATCCCTGTGCAGCACATGGCAGTGATTAAACAGGGCCGGGAAAACGGCGCCGGCCAGGGAAGTCGATGCCTTTGTGTGTTTGTCCATCGTTCATTCCGATAAAAAGCAGCAGCCCCCTCACCTGTGTGACCAAATGCCTGCAATATCCGCCGCGTTGGGAAGGCTGCGGCCGATGGCGGCCACACGCCTTCAGCTTGTGCCGCCGCCTGAAGCGGGCCGCATAGGTTGCATATGACGCGAGGTGATGCCCCCCCCCCCGGAGGGCTTTGTGTTAATGATGCAGAGCAGACGGAGCGTCTGCCATCGACTTCACAATGGGAATATGATTCTCACAAATTTGAGACAAATGCTAACATTCAGAGCTGCAAACCTGTTTTTAAACAGTTTAAAAGTCTTTAAAACATGAAACATGATGATTACTAAATAAAAACCTTGTTTTTGTAATGAATAAGAATATCTCCACTGTTTCCTCCATCAGGAGACACATTACAAGACACAAATATTAGGGAATAAAAACACATTTCCTTCTTAAATCAATATATATATATATATATATATATATATATATATATATATATATATATATATATATATATATATATATAGATTTAAGAACAACATCTTTTTGTTTGTGTTTACAAACACACTGATTGGTCTGACTCATGAAGCTAAACAAACAACCATCAGGCTGCTAATGCACTCAAAGAGGCTGCTGTGGCTTCTGTAAATTGCCCTTTAAATCAAGGTTGAGTAAGATTACAAAGATTACACGGGATTATTTGGGATTTACACTACGACGTATTCAAACCCTGGTGACCCCTCTGTACAGTAAAACACGTGCACACACACACACACACACACACACACACACACACACACAAACCTGCATGGACTAAAATCCATAATCAAATCAGTTTTGCCTTCTCCAACCAGAGGATTTACTTTTATTGTGCAAACTGAAGTTAATAATGACGTTTTAAGTCACACAGTAGACCGATAGAAGCTGAGCTGCCATCTGCTTCTTTTCACCTCTTTCCCCCTAACTGGCACTTTGACACGAAAGAAGCAAACAAGCTTAAAGCTTCACTGAACTGGGATCTGTTGGGAACAGTAAGTGGTTTTAGCCGTGTGCCATCTGCGTGCTGCGGTGCTCCGAACCCACTCAGGAAACACTTCATCATTCATTTACACAACTTTCGGGTCAGTTCTCCTCCCGAAACCTATTGCGTGGCTTCGGGAGAACCTGAACGGCCTCCACTTTAAGTTGCATCTGGGACGAAGAGCCTTGCTCGAGGGCAGCAGGGAAACCCGTGAGCAGCTGTGGGAATCGTCGCCATCGTCGCTGGCTTCGTCCTCTGGAGGCTCGCACACATTCTTTCATTTTCCATTTTCCATTGCTTGAAACAACCGGTGGAAGTTCAGAGGACAGGAAGTGAAAAAGGACGTCTGTCTGGCTTTTCGTCCGACGCTCAACGACAGGAACAGACATCGCGCGCGGTGAGGTTCTGTGGCGCCGTTAGAGGGAACATTCCGGGCCCGGATGTGATGCCATAGTTCAGTTCATCGCTCAGTGTGTCAATGGTGGTAAACGTTGCACTTGGAGATCTGGACTCACAGGGGAGGGACGGAAAAGACGTCTGACCGGCTAAAATAGACGTCCCTTCAGAATCCGGGTTTCCCCTGCATTCAGTGTTTGGTTTCAGAACACGAATGAAAAGCAAATGTATTGATATTGTGTGCAATTTCTGCAAATAAATGCCCCCAAAAATGGACTTGGCCATTATCCCTAAAACTACTGTTTTTCCCAAACTCTGCCCAAACAACCGGATCAAGCCGGCCACACTCAGTCTCTTTGAGGAGTGGAAACACATCAGTACTGTGAGACACTGTGGAGCTTTACACACACACACAAATATTTAGAAATATGAGTAGAACCCAACAGAACCCGGATGAAACCCGGAGGAAACCCGGAGGAACCTTCACATGTTTGTTGACCAGCCTGCTGTCGAGGGATTCCTGTCTGTGAAGGGTCAAAGTTCACACAGTGCCCCCCCTCCTCCCGCTGTCGCCTTAAAACGCACCGCTGAAGCAGGTCGGCTAATCCGATGTTGACGGAATCTCCCGTGGCGCCGCCCGAGCGGTAAACCCCCCCCCCCCGGTGTCCGTCACCACCCCGGAGCTCCTTCCCTACGCTTGTTATCCAATTAAATGAGAACATTTGGCTGTGATGTTGTTGCCAGGAGAAGAAAAAAACAAGCCATGAAGCAAACACAGCCGCACGGTTCGAGTCTCTTATCTGCTGGAGCTGAGGGCGCTACTTTCAGCCGCCGAGGGGGGAAGGAAAGGAGGCCAGGAAAGGAGGCCAGGAAAAACTGACAGCAGTAACAGTTGCACGAACTGCCGTCTCTTCTGGACTTTCAGGGGACTTCCTTTCCTTTCAAACGGTTTACTTGTTGGGTTTCCTGAACCAAAAACCTGGCAACTATTGGTTGACGGAGGGTGAACTTGAGAGTATTCCTCCTGCCGTGATCAGGCACACACGCAGTGACCTCTGACCCTTTGAGGTCCAGCAGACGGTACCTGCAGCCTTTGCAAAGCAGCTTTACTCCTCAGTCTGCCAACATCGTAATAAGCCCTCTGATTGTCAGACCTGATCGTCTCCATTCACAGCCTCTAAATCCTCAACCTGGGTCTATTTTGGTGCCTTAAAGCGTACTTATTTGATGACTCACAAGTTTTAGCCTTGTTTTACCTACTAAAAAGATCTCTAGAGGACCGTCCCAACCTCTGACGGCCTAGTGAACACATTGACGCATGTTGGTGCACGGTTGCTGGTATTAAAAGTTCTTGCTACCCTTTTTTTTTGTTTTTATTTTAACATTCTTTTTTATTTGGGTGTGAAAACGCTTCATCGTAGTTTATATACAGGCTTTTTTGAGTTTGAGACCACGCTCCACTTTGTCCTGGACCCGGTCCGACCTTGAACACGTGATGCGATACCTCCTGAACGTTACACCTTTGTCTCTTCTACTCTTTTTCTATGCTTGAAGCCTCTGGAGACGGAGGAGTCTGGGACGCCGGCCAGCAGAGATGTCGAACAGAGCAGAAGCCATTTGTTTCTCATTTTGGCCTCGCAGAGGAGCTTCAATGGCCGCGACTCTCTTTTCTCCGGTTACGCTGCTCCGTCCTGTTTTCGTTCCGTGCCAGAGGGATGGACGCCTTTGAGCTCTAACACGCACGAAAACTCCAGAACCGAGGAGTTCCAGAGCGGGGGGAGAAGAAGTGGGGGCAGGTCCCGTGATCTGGATGATTCGGGAGGTCTGTCGGATTGACTGAAAGCTTACGGTTTACGGCTCAAACCGTTCCAGCAAGTCTCGGGTGTGCCAAGTGTAATTCTTGGACTCTGTTTGGTCTGCAGAGATGTATTAAAGAAACCAGGGGGGGGAAGAAGGAGATTTTGATTTCAGCATCGACCGCTCCTTCTGGTTGCTGGCAGGCGATTCTTCCCTTCATCGCCGAGGACGCAACGGTTAAAGCTCTCCTAAACGTGAATGTGTGTTGATCCCCCGAGCCGGGCCAATAGGGACAGCGCGCCAGAACCGTTTGGCCCGAGGTTGGTCGGGACCGCAGTCTGCAGTCTCGCTAACACTGGGGAGGTTTCATTTTTTAATCACGCAGGTGTCAAATGAACCACCAGTCAAAAGGGAGGCCTCCAAGCAGCGTGGACGTCGTACCCCCCCCAGGGGACGGAATAAAGGTGTGGGTGCCGTGGTGGCCATTGGCCATTTCAAGATGGCTCCAAAAATTGGTGACGGTTAGCTTGCAGCTAACGTTGCTAACAGTGCTAACAGCAACAAGCTAGCAGTGGTTAGCTGGTGGGGTGTGACTTCACTCTCTGCTCAGGGTCACATGACTCCACTTTGCCTCTACAGTGGATTCCTGCGGATGCTCTGAATGCCGTACTGAGAACATTTAAGGGTGTACACAGTGTGCAATACGAACACCACATGGCCCGATCCCTCCTCTAATGACGCGGCGCCACAACTAGAAATCCAAACCTGCGCTGTAGGTACCTACGGACGTTCTGCGGTTCTTTTTAAGCAGAAATCGTAGTTAGTCAAGAGAAAATGGTCCTCGTCCTTGTGGCCTTTTCTCTTGAAAGAGTGGAACATGGAATATGTTGTCGTTGTTGTTGTGTGCAGCCGGAATGGGAGTTTTCTCTGGTTGTTAGCGTTCCTTTGGTCTTTCTGAGCTCCTCATTCTGTAATCAGTCCGTCTCGGCTGCTGAACAGCTTTGTCTGCAGTAAAGTCGCAGAGACGTCAGGAGATGATTACGACTCGCTTTCACTCTGGGATTTATTTCCTCTGTTTCAGAAAAACATGCAAAAATCCCCAAACTGGGCCACCTCAACACTTTCATGGGCTGAAAGGCAACATTTGAGCTACAAATAGCACATGACGCAGCTTTGAATCCTTCTTTCACCACGGCGGAATGTTCTGTACATTTAGAACTCAATAAAAGGAACTCAGACTGTCAGAGACGAGTCTCTTTAACTTGTTCAGCCACCGTCGCTTCGAAGGCTCCTTGATGAAAGAGCAGATGATGGCTGAAGACCTTCTGTGAAGGCCTGACGGGTCGCACCCTGCGCTTCATTCAGAATGAAGTCACCTCCACCACTGATGTCCCAGCACTGCTTCAGATTGCTGACGTGAGAAGGTCATGGAAAAAAAGTCAAAAGATATTTGTCAAAAAATACATTTTGAAAAATGTCATGAAAGAAGCCAAAATGATTTGATCAAATTATTTTTGAAAGTAAAGTCAAAATTTAATGGAAAAAAAACCTCAAAGAATTTAATGTTGGAAAATGTCTTAAAAGAATGTTTAAAAAAAATTGAATCAGATTCACCAAGACGGCCGTAGCTACGTAGCTACCTTCATCGTTACCTTCATCACTACCTCGTTACCACGGCAACCTCCGTGCATGTCTGGACACGCCAACTCAACCTGATCACTGTCTGCCTTAAACATTTGATTTGAGGAACCAATGGGATTTGCTCGCAGTCTGAACGAAGCCTTTGATGGACCTGAGTGTGTTCAGGTCTCAGCTTTCGAAGAAAACTTCGGTCCACATCTCCTGCTGGTCATGAACCGGGGAGACCGCTCATTTGCCGGGGTTCACTTGAATAACAGAAGAAGAACCGCCAGCCTCGCCACACATCTGACTTCAATCCGGAGCGCCGTGGCGTCTTATCGAAGAAGCCAGCGCCGGGGTTCAAAGTGAAGTCTTCCAAGGGGGGGGGGGGGGGAGAAAAATGAAAATAAATAAACCACAACCATCCGTTGCTCCCCCGGAACAACACGAGGTTCAGATGTGAACCGCAGGCCTCTCCGTGCCGGAGGAGGACCATGTGTCCTCCTCCCTCCTCCTCCTCCCAACGCTCCCTGATCCGTTATGTACTCCTCCGCCTTCTCATTCATCTCTCACCCAGAGAATGAAATTACAGCCTCGAGTCAAAAAGCTCCTCTGGTAAGCGAGCGCTGCCACGATGAGCCGTGTTTTAAGTAAAGGGAGGGAGAGAAGGTTGTCTCACCTGAGACCTTTGTGTCTTTGTCCTCCGTTGACAGTTAGAAGGGACAAACCAAAAGACACTGAGACATTTCCTCCTGAAATCAGATGGACCGAGAGCTTCCTGAGCAGGATGTGATTCATGCAAAAGGCTACTTGACTTTAATGTGACTTTAACGTCCTTCTTTGCACACGTCCATGTGATTCATCCCCTTTGAACAGATGAGCAGTGCTTTGGTTTTTGCTGGAGAGGAAGGTTCAAGACTTTTTGTTGTTTTGTTTGTTCGTCATCCTGCAACAAGAAACATCCTTTTAGGATTAATATCACAGACCAATCAAACTGCCTGGAGAGGTTTTCTGTTTCAAAATGTTGTCGGTTGAAGGTATTTGCTGAAAACTTAGTGAAAACAGAAATTAGCAAACTTTTGCTCTCTTTGACTAAACCTGTAGGACGCATTGAGCCTCACAAACATCTCACACGTCTGTACGCAGTGTCGACAGAACCACATCTGCACCAGATGTTCACCCCGCGGGGGGGGGGAGGGGGGATGAAATGTTTCTTTACTCCGGCCTGAGCCCAGAGGGCCGGTTCACCCGGCTCGAGGGGGGAAACCGCACGCGGCTCGCCACCAATCGCGGCGCCGGTCTCCATGACGACGGGTTACCGAGCAGAATCTCCTCACCCGCTGCCTCCAGTCACAGAGTCGTTGACGTGCAGATCAGATCTGAGCGAACATGCTCCGTGTGTGTGTGTGTGTGTGTGTGTGTGTGTGCCCATTTTTTTCACATTGATCTGACAAAACGTTTTTTATCTTGTGACATCTCATGAAAAGTCTTGAACGAGTGAAAGATCCTAAAATACTCAGTTAGGTTTTTTTGGAAAAGTTTGCGGTTCGGGTTCAAATTTCGGGGTCATTTTTTTCCTGAAGTACACAATGTATTTGATGGGATATTTGGATTACTGCTCCGTCCTTCATCCTACGTGCACGTTGTCACCGACGCCGTCACCGCTGCTGTTGCATAGCAACCCTGGTCGCCGGGGGGTCACAGCTGCGTGAGGGTGTGCTCAGTTTGGGTCAATTAGAGTCAGTTTGTCAGGAACAAGTGTGTGTTTGTGATTTCATGTGTCCTTATCTTTGTCCAACAATAACGGCCGTCCTGCTGAGACAAACAGGACAAACGGCCTCCAAGTGACGGATTATCAAAAATACTAAATTCATGTCACGTCTCCGAGAGGCAAACGGTTCAAATGTTTTGAATACAAAACTAAGTAGAACAGAAGTAACGGCCTTTTTTAAAAATTTTACACGTGTTATACATGTGACCGTTCACGTGAACATGTGACCACTGTTGTCACAGCTGATGAACACATGCACGTGGCGGATGATCGTGATGAATTTAATGAGTGATGAACGCTGATGTAATCAAACGGTTCACAGTTTACACGCGTGTGCGTTACTGGTTCGACGCGCTGCGGCGGCGAGGCATCAAAAGGCAAAGGCAGCCATTTTTCACCGGCTGCAAACAAACGCCGCCGCCGCCGCCGAGCGGCCCCAGATGTGAGCGGCGCTTTGGGACTAATCGGCTCCACCGCACGGGGAGTTTCTTTAGGATCAGCTTTTCAAAGGGTCAGTTCGCCTGAAATCGTCTTGTTGACAAAAAAAAGAAGAAAAAAAAGAAGCTTCTCGTTGCCATCAAAAAACCCCAAATGAGTGTTTGAGAATACGAGGCCTTTGTGGTTCTGACGGAGGCCTCTGGTCCAGTCCTAAGAGCTCGCTGAGACTTCCTTCACCAACGGGTCGCTCTGAAGGGGACAAACAGCTTTGGGCGTGAATTGAATATTTTTACAATTAAAACATCTGGAAAATGTCGATCTTTGTGGTTTCGGGAGCATTGTGTGGACGCGTTTACTGCACAAACGGGTCGTGAAAACAAACTTAACGCCACTTGGCAGTTGTGTGTGTGTGTGTGTGTGTGAGGGAAGATCAGCAAGACCAAACAAACAGAAAACTACGATGAATCTACTATGAAGTGGGTAAAAAATGGACTTAATTTGAAAATGTAATTTTTCTTTTGTGCAAGTCAAACGACAAAGAACAAAGTCGTGTCCTTGTCTCCACCTTTGCTGAGACATGAAAGACTGATGTTGAAAAGAAAAGTCCTTCAAAAAGGTGTCAGGAGGAATTACATCCAACATCCAATCAGCCAAATGAGGCAGTGAATGAAACAGTGGTTAAAAACGCAGTTCAAACTCAGCAGGACGGATCAGCCTTCCTTCTGATTTCCTTGAATGAAGAAGACGGCCCGGGACATGAAGGCCGGGACATGAAGGCCGGGACATGAAAGACGCTCCAGGTGCGTCTCGACGTCTCGTTGCTTCACAGGAAGATCCTTTTTTTTTCAGAATTAAAGAGCTTTTAACTCCCTTTCATCTGCTTCTGGTTTTCCAGAGGCTGCGATCGCAGTGACGTTCGTCCTTGAATTCCACAACGTAATTAAATAAGAAATAAAGGAAATCCTGGTGTCGGTCTGCAGTGTCCTGTGTTTACAATACAAGCTCCTATTACATTTTTTATTCTACCAAAATAGTCATAGTAAAATGATTATGACACCGTGAGTCAATGTTAACTCAACAACAGCCCCAAAGAGAAGCAGGAGATGGTTTCTGCCTCTCTATAAATGTTCTGGTTGGAACCAAAACACCAAAATGGAAGCGAAGCAGAAACCTCAGTGTGTCTTTTTATAGATGTTTACAAAAGGACTCCCACACAAGCTTTTACGGTGGGAACACAGCGTTCACTTTGAATAGTAAATGGAGGAGTGTGTGTCAATTTATGTATATATATATATATATATATTTATAGAAATATATCTCTATGTATGTATACACCGGGGGTATCTAAGGTGGCTCTCAATCTGGTCATGAGCAAAGAGCAATGAAAAGAAGCATGATTCAGGCTGACGGTCCGACTGTGATCACATTTGTGCATTGAAGTAAGGCGGAAGATCATCTTTTAGAGTAGAACAGGACTTTTTCTTATTCACCGCTTTGGGGACATTTTGATCAGACAACCTTGACAGTTGTGAAACATTCAAAGGCAGTAAGAAGGCTTGATTTCATTCATTAAAGTCACCCAAAACCTGTACTTCAGTAATAATATTTGTTTTTCTGTACTTCAGTACCTGTGAAATAAATGAAATTCGGCCTCAGCTTTTCTGTGTGTTAGTCGCTAATGAGCTAGCATGCTAATCGGCGATGCTGAGGACGGCGTCACTGTGTAAACCCCCCCCCGGGGGCGAGGGGGCAGCGGGGGTTGCCACGGTTACACAGCGGGCGCCGTGGCTGCGGGCCCAACGGGAGGCCGTCCGGGCTTTGGAGTTTGACACCGAAAGGCGGCGTCGTTCGGCGGGGAGTTTCAGAAGAAGAGATTAGCACGCGGCCGCTCTGCGAGGACTTCAAACACCGCCGTCTCCACGGCAACGCCAGGCCCTGACACCACGAGCTGCCACTCACGGTTTTCCTTTTACGACATAAAGACAGTTTGCTGTCGCAAGGAACATTTTTAAAGTCTGTTTTCCTTCTTCTTCTTGATCTTCATAAACGTGTTCTGCCCACCGACGATTCCATCCACCGTCCTTCAGCAGTCCTCACGTTCCCCTTCGCTGCTGCTGCTGGCTGGCTGGCTGGCTGGCCTCGGCAACTGTCGCCATGGCTACCAGCCGGGATCACACCGGGCCGCGAGACAGATGCGGCGCCCGAGGAAGGAGAGAGAGAGAGACAGAGAGAGAGAGAGAGAGAGAGGTGAGAATGTGGGGGGGGGGGGGGGGGGGCTCGCTGGTGACGAGGACTAATCAGCAGTCAGTGTCACTCTGTACGTGACGAGGTCGTTCACAGGTCCGGAGGAAAGACGGGCGCCACCCGCTGACCTTTGACCTCTCCTAGCATCTCTCCAGGTGTCGCAGCGGGACGAAGCACAGCGTAGTTTGTGCATGACGTGTAACGTCCTCAAGAGAAAAGAGCGGCCTCCTCCCGGTGGTGAAACCAATGCCGTCCCCATGACAACGCAGCTTCAGAGGGGTTCTCTTTTCGACAGGCCGGCTGATTCTACGCATCGAACCCGAACTACGATGGCTCCATCTCACGGGATCTTAATAGTTTGTGATCCCTCGAAAACACAAACCTCTTAATCATGTGATTACAACAGAAGCTATAGTATATAAATAAAATAGTGAATGATACACGTATAATGTCGTCAGGGCTCCGTCTCTGTTGTTCCTGCAGATGGGAGACGTTGAAATGTGATGAGGGTCGATCGTGCGTGTTTCACACGTGACTCACATCAGCGCGGTCCGCTGGTCTGAGGTCAGTTCCCACCATTTGATCTGCCTTGGAGGAGAAAAAAAAAGAAGAAGAAGAAGAACATTTTTCCCTGCAGACGGAGCGTGCAGTAATAACACGGTAATAACCGTTATAACATCTGTATTTTTAGCCACGCTGACGCAGTGCAGTCGGAGAATATCCTGAGAAAATGAAGAAATAATCTCATTCCGTCTCGGGTTCGTTTGTGAAGGAGAAAAAGAATGCGCTGTTATCTCGACAGCTGACCTCTGACCCCCCGCCTGAGCGCCCTGCACTTTCTCTCCGCCAAACGAAAACAAAATGGCAGCTGCGGTGTGTTTCTGAGGGAATTATTTTTTAAAGAAAAGAAAATATGAATAAAACAACGAACAGCTGAAAAAAAGAAGAAAAAAGAGAAAGACACTGCGGAGTAAAGTAAAGAAGTCTGACTGTGGAGTATTAGCAGAAGGGGAAGTCAATGTTAAAACGTCCGACCACGCGCGTTCCTCGCAGGAAGTGACGCTCCGTCCCCATGGTAACCCTCCTGAGGGTCAGCCGCAGTTCAGCCGCTTCGAAAACTACCGAAGCATCAATCTCGCCGGTCAATGGTCTCTCTCCGCCGGTCCAGACCGCCGACGACTGCTCATAAATCGTCCAACCCCCCCCTCCTCTCAACCCCCCCCCCCCCCCCCCCAACGGTTTAGCCACTTCCTGCGATGGCGGCGTTGGGATTTACGAGGTTGCTTCATTCTGATGAACGGCAGGACGGGGGGGGGAGGACGGGGGGGGAGGACGGGGGGGGAGGACGGTGACAAACACAACGTTTCCCAAACCGATCCGCCGCCGTTTAAGGGCCAGAAGAAGAAGCCACATCCCTCAATGAACCCAATTTATTAAAAATTGATGAGTTCAGTCTGTTGCGAAAGCAACAAAAAGCTCAGATGGAGAAAGTTCAGTAACTTCATTACGGTCCACATAAAATAACACATGTTTTTAGATTAAGTTTCCTGATAAGGACACAAAAAATTCTCTCTTTTTAAATACATCCACATTTATTTATTTATTTATTTAGCCTGGCAACTGCTCTTCCTGCCGTGATGCGGCTCGTTATCCTCGCTAACGCTAACGCTAGCTAACTGCTAGCTAACTGCTTAAGGTCGGGAGAAGTGTGACGATCAACAGAAGCTCCTCCAAAAAGAGGAAAAAGACATTCTGAGTCCACCAGGCTCCTCTTTTTAAGGATTCCTCTGTATTTCTATTATAAATATTTTAAACACACTGCTTCAAGTGGAGATTTGACGCTTAAAGCAAGTGTCGCACAAACCCTGTGAAACGAGTTTCTTCTTGGTGATTTAGATTCATGAATCCGAACCGCTGAGAACAAATTGAACAGATTCGCCCCCCCGCAGCTGTTCACCTTCGCTGCGGCCTGCCGCCCCGTCATCCTGCGCGGGCGCCGGCCTCGCATTTTCACGGCTGCGGATTAATCAGCGACAACCGCGAGGAGTTGGTGATCACAGCTGCTTTCCAAACTCCACTTTAACGCGTTTGTTATGGAAAAACAGGGTGGTTTGTTTGCTGTTGGGTTTGATTTCTGTTTTTTTTTTTTTTAATCGTCCAAACCCCGACGTGGCGCCTCTTTTCTCTCCAGGCTGTCACTGCCTCCTCGGGTTTGTTCCCGACCCTGAACGCACCACGACACAATTTCAAAAACACACTCTCTTCTCTAAGGAATGTTACCCTGATACCACCTGTTGTTACACACACACAGGTCGGTGTTTGTCGTTTCGTGTCCGCTGCATCTGAGAAAACACACAGCTCCATTGAATACACAAACACACACACGCACACACACACACACACACACCCTTTGTATAAATAAGGACCGGCTAAAACGTCCGGACTTTAACACACTCGAGTCGGTATGGAGGGGATGGAGGGAGGGAGGACAGGAAAGCAGAATAAAAAAATGATAGAAGAGAGAACGTAGATGAGTGAAAGCGGCAAATATGCAAAGATGGAGGAAAGAAAGGATGGAGAGAGAGAGGAAGGAAAGTGAGGTAGGAGGAAGGAAGGAAGGAACTAAAGCAGGTGAGAGGTGACACTCTCCCCCTTCATCAAAGGTCTTTTAGAGCAAATGTCTTGTTGCCTCGACCCACTAAAACACGTGAGAACCATTAAAGCCCCCCCGCCCCCCCGTCTGGTCCTGGTCCCAGCACGCTTGGATCAGGAAACGCTGTGATGCAACGCGGCTGCGTCTCGCTCGGTGGACCGGAGGCTGTATTTCGTCTCTCTGCTGGCTGGAGCTGAGTGGAAGTGAATGAGCCTGGGAGGTTTGACTAAAGCGATTAAGATGAGCTGTAGTCAGAATAAGCATTAAAAAGGGGGCGTGGATTCGTCCCCCCCGGAGCGCGTCCCCAATCGAAAGGCGTTTTATTTTGGTGGAACGTGACGGCTGAGACGTGGGGGGGGGGGGGCTGTGCCGTTCTGCCAGAGACGCCTCCGGCACAACATTTACATCAGAGTTTCATCAGGTGTTTTCTGATTCAACCCTCCATCTGAAGGCAGAAATGCAGAAAAGAGGCCGAAAACACGCGGAGAGCCCCGCGGCGACGGGATGATGTCATCATCGGAGGACCAATCAGCTGTCTCGCTGGGTCATTTTCTTTTACTGTTTCAAAACGATGAAGCCGATGAAAAAAAGTCAGAATTTCACCTATTTTCTGGTTGGTTATGCCAAATATTCTCTGCAAATAAAAGCCTAAGTTATTAATAGCCGCTTTACAGCATTAACGTTGCAGCCTGCTAATATGACGTTAGCTTCTTTTAGCATTCATTTGTAAAAGCACGAGGGCTGATGCTAGTTTTACGTGCTACGTGCACCATTTGCAGCGTCTTCAAGTCAAATTGATGTTTTCTTAATTAGGGCCATCGTACTATAAGCTGTTCAACGCAGTGGTGCTCTGTTAAAATGACCTCTGAATCTCACTTGACCTCTCTCCGGGGGGGCCGTGAGGTACTCCCGGACGTTCTCCACATCCCATCCATTAAATAACCCGCGGCAGCGACTCGCCGCGCTGATGTCATCCGACCGCTTGGTCGGACAGGAGGTTGAGTGCGGCTGATTTATTTAAGGTGAGAGCGTCTGAGCGCCGCTATTCCATCAACTCCCATCGTGAGCTCAGCTTCGCTAAGTCAACGCCGCCGTGTCCTCTCGGCCCCCGGTGTCCGCTTTCAGCCAACACACACACACACACACACACACACACACACACACACACACACACACACACACACACTGGAAACAGTATTTCTTACTTCAATAAAACTGTGAGGACTATGAACACTGACTCGATGATGTTTTTCCTACAAAAAAAGCCCGATGGAGGCGATAACAATGGTCTCTAATTGGTTCAGGTATTTAATGAGTTAATTAGCCTCACTGGAGCTGGATATTCCTTCATTTGAAAACGCGTGACCACGTGGTTGTGTAAATAAAAAACCCAGCGAGCAAACACACTGCAGCAGCTCCATCGTGAAGAGGAGAAAGAAAGCAGAGTTTGGAGGCACGTTTTGCGCTGACCAGAAACACCCTGCCGGGCCCCGTGGTGTTTGTGTAGGACTTTTGGGCCGCTCTTGAATATTGCTGCGTCATCATCAAACAAACGCAGGGCCCAATCGGCCCGAGTCGTGAGGCTCTGGGATACTTTCCCTCGGGCTTTATGTCCCACGGAAGGTAAAAACGCTGGAGTTTTACGGTCTGCGCAGTCTGTAAAAACCATTAACACGAACAGATTTACTCAACACTAAAATTACAGACATGCTCCGGTAGCGATTACAGTTCCCCCCCCCGCCTCCTCGCCCGCAACACTAATCCTGGCCGAATGGGGCTCACGAGAAGGCAGAGGCAGGTCCTAACAGGGATTAGTGAGCATGAAAAAGAAAAAGAGAAAGAAACCCCCCCCCCCCCCCCCCCCTCGCCTGCAGATTAAATGGAGCTAGCAGAGAGCGGGTATTAGCCACAGGTGACGGCGCGCTGCTCCGTGGGAAGTTGCGGGCGGAGGGATTGCAGACACGGGCCCTCGGGCTTTTATTTTGGCGGGGCAGACGGGGCAGGGTGCTGGGGAGGTTAGCGGCACACAGGCGGACAAACTCGGTCACTTCCCTTTTATGCACTCAAAGCGGGTTCCAAGTGACACATTCGTTGTCGCGGGTCACAGAGGACACACACCGGGGGGGGGGGGCTGAATGGAAGGTTCAGATGTATTAAAAATGACCTACTATTTGCTATAAGAACCATCAGGATGTCGTCCAACACTTTAAAGCATCGCAGATTCCAAAAACGTGTTTTGTTTTTTCTCTCATTCATAATTAACGAAATGACACTGAACAACGCGTTGATCACGGTTGTTGTTGTTTTTGTTGTTATTGTTGTTCCTTCCTCTAAAGCAGAACAGGCGGTTGCGCTGCTGTTGTTGTTGTTGTTGTTGGGCAAAGCCTTCTGTGTCCTGTGTGGTTTTAACTGTACAGGACGCAGCAGAGAAGCGTCTCGACCACACTGTCATCTGCAGCGAGGCGCTCCGGGTCCCCGAGGCGGGAAACCCCTGCAACGGCCCAAAAACCGCAAGCTGAGTCATCTTCACTTCCTCCCCCTTTGGAGGGGGGGGCTGAGAAATCTGCATTTTGCCTTCACGCCAGTGTGATAAGATAGAGATAAACAAAGAGGTAGTGTGTGCAAACAACAGAGAGAGGAAAACACTCGTGCTGCCGGTGACCTCTGACCTGAAAACACATCTATTCCCCCCCGTTAAGCACTCATAGGAGACACTCAGCACCCCACCCTGACCCCCCGGTGACCTTTCCTGGTAATCCCGGCCGGTTTATGGAGGATAATGCCGAGCAAAGACGCTGGGGGGGTGGGGGGGGAGCTAATCCATCCAGCGGCAGCTCTGTCAGGATCCCGGTACCCTCGGACCGTGTGACCGGACCCGCTGAGGATTCACAACCACGGTGTTGAACCCTGCCCCCCCCCCCCCCCCACAGGCAACACGGCGGGATCCAATCAGCCGTCTGGTCACAGCGGCAAAATAGTGCCAACCGCCATTAAGTGAATACTGGAAAAGTGGATGAAGCGAGTGGACGGCTCACTGCAGAACGTCAGAGGACAAAGAAAAACAAACCCTAACGGACGCTTCCCCCTCAACTCGGCGTTCTGTCACGCTGCGGTTTAAGAAAAAAAAAAGACGACTCTTTTCTCGCTTCCTGTAGTAAAACGGTCGTCTGCTCTCGGGCGGTGGAACAGGAAGAGAGCGAGAGAGAGAGAGAGAGAGAGAGAGAGAGAGCAGGGTTGATAAACATGACCTTCGTGCGACACACGGCCCCAGCGATCCATGTTCTCACAAGGCCGACCAATGTGCTCACGGAGTCTTCTGACTTCTCGGGGTCTCGCCCCCCTGCCGGGGTCAGAGCAGAGGTTTTGAGACACGTCACCCTCGGCTTCACGCTCCCGTCCACGGGTGGAAAAGCACAAATGATGGTCCCCAGGTTGCGAAACGATCACTCAGTGAAACTCGGCGCTAGCGTAGCATGAAAGTGCTAACCGCGCACTCTGCTAATTTTAGCTTCAGGTATCTAGTTTGCAACATAACGCTTTGTATCCGAATGTATCTCCTTCCAACTTCTCCAGGTAACGAGTGTCGACCTCACACAGCGGATTAACCATGATGACTCTAGCTGCTAGCTAGCAATTCAAATTGAGCCTTACGTAATCAATTCAGCTAACTAGCAGCTAGCACACAGCTAGCACACAGCAGGTTAACCATGATGACTCTAGCTGCTAGCTAGCTGCTAGCTACGTGACTAGTGATTCAAGTTGAGCCTTACGTAATCAATTCAGCTAGCTAGCAGCTAGCACACAGCTAGCACACAGCGGGTTAATAATGATAACTCTAGCTGCTAGCTAGCTGCTAGCTGCGTGACTAATTCAGCTAGCTGAATTGATTACGTAAGGCTCAACTTGATTCACTAGTCACGTTCCGGGTCTTATCTTCAGAATTCGGGGTCAGTCACCTCAGAATCAAAGAGGTCTTTAGAGTTTACTTTGGTTCAATGGTGGTGGTGACAGCAGAGTGACCTTTTGCACCTTTTTGCTCGTTTTGAGGAGTGGAATATTTCCCTCCCCCGTGTTTTACAGTCAGGTCTCTCGGACGAGGAATCAAAGATCGGTTTTAGTTTCGATCAGAGTTGGCTTCGCTGCTCTTTAAGCAGTCGGCAGGTTGCCGGTTGGCCGTCCGACCTGATGATGGATCGGTTGATTGATCGGCGTGATTGATTTCGCGTGGCCGCGTCAGCATGTTCGGCCGTTGCCTCGTTGTTGTGAAACACCAAACGGGGCAGCGCGCTCTCCTCATAGTCCGACAAACACGGAGCTAATGAGGCGAAAGATCTACACGTCTGCCTCCCTTCTGCTGAGGCGGCGGCCTAATGGTCTCCAGCTGACCTTTGTACCTCTCTAAAACACACCGTGCACCATGACTACGTATTTAAATCATGTCCACTCTACTGTAGACGCAGGTCACCGAAGACCACGGCGGATTTTCCACTCAGCACTACTGCATTAACTCCTTGCTGTAGATTTACGGTGCGAATTAGACACCAACAAAGGAACATAAGAGAGAACGTCATTTATCCAAAGGTTACATGTTGTGCAGCAGTTGCATTTTAGCAAAAAGAAGATCTTCCCCAAACGCAATGACGATGTGAACAGAAGGGATTTTCATGACCGGCTTCCACAAAAGAGGGGAGAATGTGACCCAGAAATGTAGCCTAGTTAAATGTAGCGTTTATCTGCTCATTAGCAACAGTGGACTCGCTACTTCCTTAACCATTTAAAATGAGAACATTCCGTGTTTAAAAATGTCCACCGCGAGTTCTGAAATGACATCAAAGAGGAGTTTGTGTTTCATCACGCTTTCAGAGCAGCCTGTCACATAAAAAAAAGGGGGTTTATTTTTTTTTTTTCATTCTAGATGCAAGAATTTGAGTCGATGAGTAATCTCACAACATGAGAGAAGGAGAGAGAAGAAGAGAGAAACAGGGAGGGAGAGTCCGACATGATGGAGGTCTGGGCAGGAAGATAAAGGGGCAAGCCTTCAGTCGCTTCCCCTGCCCCCCCCCCCCCCCCTCCCTCCTACCTCCCCCCTTCTCCTCCCCCTTCCAAAGACTTTCATCCAACCCTCGCCAAAGACAATTTTTCAAAGTGCTGAAAAAGTAGGGCACAAAGTTTGTGAAGAGACAGGAGGGGAGAGAGGGGGAGAAAATGAAATGACTCAAACAAACTGGGGCTTGGTTTTTACCCCTCGTCCTTGATTCTCATCTTCACACCAAAAAACGACTTCACTCCTGATCGCGTCAACAAATCTCCGTCTCATCAAACACAAGCAGTCTATACGTTGCATTTATTGATGTCATGATGCGCCTATTGATGGTTATGATGCATCTATCGATGGTTATGATGCATCTATTGATGGTTATGATGCATCTATTGATGGTTATAATGCATCTATTGATGGTTATGATGCATCTATTGATGGTTATAATGCATCTATTGATGGTTATGATGCATCTATTGATGGTTATGATGCATCTATTGATGGTTATAATGCATCTATTGATGGTTAGGATGCATCTATTGATGGTTATGATGCATCTATTAATGTTCATGATGCATTTATTGATGGTTATGATGCATCTATTGATGGTTATAATGCATCTATTGATGGTTATGATGCATCTATTGATGGTTATGATGCATCTATTGATGGTTATGATGCATCTATTGATGGTCATGATGCATCTATTGATGGTTATGATGCATCTATTGATTGTCAGGATGCATCTATTGATGGTCATGTTGCATCTGTTATTCGTCATGTTGCATCTATCGATGATGCATTTATTGACGTGGGGCTGATATTGAGCCTCTGTGGTGTTTTGATTCTACTCTTTTTGTGTGTGCAGATTAATAATAATGTCCCTTGCATATTTCAGTCTTTGTGGACTTTTAGTGTCCCTTTGTGGTAGTTTTGCATCGATCTACATAGTTTGATATCGATCTACAATCATTTGATGTCTCTCTGTGGTAAAGTTGAGTCCTTGTGGTAGTTTTGCATCTCTTTCTGGCCCCCCTGACCCTTTATATCCATTAATCCATCCACACAAATACAATCACCCCCCGAGATGTGAGATATCACAGCGACCGCCTCCTCCAATAACGATCCACTCAACCTGGCAGCGCCTGTCAGCGGCGTGTGGCGAGGGCCGAGGGATGCGAGGAGGAAGGGGATGAAAGAGGAGGGAAGATGGCGGGCGAGATTAAAGAGGGTGTTGTTCAGTGGGAAGCGGGGGCTGCTGGCAAACTGCGTCTCTTATCTGACCAACCAGGAACACAGAGATTTGGCATCACTGGATGTCTGCGATCGAGGGGGAAGATTAACAAAAGGAAGGAAGGAAGGAAGGAAGGAAGGAAGGAAGGAAGGAAGGAAGGAAGGAAGGAAGGCATGAAGACAGACGCGCAAAGACCGAAATGATTAAAGGAGAGTAAAATAGATGGAAGATATCTGATGTGGAAAGGCGATATTATCTTATTAGAATACAATAAGAAGAGAAGGAGACAATGGGAGCTTGATGAGGAGCAAGCGGCAGGATGGATGCACAGAAACAGAACACCAGCACAAGAGGGAACCAAAAGAGGGAGGAAGGAAAGAAAGAAAAAGGAGTGGAGATGTGAGAAAAGAACAAGTTTCTACTGAGGAGAAAATAAAAGGAAGAGAATGTACCGGAAAGAGAAGCTGAATAGAGGACAGAATGAAGGGATTTCAAAGAGGAGAAATCCCCCCCTGAAAAAGGGAGGAGAAAAAAATGAGGAAGTGAGGGAGAGAGGGGAAGGCTGAGGTTGGGTGGGAGAGAAGTAATTATAGAAGAAGGAGAGGGGGGAGGATGGAGAGGAAGGAAGGATGAAAGGTTGAAAACATAAGCAAGAAGAAGGGGATGACATCAAAGAAGACCGGGGGGGATGGAGAGAAGAAAGGAAAAGAGAGGAGGCAGGAAAGACAGAAAGGGGGAGAAAAAGGGAGGAAGGGGGGAGAAATACAAGTAGAGAAGAGGAGAGAATGGAAGAAAGTGAGAGGATGCGTGGGAAGGTAGAAACACATTTAGCTTCATATAGATGACATTCAAACCCTCCGGTCGGCTGGAATGGACCTCGATGAGACGCTGACCTCTGACCTCTGACCTCCGACCCCCGAGCCATGATGTTTCCGTTTCTGTTTAACAGCTCCCTCCAAAACAAGACAGAAATCCAGCGTTTGGGACGCCACCAGATGTCGTCTGCAAACGTCCCAGAAGGCCTCGGGGTTGCTGTGTGTGTGTTTGTGTGTGTGTTTATTTGTGTACTCATTTTGTCGCCATATTTATGGCTCAACACTCAGGCAGCTGTTAAGACGCCCGCAAGGTGATTGTCACTGTTCAGCTTCCGTTGAGGAGGAGGAGGATCGCACTGAATGTAAACTGTAAGTGTGTGTGTGTGTGTGTGTGTGTGTGTGTGTGTGTCACCAGGTCACGTTTCAGCCCAGCAGAATTTATTTGAATGTGTGCACTTCTGTTTGTGTACACAACTTTGTGGAAGGAGTGTTTAGTGTTTTCTATGTGTGGGCTGACGGGTTTAATCGTGTTCATAATGCGTGTCAGTGTCTGTGTGTGTCTGTGTGTGTGTGTGTGTGCGTGTGTCAAAAAGGTCAAGTAAAGGTCGTCGCCGAGCGTTGTGCGCGTTGTTTGCATGTAAACACCAGGCTGTTGCTGGGGGTCTGAGTGGGAACCGATTGCTATTTTGAGGTTAACACCTTCCACAGCTCTCCTCTCTGCGCTCACTCGGCCTGCCGAAGCATCCCAGCCACGCACGCCGCTCTCCAGGCTTCCACCAGCTCAACGCCAACCTGGAACAAAGGCTCCTCCGTTTAGACCTGCCTCTGAAACCAGCTTCATTGAACTCAATTCAACGTATGGATTCATCTTGCGTTGCCCCCGGCTGGCCTCTGCAGGAGTGCGTTCCCAACAAGGTGACCAAACCCATCTGAGGAGGTTCTGGTTCCTACTGCAGAGTTAGTAAGGTGTGTGTGTGTGTGTGTGTGTGTGTGTGAATGAATGCTCCGCTTTGAGTGGTTGGAAGACCAGAAAGGAGCCGTACCAATGGCTACCAAAGGGCTTTACCATTTAGCTGTTTAATACACCACATCTGGTGTCTCCTGCTGAGGGTCATGTGATCCAGAACAGAGACTAAAAGGAGGGGATATTGTTTCGTAAACAAATGAAACACGTCCGTGATTCACCACATTCAAGTTCAACAGTGGAACAGTGACCACAGACCCTTTTATCAAGAATTCACCTCATTATTCATGTGATTCCACCATAATCCCAAGAGGTAAGAACCCCTTTGAGCAGATAAAATAACTCTGTTGGCTTGCCGAAGCGCATGGGTCCAAACAACAAAGTGAATCTGGAGTTCTGACCTCGTTCACCTCTTGTTTCCCTTCATGCACCTGCCGCTGTAGTTTCAGAATGTCAAACCCGTCATCGCTATTGATCCGAACCCGGAGATAATCGGCCCCTCGCCCTTTGCTCCGCACGTCTTCTTTTGGCTCTAATCAGAAAAAAAGGTTTCCGGTTTTAAAGGTTAATCCTCTTTGTCTCTGCTATAAATACATAAAAATAAATCTCTCTTGTGGTCCCCCCCCCCCCCCCCTCTCGCACCTCCCCCGGCCCGGTTTAATTAGAATAATGTTGGCAGCTCCGTCCTCAGACGCCTGACAGCTCCAGTCAATTCTCATTTAGGAGATTACTCGCTCGCCGCTGTTGTCGGCGGGGGGGGGTGGGGGCGGGCTCAGGGGCTTATCGGAGGGGCTGTTTAAACACCTGTGGAGATCAATGCCGGTGTCACGGCGACAGGGCGGGCTGCAGGACGAACTGAAGACGAGGGGGACCAACCCTTCTTACCTGATTGGTTGCCCCACTAATCCTTGAAATCATGAGTCAAACGCACGACTATGCGGGTCATGTTTTGGGGGTGCGGGCCCACCTCGTGATTGACAGGTTGCTACCTCGCAAACTGTACGTGAGAGTCGATGCGAGGCCCCCCACCCCGGGGGGGCCACAGGGTGTAGAATAACACTCAGCTCTGAGAGGACCAACGGATACGCAGCTCGGCTCAATGCGCTGAGCTGGCAGCCTCGCGGCTCCTGATCGGGCACAGCAGGATGTTTCCAGGAAACCCAGAATCGCACACACACACACACACACACACACACAGACCTGTTATCCCCGGTGTGTGTTGACATCCTGAAGTGGAGTCTGGTTTACCTCTATCGCTGCCAGCAGCAGTTTGCATGAATCAGATCAGAGCGATGGAGCAGACCTTAAAGGAGCGATGCTCCTCTGATGCTCCTCTGATGCTCCTCTAATGCTCCTCTGATGCTCCTCTGATGCTCCTCTAATGCTCCTCTGATGCTCCTCCACCGGTCCATCGGGGTGTGGGTTTGTAACCACGGGGCCCTGACGTGACCTTGAGAGACTGGACTGATGACCCGTGACTCCTGTGTGTGGCCAGAGAGGAATTGTGCGTCATAACAATCATAGTAAGGTATGAAAATACCCAACAAACCAGACCCTCCACTCGGCCGACGCCGAGTAAAATCCAAATAACCGGTTGAGTAACGGCTTCATCCAAACTACACGCGTGTCTAATAAAGAAGCAACGACATCATCGGTCAAAGGGCCACTGTGAGAAATGATGACGCGGCATTAAAGGGCCGACAGCTGACGAGCGTTTGGCAGAGAGATTAAAAACCAAGATGTAAAAACTCCCGCTGAGACACCTGGACGGAGCCCAGGAATAACCAGCGTCCCGTCAGGAAGGTCAGCTTGAGCCTCACAGGAGCCCAAAGGTCAAAGGTGTTGAGTTCGGATGCGACCGCATTCAGCGGAACACCAGGAGCTTTCCTTGGATCGGGCCTTTCGTGTTTGCTTTGTGCGGCGACATTCATTTATTCAGTGATTCGTTTTTGCTTTTTTTAAAAGCCGAGCTTTAAAACAGAAGAAAGAGAGAGAGAGAGA
Source organism: Pungitius pungitius (assembly GCF_949316345.1). Classification (NCBI taxonomy): domain Eukaryota; kingdom Metazoa; phylum Chordata; class Actinopteri; order Perciformes; family Gasterosteidae; genus Pungitius; species Pungitius pungitius. The sequence continues at coordinate 19,286,580 of NC_084908.1, forward strand.
AAAAAAAGAGTAAACCCGCTCTGTTTATTCAGGGGAGCGTTACAGAAAACATCATTTAAACGACTTGGGAAAGAATTCGGAAGCAGAGAAATCCGAACGGGAGGAAACTTTCACATTTCCCACATTTTTAAGACATTTTTTGGAAAGACTGAAAGTCTTCTGGCAATGAAGGACTTTTCGTAGGTGTGAGGAATTTGTTTTTAGATTTATTTAGAAGATTTGTGGAAAAGAAACATCTCAATTCAGTGAGGGTCCCATCAAGTACACGAGCTTCAGACGTATGTGTGTGTGTGTGTGTGTGTGTGTGTGTGTGTAAAGGGTAGAGGCGGTTTTGGGTTTCACCGGGTCGGGGTTCAGATGTTTGTTTTAAATATAACTTGATGTATCCAGAAAAAGACACGCACACATATTTAAAGGGGGGGGGGTTTCCACCGTTAGGATTGCGGTTTCATCTACATGTATGTGTATGTCTATATATATATGTAGATCTAAATATATATACCCACATATATGTATCTATCTATATATGTAAAACTCCTACCGTGCCTTAGGATAAGGGTCAGTTTACCCAGCAACCCTCTGTGCAGCCCCCCCCCTCAGGAAGCTAGGTGAGTCTACAGCAACACCTCCTTGAAAAATACAATTCTGGAAAAATCGTTCCCTCTATTTCTAACAGAAAAAAGATTTGAGAGCTCACACACATCCATATTTAGAGCATTTTAAATCCCCTTTTTCTCGCTTGAGGATCGGTTTGCGTATTTACTTCTTGTTGCCGTTTTCCACTCGGCGGAGGTCGTCTCTCAGCGAAAGTAGGTCGACCGCGGTGGAAGCTCGGCTTTCCCCTCCGTAACAGACTCCACGCTTTGGGGTTTTCTCTGCAGGGTGGGGGGGGGGGAGGGGGGGGGGGGGGGCTCTTTGACAAGGCCAAGAAGAGCGAGGAGCCTCAGGTGTGTGTCCGACCGGCCGCCTTCACACAGACGTCGCTTCGTTTCTCTGTGGATTCTGTGTGTTTGTTTTGCAGTAAAAGAAACAGTTACGGCCTCGAAACTATTTATTATTCATAACGGATTTTAAAAATACACTTTCAGCAGCAACAAGGCGCATCATTTGTCGACAGAAAAGGGAATGCTTGAGCATAAAGTACAAATATAATACTGTAAATTAACTGTAAATAAGAACCTGGAAAATATAAAACTATGTAAACAATCAACAATCTACCGGGGTCAATCTCGACGTCTAAAGCAGGAGAATTCATTCATTCATAAGCAGACTTTTCTTATGTACATCCAGCCGTTACTGATGATTAATTAGGAGTCTTTGTGATTGTGTTCTTTTAATAATACACAAACACTAATATTTTCTTTTAGCTCCATTTTTGGTCTCCCCCAACATCTTTAGCTGCAAAATGCTGAATGATAACTGTGTGCAGGTGGCGTAAAGTGGCTTTCCTAAAATACACCGACAAGCAACAAACAAACAGGAATATAAATGATTGCGATGGGTCTAAGTGGAGAAAAAAAACTAAAAGATTTGATGTATATGAAGAAAAATCTAAATCAGTTTACTTCATAAGGAAGTAAATGTAGCTTAAATATCTTCAATAGGAAAACAGAATCGTCCTCAAATAGGATGTTTTCCCTCCTCCTCATCCTCCCTCCAGCTCTCTCTTGGCTCAAGGCCCAGACTCAAAAGCCTCTCCCACTGCCCCCCCCCCCGCCTTCTTCATCCCCCTCAACCACCACTGCCACCATCTAAACATATCCTACCCTTGGCCCGCGGGATAACTTTCCATGAGGTTGTGACTGACATTAAAGAGCCACCCCCCACCCCCCTTCCCACAAAACTCAATCCCATCTCCTACCACGTCCGAGGAGAGGGAGGAGGGGGGCTGGGTGGGGGGGGGGGGCGCTCCCCCATGAATCATGGCTGGGAACCAGATGTTCACGGCTCCTGAGAGGAGTTCAGCTACCAGGCTGTTATTAGAGAACGGCTGCTCTTTTGATTCTTCTTTGGCTCACTCACTGGATGAAGGGGCGGGGCCACTCACTGGATGAAGGGGCGGGGCGACTCGCTGGATGAAAGGACGGGGCGACTCACTGGATGAAGGGACGGGGCCACTCACTGGATGAAGGGACGGGGCGACTCACTGGATGAAAGGACGGGGCCACTCACCGGATGAAGGGACGGGGGCCACTCACTGGATGAAGGGGCGGGGCCACTCACTGGATGAAGGGGCGGGGCGACTCACTGGATGAAGGGACGGGGCGACTCACTGGATGAAAGGACGGGGCCACTCACCGGATGAAGGGGCGGGGTGACTCGCTGGATGAAAGGACGGGGCCACTCACCGGATGAAGGGGCGGGGTGACTCGCTGGATGAAGGGGCGGGGCGACTCACTGGATAAAGGGGCGGGGCCACTCACTGGATGAAGGGACGGGGCCACTCACTGGCTGAAGGGGCGGGGCGACTCACTGGATGAAGGGACAGGGCGACTCACTGGATGAAGGGACGGGGCGACACACTGGATGAAGGGAAGGGGTCGGCTGGGGAGACGGCGCCAACCGCTCGCGACTTGTTCCACCCAACGTCGTGTACAGATCGTTAGACGTGCTGTGACTAATTGTCAACGATGATTTCATTTTTCCACAATATCATTGGACGGATGAATGAATTCTGCGAGGTTGTGTCAGTTTCTTTCTCGAAAAAATTTCAAAACGTTTTCAAAAGTCCTTTTCCTTTGTGATTGTCGAGACGGTGACCATCAAACACCAAAAAAAAGGGCCACGGCCAAAATTCCACTTCCTGTTTACAGTCAATGCACCGAATGAGCTGGAGGCCACTGGATCACATCCACCTTGATACACCCAATAACTTGTGGGAGTTGCCCCCCCCCCCCCCCCCCCCCCCCCCCCCCCCCCCATTGGCCTTTGGGCTGCCGGCCCCAGCGGGAGCCACTGGGCTTGTTACTTTTTTCGGGGCCCCCGGCTCGGCTGTGTGGGCTTCAGCTCTTACACAGCACAGGAAAGAGGAAAAAGAGCCACCGATGTTCAGAAAAACCAGAGAGCTGGAATGCTTATGCAGTCACAGCCAGGGGCTACGCAACACACAATCACACACACACACACAGCAACGCTCGCACCGCGGTTAATAGTGGGAGCGGGCACATAGGTATGCATGGATGGAGTGTGGGAGGGGAAGGAAAGTCGTATTTCAGCAGCGGCCGTAATGGAAGAGCCTTTGATGTGTGACGACGATGAAAATTCAGCGGCGGTTTGGTTCAACGGCAGTTTCATAACAGCAGGAGCACCAGGCAACTCCTGCACACCACCCACTCCGCTTCTCCAACCGCCGTCGACACGTGCATCCTCTGCACAACCAGGACGATCAATAAAATGTAAATAGTCGTACGGGTGAAACTGTCTTTTTGATTTGTTTCTTACAGAGTCCGAAGATCTACACGCACAGAAGGGCTTTCAACGCATCGTTGTTGACATCATCCGATCCGAGAAAAATCTGTTAAACAGAAGTCGATCGGTGGGCAGGAAACACGGGGTCGGAGGTCATCGACCCGGCGGCCTATCGGTCGGCCCACGTCAGAGACCCAGAGGCGGAAGGAGAAACCGAGCGGCCGCTGCTCTTTGATGTCTGATTGACGCGACGCTGCTCCGCCCTCCACGCAGGAGACGAGTGATACAAGCTGCAGGGCCAATAGCTCCGTGTGTGTGCGTGTGTGTGTCTGTGTGTGTTTACTGTGTCGGAGCCTTTGAAATGATCAGAGCCGGCTGATTGGCTGTGGCCTGCGGCGGATTAGAAACACATGTCGGCACTTCCGCCCCGCCTCCGGATGGAACACCGCTGACTAAGCAGAAGAGAAACACGACTCGGAGAGAGAGAGAGAGAGAGAGAGAGAGAGGTTGTTTATACACAGCAGCTACACACATTCCATCACACCACATGTCGTGCGTGTCAGGACATTTTACATAAACATATACAATACATGACCGATTGTCTGTGTGTGTGTCTGTGTGTGTGTGCTTGTGTGTGTGCGGCTTACATAATGACTCACACACAGGGCTTCGTAACAGTGTGAGTCACCCACAGATAAAGTGGCCTACAGTGTGATGACACCCCGCGTGATACAGTGAGGTGCTGGTGGAGTTTACGGGGTCGAGGGTCAGCAGCATGCCGTGTTAGCATTTAGCTTAGCTGTTGATTTGAAGACTTCTATAAAACACAGCTGATTAAATGGCATCTCTCTTATCCGTCTTCTGCGTTAACGAGGTCGTCCTCCGCCGCCTCGTTGACCCGCGAGTCACAACGCGCCAGCCTCCTGATCCTGATGGACGAGATCCTCCTCCTCCTCCTCCTCCTCCTCCTCCCCGTGTCTCCTCACACGCTCCCTTGTTTGGTTTCTCTTCCTCCAACGCTGGGATCTGATCGCGAGGCTGATTTCTGATCGCGCTCGAAGGTGTTTTCTGCGCGCTCGCTGTTGTTCTTTTTTGACAGTGAGGGGGCGGAGCCAGTCGCCACGGCGTCTCTGCATCTGCAATTGGTTACAAACCCCGTCTTTGTATTGGCTGGAGTTACGCATTCACAGAGCTAATAGAAGCCCATTTCCGCACTGAATTCGGAATTCGTGCCGTCGGAAACCCGGGCACCAAGAGATGCTTGAACTAATGGATAACAAAAAGTTATATATAAACTTATACATATTACCGAATAAAGTTTGCCAAGGGAACTAAAAAGCGAGGTGAGACTCTTAAAGCCGAGGTGTTTTCCTCCCGCAGGCCGCGTCGGTTTGGAGTCCTCTAAGAGTGTTTTTGGGGGGTTTTGTGGACGTTAATGTCATCGAGGCAGCTTTACTGCCGGAAAACGGCAGTCTGGAAACCTCGTGACACCAATGATAATAACCCAGACTATAAATCCTGTCGTTCTCCCCGCACTCGCTGGAACGGCAGCGGGGAGGAAATATAAAAAAAAAAAGGGGGGGCTTGTTTAAAAGCGGCACTGACCTGATTTTCCCTGCTCGCAACACTGCCTCCATTTATCCGCCCAGCTATCAGCTGATCTCTTCCTCATCCCCAGGAGCGAAACGGGGGCCTCCTCATCTGGATGTTACTCCAGCGCATCCCTCTCCAGGGAGGGGAGGGGGAGGGAAGGGGGGGGTCAGAAATCTACTCTACAGTTCTACGCTTTCAGGGTTAAAGTCGACCTGTTGCGTGCTCTGGCGTTCCACAGGGAAGCGTTCTGGGACATCTGTGGAGGCCTGCTTTCCCGCGGGGCTGCGTCACACGCACAGGGGGGGGGTGCACTGAGTCACATGGTCTAAGCAGTTTGACATTTGGCTAAATGGGCTCCACGCTGCGTCAGCAGGTCAATTGCAGGCCGCGTGTTTGCTGTTGTACAACCAACCAAAGCCGGAGTCTGCGGTGCACTTTCCCCCTGGACTTTGTCTCATCTGTGCACACATTATACATTATCTCGGTATTTACACATGACGTATGTTGTAATTCCAAGAAAAGAGTTGTATTAGCGTCACAGCTTAAAGGTCAACCGGTCACCGGAAAAGAAGCCGAAGAAGAAATAAGAGGAGAACTTTTTACCAGCTCTTTAAAGAGCAATTAAAACTGAGCTAAAAATGTCAATATATGGATATATAAGCCTGTTTTTGTACATTTGTCATCCAACATTTATCTCCATGGGAAATGGGGGGGCCAGACTTTTTTTTATTACTCACCTTCTTGAATCATATTACGGCAGCATTGAGTGACAGCTGGGTGCCGTGGCTTTTTATTCAATTTATACCCACGAGTCGGGCTGTGAATGCTTAAAGCTTCACGCTTTGAGCTCCCCCGACACTACAGGAACCTACCGGAGACGTTGGGGAGACTGTCGGTATTCATTATCCTCTACACCACTGCCAAGATACAACATTTGTTCCAGAGGATTCGAAGCGCTGCACCAGAGAGCCCTCGTGAGAACACCGCTGCACACAAGCCGATGCTGACCGGAGACGGGCAGGAGGCGCGCTGACGTCAGCACTCACATATCAAACGTCCCCTCCGTCCTGCAGGGAGGCGGAACAACAAGAGGCCCGAGGTGGGGGAACGTTGCACTTTGATATTTTTTTTTTTTTCAGATATTGAGCAGGCTCGGTTGAAAGTGCCGAGCAGCTGTTACACATTTACCAGGAGGAGACGATTGGCAGGGCAGCGGCTCTTCCCTTCTGTACGCGGCCCCTGTGCTGCTGCGGGGGGATATTTAATTACAAAGCAGATCTGAGGAAGATGATCCGGGGGCCCCCCCAACGCGGCCGAGAGCCCAGCTCCGCCCTGTGCAGCAGCAACCGCACTGTATTTAAAAGCTAACGCTCAAAGCTGAGGCTAAACAGAGGGGCCGGAAGGATGGGAGCTGCTTTTTAAAGAGCAGACCTCTGAGATGTTTGCCAAAAAAAAAAAAAAAAAAGCAGATGAAACAACGAGGCTTAAGGGAACAGGAAGAAGAAAACACTCGACGCTCCGCAGACCCGGGGAATGTGTGAGTGAATCTCTAATCAAAATCAAAGTGAGTACGAAGAAAAGCTTAAACACGGGTAACAAAAAGGGCAGTGGCCTGGAATCCCGAGATAATATCTGCTTCGAGATTCGCTCTGATCTTCTCTGAAATTAGAGTCCGTGTTTATCTTCACCTCCTAAAGTCGTGAAAACATCCATCCATCCATCGTTCCATCCATCTTCAAAAGCCACTTATCCTCCATGCAGGGTTGCGGGGGGGGGGGGGCTGGAGTCAATCCCAGCGAACATCGGGCGAGCGACGTGAGAACAACACCAACCAAATCTAGCATTCTGTGTTCTGTGGTTGGGGCTGAGCCAAAGAATATACTTCAAATATACTTCATTGAGAGTCAAGTAAAAAAAACAGTTGCTTAAGGTTGGCAAACAGCAGCAATACAATAAAAATACCAAATGTAAAACTACCTGAACTGGAAGAGACCTCCTGAAGATAAACATTAGTCTCAGAGTATAAATCTGAATCAGAACCACTGTGAAACAACAAATAGAACAGAACGGGTTCTACGAAGGTCGGCTCTGAGGAGTTCCTCAAGGCTCCGTCCTGGGTCCTCGTCTATTTGATGTTTACATGCTTCCACTTGGTCGGATTCTTCCGAGCGTCATTGTTGGCCAGAGAAAGCACAATGTAGAACAAATAGTCCCCAACAAAAGGAGCCCCTCCCCCTGTTTGCTTAATAAAAACAACCTAAAATTACAACCTCTTCATCCTTGAGTTGCACTTTCTTTTCAGATCTTACTGGTGTCAGTGGTCGCTGTGCACACGTCAGGGGGCAAAAGATCTTGGTTGTCACAAACATAAACCATTAAGATCTTCAGGTTTCAGCGCATCGCACCACCTTTGTCATTTTAGACGGCACACTTGTGGTTTTTCATCCCTGCCTTGTTTTCCAGCCACCAGGAACTGTCCGCTTCCTCCCTCTCCGGCGGGTCCGATGTGATCAATATCACATTTGCTTCAGCTCCGTCTGCCGCGCAATAAACCTGCCGAGCAGATAGAAACCCCTCGCCTCTGCTGTGACACGACCTCGCCTGCTGCACTCAGGTTATAAAGCATCCGCCTGGATGAAAGGCATCGCCCCCCCCCCCCCCCCCCCCCGCCTCCTCCTCCCACCCTGGCCCTCGCTTCCTGCCAGCTCATTGACGTGGCAAATCCAGCGTCCCCCCCCCCCCCCCCCCCCTCCCTGTTTACCTTCCAGCAGGGATATCCAGGCAACGGGCCGGCGGCGCTGGCTGCTTATATTTGGGCCTCCGCTCCGTAAACCTCTTCTTTTCAGCGTTCCTTTCTTGGTGCTCGCGGCGCTGGCAGCGCTCACTGATTAATGGCACAGGAGCCTCCGCCCGCCTCCGCGGCTAATTATAGAGGCCGCAGCTGCCGGGTCCGAGCCGCGCACACCTTCCACAAGCCACGAGGCGGGGGGGGGGGGTTCACGTGTTTGGGGTTGAGGGGGGTCAAGGTGGGTGATGCTAATGAAGAAGGGACGTGGCCTGCGAACGCACGCGGTCTCTTTAGTTTTGCCATAAGACATTTAATGTCAAATGGGTGCTCAAAATCTTTACTTTATACTATGAACTCACTTCTGTGCAGATATTAATAAAAAAAGGTTGCATCATTTTGGTTTAGTGTCCGCACACAAACCCTTTAATGGGATGTTGAAAAAGGGAAATAGTTATTTCCTTTTAGATAATTACTGTGGGTTATTTTATTTTTGCTATTTATGTTTGTTCTACCATGTCTCTGTGTACTTTACCCCCCCCCCCCCCCCCTTTGCTGCTGGAATCCCCAAAAAACGTCTCCGTCGCAGGACAAATAAAGGATTATCTTGTTGTGTTTTAAACAATATTTACAAAAAAATCAACACAGAGCTGAAGGACTCATCAAACATTCATCCCAGCGAGGAGGAAGAGGAGCCTCTTCGTGCAAAGCTTCTTCTGGATTATCGACGTTAGCGTGACTGAAATAATCCGAGGCAAACGGAGGCCCTGCAACACGGAGCAGGAAACGCATGAGACGTCTGGACCTCGTCTCTGGACGCGTCTCCACTCCGTCCCCCCTCCTGTCCTTTCGGACGGAGTGGACGCTTGTTTTGTCAGCCGGCTCGAGATCCAGGACACTCATTCGGGAGTCTCATTTCCTTTTCCTTTTCTCACTGTCTTGGCTTTCATTTTGAATATCATCACTTAAAACAGTTGGAGCTTTGCTTTTATTGTTTTTTTTTATGCATATCATCAATTTGCTTAAATTCTTCTCTTCCAAGTATAGATTTTAAAGTCATTTGTGTTATTTGAAGTTGCCCTGGTATCCGGGGCGTACTGCAACCTGTCTATTGACAGAGCACACACTGTGTGTGTGTGTGTGTGTGTGTGATTGGTAAAATTAAAGTGCTGACGTGGCGGGGGCCCGGCCCGCCATTGTGTGGCTGCAGCGTGTTCTGCCGACCGGCCGACCTTTGGCACGGCGCTTGGATTTGGACGCACTCCAGATGAAGCTCGTAGCCCCCGCCAGAACGAGGGCGGCTCGTTTGGACACAATGACCCCGGGAAAAGGGAGGAGGAGGGGGGGTGTGGGGGGGGGGGGGGGGGTGCACAGGGTAAACATAGGCTCAGCCCACCCTAAACTCTAAAGACCTTTAGCCAGCTCAGCAGAGCAGCATGGAGGAAGGGGGGTTGGGGGAGGAGGGGGGGCTTTTTGCTAAGGCTCGGCAGCATGGAGGTCACATGACGACAGAAAGCTGCACAGCCGGCAGTGAGGTGTGAAGCAGGCCGAGGGGGGGGGGGCTACTTTATGTCGTGGACCCTCGTGGTCCGTTTGAGGCCAACTGCATTAATGGAGAACTTGAGAAGCCCTCCAGGTGGTTTCCAGCCTTTGAAGTGAGCAGTAAATTTAACACGGGCATAACTGAAATGGTTGGAGGGTCAATTTAAAATGAATCATTCTTTTGTTAAATATCCAGCGCAGTCGGAGAAATCCTCAGAAAATGTAATATTAGTGGTTTAGAAGAGCGATAAATGGGTCTTTGCCCTCAGGGAACAGAACCTCTGACTGTGCTTTAGTTCAGGGTCGTGATGCGGCTGGAACGCTGCAGACCGCTACGAGGTCACATGGTGTGTTTTCCGTCAGCGCCGTGTTGTCATTGGAAACGTTTGAGGGGGCCGGGGGGGAGTGGGGGGGGGGGGGGGTGAGAACAGCTGACGCTTGTTGATCGTGCTCCTTTGACTCCTTTTCCTCGGCCAATGGGTTCAAGACGTGTTTCCTTCAGCCCCATCCTGCATTTCAGAGTCCGGAAAGAAGAGGAAGACGAGGAGGAGGAGGAGGAGGAGGAGCGTTATGGGAGAGGGACAGCTGAACAAACAGAGTGAACAGAGAGAGGGAGGAACAGACGGGGGAGGGGGGGGTAGAAAACCCAGTGTTTTTCCCCCCCAAGTGTGCCACGTAATTTGAGCAAACCCATTAATCTCGGGCCACCGGCTCTTCGGGCCTCGGGGGTGTTGAGTTTCGGGGGCAGATGAAAAGAAACGAGCCGGCTCGCCTGGAATCCGAGGCCGACCTCACGCCGAAGATGAACCGGCCCTGAGAGGGAGGGGGAAGGCGGAGGTCTGGGTCTGGTTTGGATCGGCCGTCCGATTGGCTGGCCGACATCAAAAGGAGCAGCAGACCGTAGTTTTAACCCCCGTCTGAGGGGTTTTGTTGGGAGGAATGTGATGGTGAGAAGCTGTGAGTGGAAGTCAGCCTCATCCTCTTCTCTTTTAGAGAACAATAATACTCAGATTAATCCTCTGAGCTACTAGGACCCTTTGGGGCGGGGGGGGGGGGGGGGACCTCATGACCCCTACTTGGGCCCCTTGTCGTTCCCTAAACAGAGTTCATGAAACTGGGAAAGACTTAACTTAAATACAAGCTTGACTTCTTTCCCAGACACTTAACCTCCCAAAAAATGATTTCTAAAAGATGAAATGACTAAAGAAGAGGAAAAAAAAAAAAAAAAAACTCTAACCGCGGCTCCGCCGACCCTCCAGATGGTTTGTGACTCAGAACCGTCCGAGGAGCCAGAACTGGACGCCGTCCAAGAAGAGGACGCCGTACGGAAAATAAAGACCCTGCAGGTGATTGGACGACCAAACTCCCAGAGCTCCGTCTCAAACCAAGAAACGCTCTCGTACAATAACCCGATAATAACTCCTCACCCACGCCGCCGCTGTTTTCATCTGACCTAAGCCACGCCCCCCCCCCCCCCCCCCGGGAGTCTCCCATTGGTCCGTCCTCGGCCCATCTGCAGGACGAGCAGGGAACAGGAAGTGGGAACAGGCTCATTAGACTCTCATTGCTTGTCTCGTACTTGGTTGCATTTCGACGTCGTTCTTCCTCACAGAGCCGCGGTCAAAGCAAATCGCTCGAGCAGCGTTACATCAATCACGTCGACTGCTGACCCGCGAGTCTGCTGAGCCGGACTTAATCTCACCGGAGATAAGGAGCGTTATTTTAGATGTTGAAGGGCTGCCATTTGTGTGGATGCACGCAGCAGAAGGCTCACACCCAGCAGCACGGTGCGGTTTGAAGTAAAACAAAGTCGGCTGTGTCGTGGAATCCGTCGGAATGAGGAGGCGGGAGAGGTGGCGAGGAGGCAGGAGAGGAGGCGAGGAGGCGAGGAGGCAGGAGCGGGTTAACGGCGGCTCTGAATGGCGGCGGCCAGCGACGGGGGGCCCCGGCATCGACGCACACAGGCCCCCATTCATCCGCTCGCTGTGTGATCAACCTTGAACAGTGGAAGGCGTGTTATTGCAGCAGCGAGGGGGGGGTAGGGGGAGGAGGTAGAGGAGGAAAGGAAGAGGAGGGGGGGATGGGGGGGGAGAGACGGTGACTCAGGAATTCCGCCGCGGAGCACGTGACCCCTGAGCGAGGCATTTGTGGCCGGGGGCCCCCTCGGCGCTCCTCCTCGTTCTGTTTGTTCCTCCTCGGAGGAGGAGGAGGAGAAACCAGCCGAACGTGACGCAGTGGGAACATTTTGTAGAAAACGCAAAAAAACAAAAAGGATTCAAAGCCTCATCCGGATCCCGTCTGACAGGAGCCATTTTGTCAGGCGAAAAGGAGGGGGGGGGGGGCGAGGGGGGGTGCAGAGGCGCCTCGGCCCGCGTGACACCGCTGTGGAAAAAACAGTGACTGCGCGGCGCCGTTCACGTCACATGACCCTTAAAGTGTCGCGTACGCTTTCCCCCCCCCTTTCGGCGCTTTCTGAGCCACGAGGGAGCGTTGGTCTGCAATGTGAGAAAAGGAAGCAGCAGAACGTGGGGGGGGGGGGGGGTCGCTTTGGAGCAGCACCTTTCCACAGCGGCCTATTTTTAGGGCAGCGGCGGCAGGACACGACCTCGGCGCGCCCACGCCGGATTTACTGTACCGCACGTTTACGCGCCGCGCTTAAAACCCGGCCCTCCACCCGCTGCCCTCCACTACGTCTCCTCCACCCACTCCTCCCTGGGGGGGGGGGGGGGGGGGGCAGTGTGTGCCTGTCGGAAGGTGTTGCATCACGGCTGAAGCACAATCGGGTCGTGACTCCTGGCGATTACGGAAAACAAGCAAACCAGAGACGCCAGAGGTATTATTACAAGGTCTGAAACTGTATTTGGCAAGTTGTTCTTAAACAAGTGCATACATGTACAGCTAAAAGCATTTTGTGGGTTTTTTTTATTTATTTTTTTTGCCAAGTGCTCAGATTAGTCACATTCTATGTTTGACAGGACTGACTCCAGAACTAAAGTACACCAACAGATTGAAAGAAAACAAGTGTGATGGGGGGGGAGGGGGGGGGGCTGTTATGAAGAGTACATACCTTTTTATCTTCAAAAATATAGCAACACAATGTATTTAAAAAGAAGAATCAAAAAAAAAGAAAAGAATTATACAGCCATGTTTACGAAGTATATACTTCCCTTGTGTCCAATATGTACATTTCCATCAGTCTCTCTGGGGGGGGGGGGTCTTGATTTATGTATGTGTGTGTGTGTGTGTGTGTGTGTCTCCGGGTGCCGGATTACAAAAGAAAAAAAAAAAGAGTTTGAGAACCGCCGGTGTTCAGCCGCCGCACTTCAAGGGTCCCGCTCCTTTTTGACCTTTATGTCCCCGGCCAAGATGGTGGCTATTTCCCCCTGCATGAAGGCCCAGGGCACGTTGGAGCCCACCAGCGGGCACCGCTCGCTGCTGGGGCAGTACACCTCGCCGGTGGCGCCCTGCTGCTTGATGCTCTCCCGGGAGCACGGGAAGCAGAACTTGTGCGACGCCATCGACGGGCACTGGACGAAGTGGGTGTCCTCCAGCCGCTCGTGGCACAGGGTGCAGCACAGCGGCACGCTGCCGGGCGGCACCGACGAGTCCGGCGCGCTCTGCAGCGGCGGCGCGTGGGGGTCCATGGCGCCGGGCCCGTGCTGGGCGGAGGGGTTGCCGGCGGCGGGGCCCTCCCTCTGCGCCAGCCTCCTCTGCGAGGCCGAGGACGGCGACAGGGGGCTGCCGCTGTTCCGCCGGGCGCCCCCCCCCCGCCGTGGTGGAGTGCACCTGGTTGGCGTCCTTCGGCGAGCCCGCGCCGGCGCCGGCGTTGTCGGTGACGTGGATGAGCGCCGCCATGGGCGACTGGCCGTTCTGCGCCGCGGCCGCCTCGGGGGGCGTGGTGCGGGAGTGGGAGTGGGGGGAGACGGTGGAGGGGGGCGCGGAAGAGAAGCCCGGCAGGGCCGCCGCGGGGGGCATTTTCAGCACCTCGGAGGGCGACGGGAGCCACGGCTGGCCCTCGCCGCCGTTCATCTTGTGGCCGCTGCCCTCGCCGTCTGGCTCCGGGGAGGCCTTCCTCTTCATGCTGCGTGGGTGCTTCCCTCGGTCTGCGGAAGAGGAAGAGGAAGAGGAAGGGGAAGGGTTAAGCGCGAGCACACTACACACGTTCAATAACGAAACACGGCGAAGGCGGGCTTTGTTTATGTGGCTGTTGCGCGTTCAAACGAAGGTGCGCGCACACGCGCGTTCGCACGTGAGCGGCTCCGCCTCGGCAGCGTGGCGGTGAGAGCATGTCGCCTCTAAACACACGTCAGCACCGGAAAATGTGCTGACACGTCTGGGTTTTTTTCTTTTCTTTTTTTTTTTTTGTCCAGTTAAGTTCCTGTTTTTAGGGGCAACTGCCAAAATGCAAGATGTTCCACTAAGGGAAGAAAAGCAGGGGGTTTGGGGGGGCATAAATACCTGTTTTAGAGGAAGTGGCGCTGGGCTCGTATCCCATCACCCGCTGCATGGCGGCGTGGTCCTTCTTAAACCGGCTATCGAACGTGTGCAGCGCCATCAGGTCCCGCACCGTTTTGCCCTTGACCATCCAGTCCTTGTGGCTGTCCGACATGTCCGACAGGCTGTCCGGCCGGTGCTTCTCCTTCAGCTCCTCCGGACGCTTGCCGTGGTCCCCGGGGCCCGGCGCGGCCAGCACCCCGGACAGACCCATCTGAGCCGGGCGGCCGTTGAGCGGATGTATGGTGGGTATGCCGCCGTTCACCAGGTTGGGGGGGACCGCGCTAGTCCTGCGTGGGTTCGGGCTCTGGCGGTTCAGCTCCGGGGGCTCGTCGGGTTTGGGGTATCCGTTGGGCAGCGGGAGGCCGTTGGCCTGCCGCCCCGTCTGGTACTCCGGACCCAGCCGCGGGGGCCGGTCGGAGAGCGGGTAGCGGTCCAGCGGCTGCGGCGGACGGGAGCCCGGGTCTCCGGCCGAGTGGTTTATCTCCTTCGCGGCGTGGTGGGGCTTCCCCGGGCCCGGAGAGCGGCCGTCCTGGAAGCCGTGGGCTCTCTTCAGCTGCCGGGCGGTCTCGATAACGAATTCGATCCGGTCCGCCCCCTCGTAGTTGACACATCCGCGGCACACGGGCTCGGTAAAATCCCAGATCATCGCCCACGGCATGCGGGGCAAGTCGCACAGATAGCAGGACTGCCTCCGGGAGGCTGCGACCGCCGCGGAGGACATGTTGTAACCCCGAATGCTAAACTCTCTCCAAAAATGTCCGTCACTTTGTTTACGTCGCTGGAAGGGAAGAAACCAACCGAAAAAATGATCATTAAAAAAAAAAAAGGAAAGGAAAAAAAAAAAAAAAAGCCCAGTTGTATTTCCTCCCCCTCAGAAAGAGTCGCACCGACCGGAGCTCATCGTCGTCGTGTCCGTTGCCTCCGCGCGCCTCCGTCTGAAGAGCGCGCGCTCCACGACTCAGCTCGATCTCTCAATGTAGGGCCGTGACGTCAGCGCCGACACTCGGCTCCTGCTCCGGGGGGGGGGGGAGGGGAGGGGGGGCTCTGTTTACTGGATTCTTCGACGAACCCCTCGGGGCGCATGCGCACCGTTTCTCTATCTTTATCCGGAGCGCTTTGCTCTCAGAGATCGCGTGTCTCCGGAGGGAGGCGTCACTCTGTGGCGTGGTTTTCTTTTTGTGTGTGTGTGTGTGTGTGTGTGTGTGTGTGTGTGTGTGTGTGTGTGTGAGAGCGAAGTTCAACGCTGGGACATTTAAGTGTTTAACACCGTTTGTTTCTGTTATCTTCATACTGCGTATTTATAATACTTGTTATGATCTTGTTTGCACTTTACCCCAGGCTGTTGTAAATTCTGATCATTTCCCCATTGCGGAACTAATAAAGGATTTTATCTTATCTTATTATATGACGCTATTGTGTAATGAGTGGAATCTGTGGAAATAACTAAAACTGTCGGAATATTGTAATGAAGTAATATAAGTATAATATTTTCCTCTGGATTGTTTGGGAATAGAAGTAGAAAGTAGAACGAATTAGAAATACTAAAGTAAAGTGCCTTGTCTTTGAAAATAAAAAAAGCAAGAAAACAATCGTTTTAGGATAAAGTTGTTCTTCCAGTAGAAACAATATACAGGCTTCATTTTGGTTTTCGAATTGTATCCCTGTAATTGGAGGCAGAGTGAGAGCTCTCTCCGCTCTTTCCTCCTCTCTGCCCACAGGGAACCAAAGAGGTTTTATAAATACCAAAACCCTGAGCAGGGAGTTCAGCTGACCGCCTGCACACACTCTCCTTTTACGCTTCCACAATTGCTGAATCCACAAACTTTATTTTGACAAATGTTGATAAAAAAAAAAAATCTTAGTATTTATATGTTAAATTACTAACAGTGCACTATTAAACACAAATACCTTAATGTAAGAGTTGTAAAACACAGGGTTGTAAAACTTTTAAAGCACTCGCTGAAGGATGAAAGCAACAAGTGTTGTCGTGTCCCTCTCTCCCTCTCTCCCTCTCTCCCTCTCTCCCTCTCTCTCTCTCTCTCCCTCTCCCTCTGTTCCTGCATTCCAGCTCCGGTGCCAGGCGCCGCTGACGTCACGGGAACGGCGGCCAATCACATAAATCAGCTGTTTGTTGTCAAGCAGAGTCCGAATGCCCTTCTCCCCCTGTCAGACCCGCTGCCTGAGCCGAGCGACCGACGCCACAGTTACAGGTTGTTTTTTGTTTTGTGTAAACACGGCACCAGAACCAGTCACATTTATTTACGACAAAACGTTACACAAAAAAAAACTAAAACTAAGACTATGGCGACCGTACACTTGAATGTGTGAAGCCACCTACAGGACCTTGGGCCTCTCTCAGAGAGACAGAGGAAGACAGGAGCTGTGCAATGAAAAAAAATAGCTAATGGGGAAAGTAATTACATAATAAAATAGCTTTAAGCCAGCAGAGAAGGCTGATTTAAAATAAATAGTTCCAGGTCCTTTTTTTTTGTTGATCACAAACAAACATCCGTAAGAAAATAAGTAAGTAAATAACACATCTGCAATTGGTGTCCATATGTTACAGCGATAAAAATGTCTAATTTAGATCTTTGATTGCGTTTTTTTTCTCAAATGTGAACCATTACAGTTAATAAGAAAAGATAACCAACAAATGATGATATGAAACTGTTTTTTTTCCACCTCTAAATAAGTTGTTTTAAGGGCAATAGACCAAAATGACATTAGTGGCTGGTTTTTTGTTTGGGTACCTTTCATCCTGTGGGAGTATCGCAAAGCGTTTATCTCTAACCGCCATGTCAAAGTTTATTTTAACATCAACCCAGAGTCTGTTGACCTTTAAGAATAAACAGTAAATTCCAGCCGAGGTCTTTGTGCTTGAACAGCAAAACAAATAGTAAAAGAGAAGGGGAAAAAAAGCCAAAAGAAGCAGAGCAATTGATTGGTGACGTCTGACCTGCAGTGTCCTTTAGTCACAGTCCCTCACAACATGACCTGCCCCCCCCCCCCCCCCAACCAGTCAGCTGATGGGAGGAGAGGGAAGAGAACAATGCGTCTCTCAGAGAATATGTTCGAGAGCATTTCCATGTATTTCCATTTAAATCCTATCAAGTGAAATCCGTCGGTCTTCGGCTCGGGTAAAATCTCATTTTTTGTATTTGCCTTTCGCTGGATTCAATTGAACACGTTGTGTTCCTTCACTTCTCAAATGGCAACGCCAACCCCAAAAGTGACGGCATGGGCGGCATTTCCCACACCATTAGCTCAGCGCCTGGCCCCCCGCGGGCTCAGGAAGTCTGCGTTCCCTCCGAGCCGAAGTCACGGATCGACAGGTACAGGAAGCACACTTGAGTGGTGCTTACAATATGATGGAACCCGGTTAAAAGTGCTTTTGTCCTGTGCGCACTGAACTAAAACTAAAAACGTTCTATTCTCTTATTCTCCTTGGTAATGTTAATGCTGGAATCATAAGTGCATTTCTTATTTTAGTCAGCATAAGGCCACTTATTCCTTGTCTACACTGTTTGAAAGCACTTATTTTGATAAAAAAAAACAAGTGAGAATCAGGGAAGACTTCTGTGAAATCTTTTTTCCTTTTTTCCTGTGACCCTCAGGAGTCGCCCCCCGATGGCCATTAGAGAAGTTGCCGCTTTGTCCGAGCAACTTTAACAACAACTTTGAGGCAACCACTTGTCCTGAAGCTACCTGTGGCCTCTCAAGGAGTGCAGTATTTAAAGAGCCCCCCCCCCTCAAAGCTGCCCCCCCGTCTGATTTAAAACCCTCCGTAACAAGTCCATCCTGCAGGAGGCCTCTTTAAATAGCCCCCCCCCCCCCCCCCCCTTTCTCCCGCGGGACGCTCCGATGGGAGATTTGCAGACTTCAGGCATCGTTGTCCGCAGGGGGGGGTCAACCCGGGTCAGTTTATTCAGCTTAGCCGTTTCACATGGGGGAGGAAGTCTCCGCGGTGGGAAGTCGACCCCCCCCCCCCCCGGGAAAAGAGCTCCGAGGTGACGCCGGGGTCAAACTGGTCCGCGAACGATTAACCGTTTACAGTCAGAGGAAATATTGTTCGGACTTCTGATGACCCGATGTTCCCCCCCCCCCTCCGATCGCCTCTGCAAAGATCCCACGAAGGATGTGATCATCTCAGCAGAGGCCCTCACGAAAGGCTGTCGATACAAGGGATGTCCGAAATGTGGTCATACAATAACGACAGCAAAGGGTGAAGGGTCCATCCTCTGTGGAAATAAACCTCACAGCCTCGGATGAACCAGTGAAAGCTTTGCCCCGATTGCTGCTTTAAAAGGACCCACACGGAAATAATTAGGATTCATCCCCTGGCGACCAAGAATAGCCGCGGCGAGCTCGGAGCGAGGCTGTCCAGTGATCGCTGTCCAGTGATTTGTCCCCATGTGGTTTGTTTCTTTTTGTCTCCTTCGGGACGGAAACGGAGCCGTTTGTCCCCCGGTCAGACAGACAGCGTGAAAGTACCGCTCCGAGCGGCTTTTCATTAAACACCGAGTTTAGAGTCGAACCCGGTGGGACCGCGGGGGGGGGGGGGGGGGGGGGTCTAGTCTATTTCTCTGTTTGAATTCCAGGCCAATTCTTAGTTATTTGGACGGTCGTTTCAGATACGAGCAAAATGAAACGGAAATGTTTTCTTTCGCCCCCCGAATGCCTCATCTGTTCCACATCATCAAAGCGTTTTTTCTCTCTCTCTCTCTTAACCAAACCCTCTGTTTAAAAATTAAACCCTTTTTAACACATCAAAGCTAACACTACAAAGCTATTTGCTCAATTATTAAGAGCCCTCTAACCCCCCCCCCCCCCCCTCTGCACTAGTGCCTGGTTGGCCGCCTTCAGGAGGTCCCACTGTACACAATGAGCTAGTTTGTGTCTCAACTTGTTGATTCCTCAGATATCGGAGCGTGAGGAAAAGAATAATGGTTTTAAGTTCTTAGGTAGGTACCCGGGAGGCGGTATCTAAAGTATATAGAAAATGGGTGAAGAAGACACAAAGTCCAAAATAAGCTGCGCGCTGAGTCATCGCATTGACAGCATTTAGCAATTTGTTGAATTGAAATGTAATTAGTTTTTTAGAATAGATGCCAAAGAGGGAACTTCCTGGCAATACTCACAATACTACTACTAACAATAATAATAACCACCATGAACACCGTCAAAATAAAACCACGATAGACACTTTTAATAGTGTGGTTTGGTACATAATTGTATAATTGTAATCGCATACAGCCTCATTTTGATTGAGGACAACCCCCCCCCCCCCCCCCCCCCACACACACACAGAGATGTGATGTGTCTACTGCTTTAATCTCCCCACATATCGGGCACATAACCTTATTGACATCACTGTAACAGTAATGAAGTGCTTCCTGTTTACTGGGACGCCGCCTTCTCCTTCTTCCTCCTCCTCTTCTTCCTCCTCCTCTTCTCCTTCTTCCTCCTCCTCTTCTTCCGCCCCCTCCTCTTCTTCCTCTCTTCCAGCTGCAGGATCGTCGGCACGGGGCCAACAGTCTGTTTACCACTTGAACAAACACATCCCCGTCTCATTTACATGCAGGGAGCGATCCGGGCCTCTCCGCCTGCAACCCCCCCCCCCCCCCCCCAGCACGGACGCATCCACCTTCGTAAAGAAGACGCCGGCCCATCGACGGACTTCCACACAGAATCAATAAGTGCTGGGAGCAGAAGGTGAGCGGACACAGAGAGGATGAAAGCATCCAGGCCACTAAGTGGCTTTTAGTGTTTTAAGAGAGCTCTTCCTTTATCTCGCTAACAGGGGGAATTCATCGGAAACACGTTTTAGTTGCTCGAAAAATTCTAAGAAAACAGCCAAGATGAATATGATGTCACGAAAAACGGCCTTTTGCTTTGAAACTTTGATCATGCATCCACATCTTGATGAAACAAAGAAAACAAAGACATCAGCTGTGCTTTGTGTCTAATCAGCAAACCGTGAACACGCTAAGCACATGTCTGTGAGAGCTATGAGCCTTCACTATATACAACATGTCAACACCTCCACGCTAGTGTGGATGTGATCCAACAGCAACATGCCAACTCCATGGAAACCATGCCAACGGAGAGCCAATCAGGATCAACGGATCTGCACAACCTTTTGCCTTTTCTGGGTGTCTACACAATTTCGTGGACTTTTTTTGTGGCATCCATCTGACTCTAAGATGTTTGGGTAAAACCCTGCCGCCCCTCTCCTCGCCCCCCCCGAATCACCCCCGGATACTGCACCCGTCGCAACCTTTTTCTAAAATGGACAGCCAAGTCAAATAAACCCGGGGAGAAACCCTTTTGGACGCCTCGCATCTGGAACCGGAGCGCTGGTGATGTCACCGGGGGCGAAGTGAAAGGACAAGAGAAAAACAACAAGGCTCTCTTTTTCCCCTCGCCACCCCCCGCCCCCCTCCCTCCCTCCCTCCCCCTGTCCTAATCCTCTTTGCAGGCTTGCAGGGAAAGGTCGGCCAGCTGCCAAAGCAAGGGCTGCTGGGAAAACGCGACCGATGCCAAGTGGCGGCGGCGGTAGTGTGGCACGCAGCTTTGTTCTGCCAGAGGCCTCGATTGAAACTCAGAACTTTACGGCCTGACTGGACCATCGCCAGACCGAAGCCCCGCCCACCTCGAAATCTCTCATTCTGTCACACAGGCATAAACACTTTGTTGCTTTGAGGTTCTCTGACACACACACACACACACACATACCCCCCCCCCCCCCCTCTTTCATCCCCCCCAAGCTCCACGGCTCTCTTACTGGTTTGGTGCCAAGGACTTCCTGCCAAACATCCGACGGTTGCCATGGCGGCAGAGAGAGAGAGAGAGAGAGAAGACAGAGACGAGGGAGCTGAGCGTCAGAGCGAGCCAAAAATAATGACTCATTGCTGGAGCCAGATGTGCCACATCTGCAGCCCTGGTGGGGATTGTGTGTGTGTGTGTGTGGGGGGGGGGGGGGGAGTAAGGGGAGGGCTGGAAGGTGGATGGAGGGGTGGATGGAGGGGGGGGTGGGGGGGGGTTGTGGTGACACGGGTAGGACAAGGCTTCCAGTATAACAGTCTACATTTCCAAATAAACCTCCGGGAGGAGGGAGCAGCTCAGGCCTCATGAGGGGAAATGATCGGAATTTCCCTGGAAGAAAGAAATGTTTTTCTTTTTGTTTTTGTTCTTTTTTTTTTTTTTTCATCCCCTAAAGTGAAAGGAAGCTCAAAGAGCAGACGGCGGGGGGGGGGCGTCGTTGTTACCGAGCTGACACGACGGTGGCCATGGCAGAGTGGAGTCGTCCGGGAGCCTCTCCAGCTCCTCTCGTCAGGAAAACGCTTCCAGACCGCAGACCACTTAAGAGACTGACTCTCTCTCTCTCTCTCTCTCTCTCTCTCTCTCTCTCTCTCTCTCTCAGTGGAAGGAGTGCGGAGTGAGCGGAGCGTGAGGTGAATTGTTTGATTGTGACCGTTTGAGCTGGAATTTCGTTTATTTACGAGTCTTTATGGTGTGATTGTGTGTGTGTGATTTTTGTTTTCTGTCGGTCTTAGTTTGTGCGTGCTTGTGGCCGATCGGCGTGCAGCACGGACAGATGAACCTCGCGGGGCTAACGCGGAAGCACGGCGTGAAGCTCGCGCCGTGCTTCGCGTGTTCCGTGGAGGACTGTGGCTTGGCCGTGGGGGGGTTGGTGGGTCACGGGAGCGTGAAGTCCGCTGCACGGATGAACCACGCGGTGGTCATTTTCGTGGACAGCATAGAGAAGGCGCGCAAGGTGGTGGCGAGCGGCGTGGTGGTGCGCGGCACCCTCGTTCCCGTGCTGCCTCTCGCCGAGCCGGCGGTCAGAGTCACGGTGTCGAACGTTCCGCCGTTCGTACCGGACGATGCGCTGCTCGGCGAGTTGGTGAAGCACGGGACGGTGGTGTCCCAAATGAGGAAGGTGTCCTCAGGTTGCAGGTCTCCTCTGCTGAGACATGTGGTGTCTCACAGGAGACAGCTCCACATGGTCCTCACCAAGACCCAGGCTCTCAACCTGGTGATCAAGGTGAGGATCGAGGGGTTTGACTATGTCATGTTCGCCACATCGGACGATGGGAGGTGTTTCCGGTGTGGTGGAGAGGGACACCTGGCGAGGTCTTGCCCAGTGAAGACTCCCTCCTCTCAGAACCAGAACCGGGAGGGTGCCGGGGGTGCTAGGGAGGAAGGGGGGGCTGGTGAGGCCCAGCAGGCCGGTGAGGAGTCGGGCGAAGGGGCGAGTGGGGCTCAGAAGGTCGGTGGGGAGTCAGGTGAAGGGGTGAGTGGGACTCAGAAGGTCGGTGGGGAGTCAGGTGAAGGGGTGAGTGGGACTCAGAAGGTCGGTGCGGAGTCAGGTGAAGAGGTGAGTGGGGCTCAGAAGGCCGGCGGGGAGTCAGGTGAAGGGGTGAGTGGGGCCCAACCGGTCAGTCAGGTGGGGGAGGGGATGGGCGAAGCCCAGCTGATCGATCACGGGAGGGAGGGGGTGAATGTAGGTGTGAATGGGGAGGTGAATGCAGCCCAGTGGGCGAGTCTCGTGTGTGACCGTATGAAAGAGGGGACGAGTGGGGTGAGTCGGGAGAACCATGGTGAAGGAGTTCGGGGCTCGCCCGTTCGTGAGAGGGGGGTCTCCGACAGCGAGGAGGAGATGGAAGAGGGGGGGGTGGGCTTTAAGGTCCCCCACCTGAAAAGGAAAACCAGAGGCTGTAGAGGTGGCTCTCAGGCAAAGAGGGGAGGGGCGTCGAGCAGGGGGGAGGCGGGGGGTGGGGAGTCCGACTCCTCTTCGGGGTGGGGCTCTGCCATCAGTGTCTCCTCAGGTGGGACGGTCTCCAGGAGGTACGGGGTGGGGCAGGTGAAGGAGTTCCTGCATCTCACCAAGAACGAGAGGGGAGTGAAGCTGGAGGAGTACTTCTCCGATCTGGAGAAGTTTGCTCGCTCCGCCCGACACGGCAGTACGAAGAAGGGCGCAGGAGACTTCACCCAACAGGAGGTCTTCAGGCTGAGGAAGCTCCTCCTCAAGCTCAACCGAGAAGGGGGGAGCACAACCGGGACAGAGTGAGGCGTCAGCCCGGCTGAGGAGGATCGTGTGCGGGGCGACCCGCGGACAAATAGATGCTGGAGGAGTGCGGCGGAGTCCAGATCGTCCAAACTGATTACTAGATACATTTTATATTATATACCTGTCTAATTTGTATACATATTGCTATTAGTTAATGTAAAAATAAAGGTTTTTTCAAAATCAAAAAAATCTCTCTCTCTCTCTCTCTCTCTCTCTCTCTCTCTCTCTCTCTCTCTCTGTGTGAAAGCAGTCGCTGGAGGAGACTCGACAGAAGCCGGGTCGGCGTTTCCTTTCTCCTTCCCCCCGTCGCTCCTCACTCTTTCCGACGGCGTCTCCGGGGGCCCCACGGCTGCTAAAGTCATCAGCTGGGGAGCCTTTGACTTTCATGGCAGAAGCAAAAACGTTCTCCCCCCCCCTCCTCCTCCTCCTCCTCCTCCTCCTCCTCCTCCTCCTCCCGAGTGCGGCGCCGGCCTTTCTCCGTTCAGGTGCAGCGGGCCGGTTTGCCAAAAATAACCTCAGCGCCGCACGGCAAAGTTCAACCCCCATGATGCAGATAATGACAGCTTACGTAACGTCCCGACTGACCGCGACCAACCCGCGTGGTTTTTTTTTTTTCGGGATGTCTTCCAGGCTCGCCGACTCCAAACGCAGCAAAGCCGCCGGGCTGATTGGCGGGCGGTCGGATGTCGGAGGGAGTTCCTCCTCCGACGGTTTGGGAGTAAACGCTCCGCACGGCAGCCGGAGGACAGGAGCGATCCGAGAGGCTCGCTGAGGCCTTCGAAACAAACATTTCATCCCACCCCCGATCTCGAGAGACAACAACGTACGAGATATTTAAAATTTAATCATCTCAATCTCAGTCAAACCAGAGAACTTCCCAAAATCGCTCAGACCAGGAGTATAGTTAGTTCCATAGCAACGACGGTTAGCTATTGCGGGTAGTGTTACTTTTGCACAAAAGCAAGGTAGAATTTACCTTCAGAACCACACAGAAATGGAGGAACCTTTGGTGTTAGCTTAGCCGCATTATCCAACATGTGTGTAAAGGTCAGCGTGGGACAGGAGGCGACGGTACAAGCATGTCCCCTTGAATCAGAGGTGCTGTGCGTCCGCCCCACAACTATTTCCATAAGGAGGAAGTGTCTAAACAAGGCAACATCGCACCTGTACACTCTGTAAACGCTTCCACGGTAAACGTAGAGCTCCACCACTACCATTGTTGTTGCACCGTAGGATTGTGGGTAGTTTAGTAGATGCCCATGACACTGTGAATTACCACGTTTACATGTTGTCGATGTCATGCCTAATAATCTAAAATCCTTTGATTGGAACAAGAATCGCAGAGTCGCCTCTCGCCACTGTTGGTGTTAGCTAGTGTTAGCCGCCAGCTAACAGCTGAGAGCCACTAGCTGTGAAAAAAAAAGGAGGAAGTCAAACTCCAATTTAAATTCAATGTTTGAAGTTTCAATGTGTATTTATTCAGAGCTGTCAACATAAATGCATTAATCCATGCGATTAATGTGGCCGAGATTAATGCAACAAAAATAATAATGAAAGTGCGTTTGTTTACTTCCGGTTTACTTCCGGTCCGGGAAGTAAACCGGAAGTAAACCGGAAGTTGACGGCGGAAACGAAACATCCGTTAGCTGCAGTCAGTCACATCAAGATAGAGAGAGCTTTTTAAATTGCCAGTAAAACAAACAGAGGCGCAACACACAGCAGAGAACTGTGCAGAGGAACAACTCCACGTGTCAAACAGAAGCAGGGTGAGTGGCAAACGGACCACTTAGAGCACCGCTATGTGGAGCTAGCTGCTAGGCTAAGCTAGCTGCTAGGCTAAGCTAGCTGCTAGGCTACTTCCATATGTGCATTGAGAAAAACATTACAACCACATCCATTCATCGAGATGAATGAATTTCAAAATGTGCGATTAATTTTGTTGTTTTTTTCAATCTATTGAGAGCCCTTGTATTTATTTGTGGGTGGATGCACACAGCTGCCGGATTGTTCCTCATGTAACCGGATGTGTACTAGGAACCTCCAAGAAGGCCAAAAAGTCAGGAAAAAAAAATAACGGAGGAAAATCCCTCGCGCCTGGTCGTGTTTCTTATGAGCACTTTTCAATTTTGGGAGGAGACGCTTGTAAAGAAATGACGACCCCGGCGGCCCCTCCCTGAGTCCTTGAGCCGCGGGAAACGGTTTTACGATGTCTAGCACATGAATCCGTCACCCGACACTTTTTCAGTTTTCCGATATTTTCCAAAGTCCCCCCCCCCCTCTCTGTATTTAAGCCTCCGGCCGGCTGCTGCTGGATTTGCTCCTTGCGTGTCTGAAACACCATTGATGCAGACATTTGTCTGATTGCAGTCATTATAGGCAGATGTGTGTGTGTGTGTGTGTGTGTGTGTGTGTGCGTGTGCGTGTGCGTTTGGGTGCGTGCCTTTTGTTATGAATGTGGCCCGCGTTTGATTATTTCCAAAACAATCAGACAGGATGGAAACAGCATCATCCGTCTTTGTGTTTATTTGCATATGGTTATCTTTATGGTGTGTGTGTGTGTGTGTGTGTGTGTGTGTGTGTGTGTGTGTGTGTGTGTGTGTGCGTTTGTGTTCTTCCTATTCCTTTTTTTATTCTCGGCGCTGCTCGTAAACCTTTGCACTCACATGAGTTCAGGGAATAAAAAACACTACAAGATTCATGATCAGTAAAACTTTCCTACATCACCGAATGAATCCACATTTCTGACGATGCAGAGACTCACCAGCTGTGCAGCAGTTGTGAAGGCGGCGGCACAATAGAGGAAGATCTAAGGGCTCCTTAAAGTTACTGTGAGGATCTATTGAGGTTCGTCCTCTGGGGACCATGCACTGGGTGGACTCATTAAATCATTAGTGATAAAAGTGATTTAAAGAGGAGAGGCAATGGAGACATGACATCAAAGAAGACCATTGGAAAGCAGCGGGAGGGTTTTTCCTTAACAAACGCAACACGGGAGCCGACGTGTGTTGTCGGCCGTCGGACCGACAAACAAACAAAGACGCAAGATGGCGGGAGTTGATGCCGTCTTTTATCGAGCGTCCTCTTGATGACCTGATGACTGTTTTCCAGCCTGCAGCTGTGTGTCATCACTCTGACTCACACAAACTGTACAATTACACCACAACAGTCCATGTCACTGAGGGCCGTGTGCGTCTCTATCCCCGATGTTCTGTCGTTTGCTTTTCAGTCGTTGTCCTTTACCAAATGCATCTTGATATCTACACTATTCCTTTTCTCTATTCCGGTGTTATAAATTGCGCGAATGTTGAAACTCGGGTCCACTTCCTGCAGAAGAAAACGTGACATAAAACAGAAACAGCGTCACACTCCTGTGGTAAAATCATTGTTCGCATACGGCAGAGCCTGAGGCCCTGGCTGTGTTAGCTTAACGTTAGCTTAGCTCTGACCCCCCCCCCCCACGGCCAGAGCTAAGCTAACGTAGCTAACGTAGCTCTGGGTGGGTGGTCGGAGCGTTGACCACAGAAAGACAAAACAAATCAATTCGAAATGCAAAGCAAAGTTACCCGGGAGCCACCGCCAGCTGTGTTGCCGTGGCAACACGAGTAAAGGCACTGATCCCAGAGCAGTTTTAGCATAGTGAGAATTTTTTATCAAGTCAAAGTTTTAGTGTTACTTATTATACTTATGGAGTATTTCTACACCGACGCTACTTCTCCCGCCTCTGGTTGTACTTGTGTAACTCTGGACGTGTCACTGTCTGACGTTCTGATTTCATCGTCTTCTGGCTCTGTTGCTCTTTGGAAAACTTTTGCTCAATTTCACTTCCTCCAAATGGATCTGCACTCAGACTGCTTAGGTCTGCACACACACACACACACACACACACACGGGGTCAGAGTACACTGGGTGCCCTTGGCGAGACAGATAAGCCGGCTTTATGTGATTACGAGGCTCGGCCCTTGTGCAACCCCATGACAGCACTCTGGTTGGAGAAGGCCGGGAGGGAGAGAGAGAGAGAGAGCTGACAGGAAAACTTTACCAAAATAAAAGTCAAACCTCCAGAGGAAGGAAAAACATCACAGGAAAAAACATTATATATACAGTATGTATACATTTTTTTTAAAGTGTAAAATGATGCGCCGCTGACGAGATTCAGGCAAACCAAAGATCCCGATCTGGGGAGATAAACCACGTTGGGGGGTTAAAATAGGTCAAAGCTACTCCTGGCCGACTCGAACTCGGACGTTACCACCTCCACCTGCCCCGCAGTAACCTCAGTGTCCTCATCAACCCCCCCCCCGCACCCTCCTCCCCGTCACCTGACCTCCCCCACACACCTGTTCAGCCCAGTAGCATCTACATAGTGGTCATTCATTGCTCCATGCCCGGTCCCCCCCCCTTTGGGATGAATGTGCTTTATCTTTTACTTTTTAATGACCACTTTAAGTCACGTGACGTGCTGAAAAACGTCACGTGTCACCGGCGAAGGCTGTCCTCCGTCAGCTCGGAGGCGGCAGTTGTGGTCGCGACCTTGGTGCTGGTCTCCGTCTGACTTTCCGTCTCCTTCAGCACGGAGCCGGGTGATTGGAGAGCCCCCCCCCCCTTCCTCCACCCCTCCCTCCACACCCTCCACCGCCTTCGCCACAATGATGGCACGGAGCCAAGGACAAATCTGAGTGATCTGTTCCTTGAAGGCCAGCGGAGAACAACGGAAAACACACGGCTCGCTGAGCTGGAAAACCTGTGGAGGAGCTTCTGAGCGTCTGCAGGCGCCTCGAAGAGGTGGCGTGACGCCCAAATAGCTGCACGTTCCGACGCTGCGGCGTTCACAACACCCAACAACAAGGCAAGCGGTTGGACTGATTTAGCTATTCGTGGTGGAGCTGAAGGGTAATGTTTTGTTCTGAAAAGATCACCCTCTGGCGAGAAGCAATGTGATCCAAGGCGTTTTCGCAGTGCACAGTCAATTTACTTCAGCGGTACCACGAAGAAGGTCCTAGAATCAAGATTTTATATTTATCTTTATTGACCTTTTTATAACCTCTTCAAGCACATTGCCTCCATGTGATACTAGATGTTTTACTCTCGACATGATCTGACTCTCGGGCCACCAACCACGGCGATGGATGACTCCTCATCCCACCAATCCCGGGGCCCAGCAGCAGGGGGTTGTGGGTAAATACGCATCGCCAGATCCCCCCGAGAGCAGGGCGGGCCGTTTCGTCTCAGTCAGGGTTTTTCTGTCTGGAGTTAACCTTTAGCAGTTGAACTGGCCCCTCGGCGGCGAGCTATTAATAGCACGGAGGTGGTGAGACGATGAGGAAACGCGGAGGACATTCAGTGTTTGCGAATGATTACAAATCCAGATAAATCCGTAATAAAAACGTATCGTAGCAATCTGGAAGGTCAGGCAGGTGAATCTGATTGTTCACTTTACAGCACGTCGTGGCGTTCTGCCACTACAAGACGTGAAAGACAAAATATTCATCGGGGCCGAGAGCCGAACAGCTGGCGGGAAATTTATTTGGAGAAAGACTTAAAAGTGGCGCGTTAAAGAGTCGACAAATAATCAACAGATGTCAGACCTTTTTGCAGTGAATTGCATCAGTTTAGTCCTGCAGCAAACAGCTCATGAGGAGACGTATATTTTGGAAATCTAATAATGAGTCGTAATCAAGGTTTTGATGCCGCGTCGAGGTTCTCCAGAGACACCGAGCAGCTTTTTGATGGATGACTGAAGTAATCAGTCAGTCAGGTACCATCCAGCTCTGCAGTAACGGTCTCCTCCGGGTCCACACTCAGCTAAACATCCCCCCCCCTGGCGGCTTCCAGGCGGTGCGACTTCCATCCAAGCTGATGTCACTTGGCTGCCATCGACCGATGCACAAACCCTTCACTCACGGCGTCCCACAATAGCCCCACACGCCAGTGAGCACGCACAAAGCGCCGCCGCCGAACACGTGACGAGGTGAACTTTGTTCAGGGATTCCTGTTTGGAGAGCCGGAATTATGGATGACCTCATTGTTGTCGGGATGAATGGTTTGTTTGAAACAAAACAAAACCCGCCCCCCCCCAAAAAAAGCATCTGGAAAAAAGCTGTCGTCAATCAGTCAGAAGTGCTCCTGAGAGGCACCGAGCGGAGCCGCCGCTCGCCATGTTTATGCTGGATTTCCTGCCATTGCCACCCTGACAGCAGGTGACCAGCTGCTGCTCCCAAAACCCGCATTTGTTCACTCAGAAGTTTTCTTGTCTTTGAACAATGGAGGCACAATTACAGGAAAAGGCAGCGGAAGCAGAGGTCGTCACCACCTCGCTGCTCGTTTTCCGCCTTCCCAACGCCGATGTTTATTTGGGATCAGGCCGTCTCGTGCGTTCCCGACAAACAGAGAAAAACAGTGGGCAATTCCTTTTTTACCATAAACTGTACGAAAGAAGTGGAAGCAGGAATAGTGACATCATCCAACTTCCAGTTCTGAAAAGCAAAACCAACGGCAGTGTCCTGAAGCTGCTTTCTCTATAGTGGCCACCAGGGGGCGACTCCTCTGGTCCTATAGAAGTCTATGAGAAAATGACTACTTCCTGCTTGGTCTGTTACCTCACTAGACATGAGTTTATGGTTTAAATATCCAGTTTCAAGTCTTCTTCAAAACTTTAAAATATTTAAAAGGTCCAACAGACCATAAAGCCCCTGCTTTAGGGGGCGGGGCTGCCTTCTGATTGACAGGTCGCTTATTCGTCGCTCATCTTTCTGCTTTCATCTTTCTGCTGTTGCTTTCCAACCAAATCAAAATTGCCAAGTAGGATACTTTTATCGACTTTTGTCACAAAGACGTTGTCAGAGCACATATCGATCGACGAAGGCGTCGTCCTTTTTTCCCTACAGCCGGAATCCGGCGTCCCGATGTGAGCGGAGCGCCACACTGCAGCAGCTTGTTCTGGTTCCACAAAGCTTTCGGGTCTACTGTTACCGACCAGGAGCCCTTTTCACAACCCGAGACCTTTTCGCGTTCGCCCGGCGCTGGTTTTCCAGACGGATCCTCGTCCTCCTCAATGCTCTGCGTTGTCTCGCCCTCCCGCGTGTCCAGGGACGATCGGGGCTCTCGCTTGTCCCACGGCCCATTGTCCCCGCCGCCGTCGAGCGCGGAGGGGCGTAAGCCAACACCGCCGTTCCCATTCGGGTTCAATGCGGCCCGAGACCCGACACCATGTGAAGCGACGGCTCGGCTTCTCTCAGAGGGATCTGGTTGCTGTGAAGAGAGAAAAAAAAAAGGTTTATCTCAGCGTCAGAGAGAGGGAACGTGAAGGAGAGGAGAGGAAGTGGGTGAGGGAGGTAGGAAAGGGATGTGAGTGTGAGATGATGGGAGCAAAGCCAGCTCTTCACCCCCCCCACCCCCCTCCACCTGTAATGTGGAAGATCCTGGAGAAAGCAGAAAACCCCTCATTCAGACGGCGGGTCAGCCATCGGCGAGAGCCGACCGCTAAAGGTTACAAGCGGAGTCAATGCGGGGGAAGTGATGGTCAACGCCCCCCCCCCAAAAAAAAACCTGCCGAGTCAGCACACTCTGCTGCAGTCGCTTTCCTGCAGGCTCAGGGTCGTCACGCGCCCCCCAAACCGAATGAAATCGGACGGTTTTAGAGGGGATGGAGAGCAAAGCGTCCCACGAGCGCTCCTCTCGTGACCCACTTGGCCGGCGGGGAGGAACAAAGCGGCGGTTTCCACTGAGTCCTGCTGACTGGCTGAGCTTCATGTTCGGTTTAAGCCGAGGAAAATAAAATAAAAAAAAACGTGAGTCACATCATTCTTTCCTGCGATCGTACTTTTTCCCCCGGGACTGAGTTTCCGACTGAGACCGCAGCGGCGTGGTCGGATGGTTCCATGTGACGAGAGGTGGACGCAGTCGTGGTCGTCTGGGGAGTTTGCCGCCGCCATCTTGGATCGCGGCGGCCCTGTCAATCACCGCAAACCCCGCCCTAAAAACGCTCTGCTTTGTGTTCTTTTTTTTAATGAAAATAGTCATGTTTGTTGCAAATTTTTGCAAATGTCACCGTGGCTTGTGCTCTTTTCATTCCTCCCTCCAGACGACAGCGTTCCTCTCTGCAACAACTGATGTCCTGATGTCAGTGAACCTCACGCAGTCACGCAGGCCTCCTCTGATCCGCCGCCTGGAGAGTTGTTAGCTGTGCATGTGGGGGAATACGGGGCGGGGGGGGGGTATTACTTTCTGCTTGAATGGAAATACCATAGAGCTCCCATTACCCACAATGCATTATTCAGCCAGTCAGCCGGTGAGCCAAATAGAGAGATTCAAAGATCCATACAGACGGCTTTGGGGGGGTTTTAGCTGATTGACTTTGGTATATTTTACATAAATCATCTGCATAACTTTAAAAACAATGCTTTCTATTAGATTCATAAAGTTATGCTTTGTCATATAGAAATGCAGCTATCTCAAGATGATCGGTTTGTGAGTAAACGTATTTAGTTCCTCTTCACCAGTAAAAGATATGATGGGAAAATCATTAAAGGAAGGGAACAGTATTCAAATCCAAACATCGCCATTTTTTCGATAATTTTCATTTCTAAACCCTTTGAGTGGACCTCGGCCACTGCGTTGTGACGAAGAAGACTCCCGGACCTTCTCGTCTCCCTGGAACTCGCCCACTTGGCCGCTGGCCGGAGGGCGTTTCCCCGCCGGGCGCGGCGACCAGAACGCGGCCTTTCTGGATCGGCCCGGGGACCGATGCATGATGGGAGCTGCGGAGAAACCACGGGCGCGGCCCGACCTCCCTAAATATAGAGCGTGGAGCTGAGAGGGGGAGGCTGCGTGCTCGCACCGAAACCGTTAACCCTGTGGCGGCCATGTTGGAAGTACGCAAGAAGAAGAAGAAGAAGAAGAACCAGACCACGACGAGAGACTGGTGGGCCTCACCTTGCATGGAGGAGAACAGCACGGTGAAGGCATCTAACCATCGTGATTGCATGGTAGTCACCGATGTGAGTGCATGAATGCGTGTTCAATCTTATTTATTTACTGTGAGAATAATCACAAGTCAAAAGTTTAGAATGAGCTCAACCAGCAAAACCAGTAAAAACATTATAACCTAACGACATGACATAATGTAAAGCGCATTTATAGTCACGTGGGACATTACTTTAGTGTTTTTACAGTGTGGTTGTGTACTCAAAGGATCTGAATACAACACTAACACGTTTAAACCTTTTTGTTCCTCTTGAAGGGTGCGTCTTTCTTTCCTGCCGAACAAAGAGCTGATGGCTGATGGCGAGGACGTTACATCATCAACGCTGACAGGGAGGGGGGGGGGATGTTCCTAAGAGGCCTGAGAACAACTTGTAGCCGCAGAGCTATTTCTGTCACCCTCCCAGAGGAGGGAGGATGTGCATGAATGAGTGTGTGTGTGTGTGTGTGTGTGTCTGTGTGTGTGTGTGTGTGTGTGTCTGTGCTTAATGCAGGAACAAACTGCAGAGCGAGATATGCGCTCGCATTCCAATGAGAGCGTGGCTTTGAGAGCCAAAGAGCTGCCCCCTTTCTACACGTCTCATCTTCAACACACACACACACATGAACTCATCTGCGTCGCCCCCGGCGACCACGTCTGACTTCCATTAGACGTGAGCCCTGAAACCTGGAAGAACATGACGTCTCTGCACAAACACGGTGACAACACGGACCACAGGAGAAGGTACGAGAGGCTGCAGACCGAATAAAGGAAGAGGTGAAGTGATAAAGGGAGGGGGGCCGGGGGGGCCAGGGGGGGGGGTGATGATCAGCCTGAAGGCCTCAGCTGGTCCTCAATGAAGGCGTGGAGCTAAACAGGCTAAGCTTTTTATTAAGAAAATCATATTATGTTAGGTCGAAAATTTTTTTTTTTTTTAAATGTTGAAATACGTTATGGACAAAAAATGTTTTGTAAAAAGTCAAAAAATATTAGAATTATTTGTTATATGTTTTTGCAAAAAATGTCAAAGGTCAAACAAACAAAACATTTTAGGTAGAAAATATTAGGTTGGAATCTTTTTTGAAAAAGAATAGCAGTTATAAATGTTTTAAGAAAAAGTCTAATATAATATTTAAAATATATATTCTAGATATAAAATATTCTAGGTCAAACATGTCCATCGGGTCTGATGTTTCCACCTGATGGACGTCAGTCCAATCTTCTCTCCTCATTTAGCTCCTGATGGAAACATCTGCCTATTAGCTAAACGCTCCGCCGTGTTCTCCTCCACCTCCCTGCAGAGTTCTCCTCCACCTCCCCGCTGGGTTCTCCTCCACCTCCCTGCAGAGTTCTCCTCCACCTCCCTGCAGAGTTCTCCTCCACCTCCCCACTGGGTTCTCCTCCACCTTCCCGCTGGGTTCTCCTCCACCTCCCTGCAGAGTTCTCCTCCACCTCCCTGCAGAGTTCTCCTCCACCTCCCCGCTGGGTTCTCCTCCACCTCCCTGCTGTCAGCTGCTGAGCAGGTGGAGCCCAGCGGGCGCCCACGGTTCCCTGAACGATGCTGCACCGGGTCCGCGGCGAGCGGGTGACGCCAGCAGCCGTCGCCCCGGCAACCAGCTGTTAGAGCGATGAGGGCCGGTGGTTTCCACTGAAGCAGAATGAACACGCAGCGCTTTGCACTCTCTTCTTTCGACTCCACGTCCACGCTTCGACCCAGAAAACCCGGCGCCCTGGTTCTCAAATACCAACAACCACGGCATCACTCACAGAGGGACACACACTCCAACTTGTTATTACATGCGAGTCACACACAAAGCTACTGTTTACACACACACAGACACACACACACACACCCGTCCTTCATGTTGGAGAGGACTTCCACATCCTTCCTGGAAAAGGCCAAACCACATTTTACTATTTTATCCAACGGCTTTCATATCCACACACACACACACACACACACTCTCACACACACACACACACATCAAATAACTCCATTATCCGTCTCCCGCGGCTCCCTCCAACAAGGCCGGCCATTCATCTGCCACACAGGCCGACGTGCCCGGAATCAGATCGCTGCTCTCCTCAAACCCGCCGAGCATCACAAAGACCAGAGTGTCCTGTGTGTGTGTGTGTGTGTGTGTGCGTGCGAGGGACATGCTCACACCTGAATGCTAATCGAGGAGCATTTCCTTTTGTGAAGCGGTGAGTGGAGGAGAAGGAGGACGAGCAGGTGAGGTCGGCGGCAGACGGTCGTCACGGCGACACAAAGCAGAGAAAAAGGCGCCGTGACTCCCGCTCTGACACGAGGGGCCTCGTGAGGCTGCGGGGTCAAAGCCGTTTGACCTCCGGGGGGGGGGGGGGGGGGGGGGGGGCATTCACGCCGGTCGACCGTCCTCCAGCAGATACTCAAAGTACTCGCCTTTATACTTCTGCTCTACTTCCTCCAGGAAGTATTGTACTTGTTACTCCACTAGGTCTTTCATCTCCTTCCCTCCGGATGTGTTGAATGTTTGTGGCAAACTGAAGGAGGAAATGTTCCTTGATGCGTTTTTTCCTGTTGGAGATGCGAGGTTCTCACAGGACAGGAGTGAAGATCTCACATGCATTGATGCAGATACGCTCACACACACCGTGATGCACCCGGGAACATTTCACTGCATAATATACATACTTAAGTACAATTTTCTGGTACTACTTTTCCTCTTTTAAATGTTTCGTATGCAGAACAGTTGCTTCTAAGTGCAGATTTCACTGCGTGGCGTCAGTGCTTCCACTGAATTAAAGGATCCGAATCCTCCTTCCACCGCTGCTCTTTATTTAGCTCCTCGTCGACGTGCACCTCCTGCGTGTAATTACCTCCTCACACCCTCAGCAACAGGATGTGTGTGTGTGTGTGTGTGTGTGTGTGACGTGGACACAGTGGGACACAGTAACTAATCGTGTGCTGGAATGACCCGCAGTGTTTCCGTCCCACTGAACTGGTTTCTGTCTCCGTGGAGCCCATCACGCCACTGGACCTGGTTCTTCTCCCATTAAACCAGTCAGAATGTCGGTGCTTTTATGGATTTTGTTGAAACTAAGAAAAACGGTCATTTTCATTGTTATTAATCTGACCAAAACATTTTCTCCAGTCACCTGCTTCCCCCTCTTCCTCCTGCGGCCCCGTGGCTCCTCCTCCTCCTCCTCCTCCTCCTCCCGTCATCGGCCGACCTTCACGCACCCACGCTCCTCTCATCCCGTCTGTTACCTGGCAACCCAGATTTGACACGGGGCGGCGTGTTGCCATGTTAACCGGGATGCGCAGGAGGGGCGTTTTCCATTGTTTTTGTCAGGTCGCCACCCTCAGGAGGCGTCGGTGTGTTGGCACCAACCAGCACTCGAGGGGGCCGGACGTCAGCACGGAGGTGAGAGCAGGGCCCAGCTGCGTCTCATCCACAATCACCCCACCTGTTGCTGCCTTCCAATCAGGGGAGGTATTTAGGAGCGGCCCCGAAGCTTCTTCCCCGCCGGATTGTTAGTCTTGTTTGTGAGTCAGACCGACAACTCAGGTCGAAGAACAGCAAGAAGTCAGAGGCCGCTGTTCTAAAACTAACCAGTGTCCTGTCTTCCTCTTTTTCACCCAGGCACCTGAACGGGCCGCATGGCCCACGCACCTCCCCGGGAATCCCGCTCACTGTTTTTCCCCACCTCTGGAATCCGGGACCGCCGTCACCACCCCGTCACCTCCTAGTCCGGTGCCTCCTTTTCACGAATAAAATACATGGTGACTAACAAATCTGCGTTTGGGTCTTTTCCAGTGGAGGCAATACGTGACAGAACAATCCGGCCAAAGACATGGACCCAGCAGATCTACAATCTGTCCGCGGGGCCGTCACCAATCAAGGAGCCCTGCTAGATCAACACAGCCTAGCACTTCAGGAGATCATGAAGGGACTACAGGAGCTCTCAACCAGTGTCGCCGGGATACAACACCGACTCAGCGCCCCGGTTGGTCCTCCGGCTCCGGCTCCAGATCCTGCTCAAACACCGCCAGTGCCAGTCCCTCCCTACCATCGGGAGCCACAGGTTCCTACCCCGGAGAGGTACGATGGCGACCTCGGCAGCTGTCGAGCCTTCCTACTACAATGTGGGTTGGTCTTCGACCAACAACCAACTTCATTCGCCACGGACGGGTCAAAGATTGCTTTTGTGATTGGACTGCTACGTGGAAAAGCCTTAGAGTGGGCCTCAGCGGTATGGGAGACACAGAGTAATGTGGCAAGTACCTACCCAATGTTCACCTCAGAGATGCGTAAATTATTTGACCACCCAGTGCGTGGTAGAGACGCATCCAAGAGACTACACGCGCTGCGGCAAGGTACCCGAGGCGTCGCAGACTACGCCATTGAGTTCCGGACGCTAGCCGTTGAAAGCGGATGGAACGATGAGGCCTTAGAATCTGTTTTTTATAACGGATTAAGTAGCCAGATCAAGGACGAATTGGTTTCATACCCTGAACCAGAGACTTTAGAGGATCTGGTTCAATTGGCAATTCGGGTAGATAACCGATGCCGGGAGCGACAGAGAGAAAGGAGGCGCAGCGAGTCACCCCTCCCCCGAAGGGTAGCAGCCTCATATTCTGTTGGAGGGGGACCTCCCAGGTACAACGCCAGATCACCAGCGGGGACCAACAATGAAGAGAGGCCCGAGCATGAGCCCATGCAACTAGGCCGATATCACCTTGACGAAGAGGAGCGGCGGCGCCGGTTTGACAACAACAGCTGTCTTTTCTGCGGGCTACAAGGACACTACCGTTCCTCCTGTCCTCGGCGCTCATCAAACAGGAGGGCTCGCTAGATGTGGAGAGAATACTAGCGAGCCAAGTACCCATATCTCCCAACCCCCGGCCCAGAGCACCACTGCACGCCACGCTCTCAACAAAAGGTCAGTCTTTTCGATTTCAAGTTTTAATCGATTCTGGGGCAGACGACAGTTTTATTGATGCTGATGTGGTGAGACAACTGGGCCTCAACACCACTCCTCTGGAGGGGGCTGTTGAGGCTGCTACTCTTGACGGCAGGCTGCTGGCCAGGATCACCAGCCGAACCGAGCCCGTTAAGCTATTTATTTCAGGTAACCACCAGGAAGAGATCAGCCTGTTAATTATTTCCTCCCCTAAGATTCCGATCGTTCTAGGACTTACGTGGTTGGTTAAACACAATCCGGTAATCGACTGGCCAGAGGCTAGGATAACCAACTGGAGTAAATTTTGTCATGCTCATTGCCTGCGGTCTGCAAGTCCGAGACTAGAGAACAGCCAGGGATCCACCCAATGCGCGGCTGACCTATCCCTCGTCCCCACTGACTACCATGACCTGGGGGAGGTTTTCAGTAAGAATCGGGCCTCATCACTTCCACCTCACCGCCCGTACGACTGCGCGATTGAATTAAAGTCTGGTTCCACGTTCCCCAGTAGTCGTCTGTACAGCATCTCTAAACCGGAACGGGTAGCCATGGAGAAATACATTAAGGAGTCGCTCGCCGCCGAGCTCATCCGTCCCTCTTCGTCTCCATTGGGAGCAGGTTTTTTTTTTGTCACCAAGAAGGACGGTTCCCTCCGGCCATGTATTGACTATCGCGGTTTAAACGAGATAACCATCAAGAATAAGTATCCGTTACCACTCATGAACGAGGCCTTTGATGCACTTCAAGGGTCCACAATCTTCACTAAGTTAGACTTGCGTAATGCATACCACTTGGTGAGAATTCGTAAGGGAGACGAGTGGTTGACAGGATTTAACACACCGTTGGGGCATTTTGAATATCAAGTCATGCCGTTTGGATTGACTAATGCCCCAGCGGTATTTCAGGGGCTGGTTAACGACGTGCTCAGAGACATGTTGGGACGTTTCGTATTTGTGTATCTTGATGACATCCTCATATTTTCTAGAGACCCCACCGAACACATTCAACATGTCCGCCTGGTGCTACAACGTCTCCTGGAGAACAAATTATATGCCAAAGCGGAGAAATGCGAATTTCATGCCGACACTGTTTCATTCCTGGGCTACGTCATTTCTGAGGGACAGGTGAGGATGGATCCAGCTAAGGTGGAGGCAGTACTTGGATGGCCTAGGCCCGACACGAGAAAGCAACTTCAGAGGTTCTTAGGGTTTGCTAACTTTTACCGACGGTTTATTCGGGATTACAGTAGTGTCGCCGCTCCCCTTACTGCACTTACCTCCTGTAGCAAACCCTACGTGTGGACCCCAGAAGCAGAGGGGGCGTTTGGGGAACTCAAGAGGCGGTTCACGTCTGCTCCCATCCTTGCCCAACCTGATCCGTGCCGGCAGTTTGTTGTCGAGGTGGATGCCTCTGACGTGGGGCTGGGAGCGGTGTTATCCCAACGCACCGCGACGGACGGTAAGCTCCACCCCTGTGCTTACTTGTCGCGTCGGTTGTCCCCGGCCGAGCGCAATTACGATGTGGGCAACCGTGAGCTACTGGCCGTCAAGGTCGCCCTAGAGGAATGGCGTCATTGGTTGGAGGGTGCGGAACTACCGTTTGTGGTTTGGACAGATCACAAGAATCTCGAGTACATCCGGTCAGCGAAACGCCTCAACTCACGTCAAGCCAGGTGGGCCCTGTTTTTTGGACGTTTTTCCTTCTCCCTGACTTACAGACCTGGATCACGTAACACCAAACCAGACGCCCTATCTAGAGTGTTTTCCAGAGAGGAGGAGGGGCGAGAGCCGGACACCATCGTCCCCAAACACTGCTTGGTCGGGGCAGCCCTGTGGAGAATAGAAGACGAGGTAACCTCTGCCCTCAGAGTCAACCCGGGGCCAGGTAATGGGCCTCCGGGCCGGCTATTTGTGCCAGATAATGTGAGAACTAATGTCCTGCAGTGGGCTCATGGCTCAAGGCTGACGTGCCATCCCGGAGTGGCTCGGACCATGGCATTTCTAAGGAGACGGTTCTGGTGGCCAACCATGGCTGACGACACAAAGGGATACGTCGCAGCTTGCCAAGTGTGCGCACAAAATAAGGTATCTAATAGACCTAGCGTCGGATTTTTACGCCCCCTGCCCATACCACGACGCCCATGGTCTCATTTGGCACTGGACTTCGTGACCGGACTACCCCCGTCAGAAGGTAACACAGTTGTACTCACCGTGGTTGATCGTTTCAGCAAGTATGCCCATTTCGTTCCACTCCCCAAGCTCCCGTCAGCAAAGGAGACGGCCTCTATCCTTGTCAAGGAGGTGTTTCGCATACATGGGTTGCCTTGTGACCTGGTCTCGGACCGGGGGCCCCAATTTTCCTCGGCTGTCTGGAGAGCCTTCTGTAGGGCCATTGGGGCCACAGTCAGTCTGTGCTCGGGATACCATCCACAGACCAATGGTCAGGCAGAGAGAGCTAACCAGAAACTGGAGATATCTCTTCGATGTCTAGTGTCTGCTAATCCCGGGTCCTGGGCCTCCCAAATCTACTGGGCAGAATATGCGCACAACACCTTGCCCTCTTCCGCAACAGGTATGTCCCCGTTTCAATGTTTGTACGGCTATCAACCTCCCCTTTTCCCATCCCAGGAGAGAGACATCGCCGTGCCCTCCGTACACAGTCACATCCGTCGCTGTCACCGAACCTGGCATCGAGTCCGCGCGGCCTTGCTCCGCTCCTCTGAGCATTACCAACGGCATGCCAACCGCCACCGGACGGCCGCCCCGACCTACAAAGTAGGTGACAAGGTCTGGCTGTCCACTAAAGACCTTCCACTGAGGACGGAGTCTAGAAAACTGTCTCAGAGATTCATTGGCCCGTTCGTAATTGAAGGGGTCATCAACCCGGTTGCGGTCCGATTGAAGTTACCTAGGTCCCTTCGTGTTCACCCCACTTTCCACGTGTCCCGTCTTAAACCGGTCCTCCTCAGCCCCCTCCTGCCCCCTCCCCCGCGACCCCCCCCACCACGGATCATTGACGGTGCTCCGGCTTACACAGTGCGTAGGATTCTGGACTCCAGACGCCGGGGCCGGGGAACCCAATACCTAGTGGATTGGGAGGGTTTTGGTCCAGAGGAGCGGTGCTGGATTCCCCGCCGCCAGATCCTGGACGCCGTCATGGTGAGGGACTACCATCGCCGTCGGCCAGACAGGCCTGGTGGGGTGTCTGGAGACACCCGTCGGAGAGGGGGTACTGTCAGGTCGCCACC
This sequence comes from Pungitius pungitius, assembly GCF_949316345.1. Classification (NCBI taxonomy): domain Eukaryota; kingdom Metazoa; phylum Chordata; class Actinopteri; order Perciformes; family Gasterosteidae; genus Pungitius; species Pungitius pungitius. Next base: position 19,326,631 of record NC_084908.1, read on the forward strand.
CTCAGGAGGCGTCGGTGTGTTGGCACCAACCAGCACTCGAGGGGGCCGGACGTCAGCACGGAGGTGAGAGCAGGGCCCAGCTGCGTCTCATCCACAATCACCCCACCTGTTGCTGCCTTCCAATCAGGGGAGGTATTTAGGAGCGGCCCCGAAGCTTCTTCCCCGCCGGATTGTTAGTCTTGTTTGTGAGTCAGACCGACAACTCAGGTCGAAGAACAGCAAGAAGTCAGAGGCCGCTGTTCTAAAACTAACCAGTGTCCTGTCTTCCTCTTTTTCACCCAGGCACCTGAACGGGCCGCATGGCCCACGCACCTCCCCGGGAATCCCGCTCACTGTTTTTCCCCACCTCTGGAATCCGGGACCGCCGTCACCACCCCGTCACCTCCTAGTCCGGTGCCTCCTTTTCACGAATAAAATACATGGTGACTAACAAATCTGCGTTTGGGTCTTTTCCAGTGGAGGCAATACGTGACAGTTTTGGGATCAGAGGGACTCCTGCAGTCACATTTAGCTTCATCAAACAAATGTCCACACTTTCCTGTTTCCTGTATATTATTAGTGTTTGCAGTGGTTTATCTGTATATACCATGTTGTTATTAGGTATTATATGAATCACAAACAAAATCATACTCCACCGAGCATTTTGACCTGATTTACTTTACCTTCAAAGAACAGCAGGACCATCTGATGCAACACAGTACAATAAGGAAATAGGATGGTTCCCCTCTGATGTTCTCCTGAGTTCTAATGAATGAAACTGTCTCCCACTGAGCTCCATTGGCTGCAGAGGATCAATCGTCACACAAACGATGCATTCATGGACCAGCGACCAGGTGAGTTCCTGATGCTCGGGTGAGAGGAGTAGAGGGGATCACATGTCCGGTCACTCACCTGTCCGTCTCACCTGTTCATGTTCGAGTCGATTCTGTAGTTTGTGGCTCCGTTGATTTCTCTCTCTCTCTTTGATGCGAATGTCTCGTACTGAACACCATGAATAGGTCTCAGTGGGTCGCTTCCTTTGTGAAGACAGAGGACGTGCAGAGGAGGAGGAGGAGGAGGAGGAGGAGGAGGAGGTAAAGCAAACATGGCTGAAGTTGAGGGTGTGGTGGGTGAGAGGGGGATGAGGGGGGTGAGGGGGGGGGGGGCTTCAAAGGCCTGCGTGACGTCTCTGATAAAGACATCAAACGGGCCGAGCCTTTCGGATGAGGCCTCCTCCTCCTCCTCCTCCTCCTCCTCCTCCTCTTCTTCTTCTGCTCTTTTGGGAGACACGGCGGCTGATTGGCGTGACGCGTTCCTGAGAGCGCTCCCAAATCTCAAGTTGATCCGGATGAAAGAAATCTGAACAATAAGCACCGGATCACAGCAAATAAATAAAGAGACTTTTCTCCAATACAAACTCTGGTCCTTTTGAAGCCACTTTCTAAAAAAAAAAAAACGTTAAGTACCTTTGGAAGCGAAAAGGAGCAGCTTTAAACCGTGAGATTATCAGCTTGTGAGTGTGTGTGTGTGTGTGTGTGTGTGTGGTCGTTGGGACGTCGCCTGTACCATGAAGCACCATGAAGCTCCACAGTGGAGGTAGCTCACCATCTCTTTTAACCATCAGATGCTGAACGGAGTCTTGTTCAAAGGGGGGGGGAGTCCAGGTGAGGGCTCCGACTGAAGGCCCCCAAAAACCCATCGGGACGAGATCCAAGTGTGTGAAATGCCGTCCGTGGTTACCGGGCGGGTTCAGGTCAGGTCACGTGATCCCCTCACGGGAACAAAGGAACAGTTTGAGGCGCTCCGGCGGCTCTGAACACGCGCCTCACCGAGGCTGCTCTGCGTTGTCATGCCAACCAGCCGCCTTAAGCCCCGCGGCGTCGCGTGACCGTGGGTTTTTTTCTTCTTTTTTTCACCTCTGGTGCATTTTTATAAAGATTCCTGAACAACGAGTGTGAGGATCGTGAACTTTTGAGTTTTCATTTCTGCAACGATTCCCAAATCCCTGCAGCCGACCCGGATTCCTCAGGAACCACGTCAGATGCACCACAAGAAGACTCCCTCACAGCATCACTTCCACTTTCTATCTGTGCGCGTGTGTCTGTGTGTGTGTGTGTGTGTGTGTGTGTGTCCGAGGCCTCAGAGTCAAACCACAAATCTCACAATAACAATAAAAGAAGGAAGCAGAAAACATTTTTAAAAAAAAAACCTCCCCATTTCCTTGTGTTGCTCCGCGCTGTTTGACGAGTTCAGAACATAAACAGGAAGGAGGGGTGTGTGGGAGGAAAAACAAGAGAGGGGCGAGCGAGCGGGCATGTCACAAAGAGAGAGAGAGAGAGAGTCGCGGAGGTCAGGTTGCATCATCGCAGCTTCCCTCTCGCTGGGCGCAGTCAGCTCTCGGCCATGTAAACAGGAAGCGGAGAGAGAGAGGGAGAGGAATAGAGGACAAAGGCTTTCATCGTCTGAGAATCCACCCGCACGGCCTCCCGAGAGGAGGAGAGGGATCCGGACGCGTTTGTTATCGGACGTCGGCGTGCATTCCTCGGATTGCAAAGGGCTCTGAATCCAGGAATAATCTCACCGACACTTTTCAGACCCTCAAAGGAGCCGTTTAACGAGAGGGAGAAGAAGTCACTGGTTTGTGAGCGCTGTTTAAAAGCCTCCAGTTTACAATTTTCAGTTTGGCCGTTTTGGTTTCGGAGTCGTCGCCATTGTGGTGTTTTTTTTTTGTTAAATGCAAGCTGACTATGGAAGGAGCTATTTTTAGTGGAGAAGAAAGTGGTACAATTAACTTCCACGGAGTGAAAAAACAAACGTGAAAGGGTTCGGGTTGTCACACTATAAACACGGGCAGCTCCCGGAGAGGCCTGTCAATCACAGGGTGGAACCAGGTCATCACATGAATGGAAGCCTGTAATAACAGGGTCCACACATACAAGTAGATATTGAGACATTCACACTGGAGGGAGCGTATTAAATGAGATTTAATACACAGCTGCAGTGGGAGGTGTCGCCCCCTGCTGGCCATTAGAAAGAATGCAGGTTTTAAAGGAACTTCACTTTGAACTCATGGTCCAAAATGTCTCCTCAGCTGTCAACCGATCACTTGGAGTCAAACTCGTCTCCTGAGTTTGCCGCTAAGAGAGACGGACCAACGAGACAAATATTGCGTTGGGGGCGGGGCAAATACCACAGGAAACAGACAGAAGCCTTGCCTGACAAGCGTTAGCCCGGTTAGCGGTTAGCTCGGCCCTCGGGTTCAAGAGTTCAACGGCTGCGTGGACACAACAAAAGACTTGTTGAGTGAATACATGTAAACATGTGTAAACAATGGAGTAATTATTATTAAGAAGTTATACTAACCTCGCTGCCTCGTCACTAGGATGAATAGTCATTGATAAAAGTGTGCTCCCAACCTTATGATGCGCTCAATTTATCCGTCTCAGTCTCAATCAAGAGGTGCACAGCCGGCTAATCTGAGACTTTATAAAGTGAGACTTTAGAATCTGAGACTTTATAAAGTGAGACTTTAGAATCTGAGACTTTATAAAGTGAGACTTTAGAATCTGAGACTTTATAAAGTGCAGTTTGACCCCCTGAGAAGTTCACACGCAAAACCGAGAAGAGCCGGTTCCTTGTTGATCGGGATCCAGACTTCCTCTCAGCGTAAACACTGTATTTCCTGAGAGGCTCTGCTGATGATGTCAGAGGCTTCAGACTCACGGACCAACAGAGAGGATTCTGGGCCGGCGGCCGGTCGGCAGCTCGGAGCCACAGCGCCTCCTGCAGCCGAGACTCCGTCCGTCTACTCGTGTTTAAAAATAAACAATTAAAAACACTGAGCATGATAATACTTTATAAGTGGAAATGGTTGATTCAGTAGTTGAGTTCAGGAGTGAAATCGGGTCTCGTGGGAAACACTGAGAGACTTTTGTTCATGTGTGTTTGTTGTTCTTCATCACAGCCATTCGCAGTTTGACGATTCAACTGCTTCCACTGTGTGTGTGTGTGTGTGTGTGTGTCCACAGCTGCGGTGTGAAGATGCTCTCGGGGTCCCTGCGCCCTGCTGATGACGTGACTCCACTCTCAATGGACGCTGGTGACTTCCTCCGTTGTTGCGTTGTGCGTCTGTGCATCCCGGTGACGACACGCCTTCAAAAACACCTCTCTTTCCACCTCTCACGTTGAGGGATGAAACATTTCTCACCATCAATTGATCATTTGATTCATTTCACTGTATGCTCCGGTTACAGAGAAAAGTACACACTCGCCCGGTTCCCCCCCCCCCTAGTCGGACTAGGCCACATGCATGTAGCAAGTATGAAATAAATAAGTGCTGCTGGCGTTCACAGAGATATTATACGACCCGATGAGTGCTAAATACACTCCAAGTTAAGAAATTAAAGGAATAGTGTGTATCTGAAAATAAGAACAGTTGTATTTTTTGCTTTTTAGGAGGTAAAAGTCCACCAAACTCTTGAGTTGTGTGAGGCTGCAGGCCGACGTTAGCATGCTCAGGCTACTTAGCCGATCTTAGCATGCTAACGTCGGCTAACTAGCGGCAAGGTGTTGCTGATCGCCAGCTCTGCCGGTATTATTAACATTTTGATGTTGGAAGTGAATGACGGGGGCATGGCCCGGGTCACCCACGGCCCGGGTCACCCACGCGCGTTTTAACGCGTCACGTTAACACACACATTCGCCGCCGCGTGACGCCTTTGCGTCGGCCTGGAAGTTCCCCAGAGGGAGGGACGAGGACACCAACCGTGACATTTGTCAAATCCATAGAAGAGCGATCTTAAAAAATATCTGCGACTACTCATCCAGATGCTGATGCTAAATATTTGAATCGCAGACAACTAACAGAACTACACCTTCTCCTCTGAAGCACTTTCAACTGCAGCTGGGGACCAAATGTACTTGTGTATAAAAGCTTGTGTAACACAGTTGTTTTGTGCAACTATCGGTCGTTTCTTCCAAATGTTCAAATCTGCACCGATCCGAAATAATTGGAAAGGCCTGCGATGGATGAACTGCAGGATGGAAGAACGATGAGTCGGTGTTTCCTCCTCCGTTAAGCAGCCGGGGGACATTCAGCACACGTAACCCGTTTTGTTAATTCAATTACGATTAATGGAGCAAAAACCAACGAGCGACATCCAGCAGCCTCCTCTAACGACGTCTGAAATGAATTCTGGAGGAGGAAGGAGCGACTTAACGGCTGCACGAATACGTTGTCTGATCTCATTTGCTTTTCAAATATAAACATCTGCAGAGGTGTTCATGAACACCACTTATGGTCCCACGTATCTAATCACAAGTGAGGATCTTTGTTGCTGCACGGTTGAACGTCGTGTTAGAAACGTTTTTCTTGAGGGGGGAAAAAAAAAAACTTTCCCTGAAAAAAATGTTCCCCCAAATGAGGTCACAGGTGACTCACTTAACAGGATAATGTAGAGAGACTTAAAGATAGAATCTGATCACAGCCTTTGGCTAGAGATGCAGCACAGATAAACGTCAGATTTGTCCAAATCATTTCATCTTAAAGATCTGAACGGAGGCTCAACCCGAAAGATCCAGTAGATCTCTGCTGCCATCTGGTGCAGAGAGAAAGATCGCCTCCTGTGAAGAATGAACTCATTTCCTTTTTAGTGAAAAATAAACCAAAGTAATGCAGTTATGATCATAGACGTTCACCTAAAAGGGCCATAACGAGACGGAAGCATCTCCTCAGTGGCCCACAATGCAAAGAATTCGGTTCGTCGTGGAGCGTTCTTCTCCACAAGGACCAAGCTCAAAATGAGACATTAGCACCAGGCGTCGCTCCATGTTCACGCTTCGGTTCTGGGGTTTCTGCACGTCATGTGACAATGCATCCTACAAAGCCATGGTCACGTAAACACTCAATTCTATACTCAAGATTTATTGGATCCACGTAGTTTAATTAAAATCCATCTTCAAAACAAACATAGTCTACAAACGTCACAATAGATACACACACAATATTCTCTTCTATTTACAGCAGTTGCGAGGCCCTAAAAACGGTCGGCGGCGTCATTGCCCGAACATCTCCTGCGAGGCGTAGGTCATGTAGAGGAAGCCGTCCTCGTCCTGGTGGTCCTTGTACACCTGAGCCATGGTGAGGGACATGCTGGCCATCCCGCTGTTGTTGATGAGCAGGTAGAAGGCCTGAGACGGGAGCAGCGCCATCCTGTTCCTGTGGGACGGAGGGGCGGACATTGAGGGTGAGGGGGGGGCAGACCTGAGTCTCTCACGTGGGATGCTGGCGCAGCACTAAAAAATTATTGTTTTCCTCTAATTCTGAGCACTTTAGGCATTTTGAGTTAATTGACAACCGCTTGCACGGGATTGTTGGTATGCAGTGTGCTCCCACCGTCCCACAATGCATTGCACACAGAGGGACTGCTCAACATTTGACTGACAGCTCTAGGGAACAGTTAAAACCACAACAACAATTTACAGTTATACCAAGTTACTCAAACCCCGAGTTGGACCCAATTCGAGATCAGCAAACCGACTGATAAGACTTGACCGAAGGAAACAAAAACAAAAAAAATCTTTACTTTCTGCACCGTAATCATGACAAAGACAAAATGAGGAACACAACCGCGGAGATTCAAAAACTCACCCTAAACCGTTAAAACTCATTAAAAACCTCATTTGAAGGATCACTCTGTAAAACGCATGAAGGTTTCAGCTCAAACTAAACACAAGTGCTTACGTGAAGAAACGTCTATGAAAAGCTCAGGTCACATGACCATCTTTCAAGAGTTAAAAAAAAGAAAAAGAAAAAGACAAATCTTTGGCAGGTAGACTTGAAGATTTGGGACTCAAGCGACAGTTTGTAGTGAAGACTTCTCAGGAACTGAAGACTTTCAAAGTGAAGATTTGACCTTTTATTAATGACATTTCCAGAACATAGACCAGTCACAGCAGAACGCAAACTAGTTTTATTTCACTTTCTCAGAGAGTAAATCTCTGCCACAAAACTGCATCCAGCAGATAGTCGGAGCCCAAGAACCCGGAGTCGAAGATAATTGATTAATTGGGAGAGATGGACTTTACCTGATGATGGTGACGAACTGGGTCATGGTGAGTTCGTGCGGCACCAGGAACTTGGTTTTATCCAGAGGAGGAAGATAATTCTCCCTCTCGTACCGTTCAATGATGACCTGCGAGGCAGTAGCCGTTACACACAAACACACACACACACACCAGGGGTTAACGGTCCTTCACCGAATACTTACCGGGATTTTATTGGGGAATTTCGACCTGATCCCCGCCACTTCTTGTTTCCTCACAGCTGCCCAGAAAAACCAAAAGAAAACATCAGATTCACAAATGTTCCAAAGTTCCCTACTTATACACAAGTATGTTTTATTTTACCGAAGCTCTTCCTCAGTTTGAACGGTTTGTTCTGCAGCTGGGTTTTTTCGAACGGAGGCATGCTGTGCGTCTGAAACCCTTGAGGGGCGTGCACGCGCGTGCGTGCGTGCGTGCGTGCGTGCGTGTCGGTGGTGGAGGAGGCGGAAGAAGCAGCGGGGAGGGTGTGTGCGGGTCGACCGGGCGGTGCGAGCCGAGCAGGGGTTAAATAGGGAGGAGAGGCGGCTGAGGCGCATCAGCTGATTAGCACATGGACGAATCATCCGCGAGGTTTAATCCAGTTTAGGGACGCTCACACGCACACACGAACACGCACGAACACGCACACACAGTGGGTGAACGTGGAATGCAAACCCTTTTTTTTAGCAAACGTGGAGAATAAACATTAGAAAATATTATAACATATCTAATAATCTGTGCCCTTTCTCGCATGAGATGCGGTGTATTCTGTTTTTTTTGTTTCCCCTGGACTCCAAACAGCTCATCAAATTGCTACATTGAGTCTTTTTTTACATTAACTTAATACTTTGACGCTCAAACTAAGCATAAATATTTTTTTTTAAACATTTTTTAATGAGTTACATGCACTTAAATTGGCACAAAAAATGGCACCACGTGTTGTTCTCTACTAAGATAATTTGCCTTTTAGTCGAACAGCCAATCGTGTGAGAGTATGCATGTAGTGGGCGGGCCTAAGCGGAATCGATGTCACCGCTCAGGTGTGTCAGTTAAGTTTTCTTCAGTCATACCGGTTATGAAAAGATTGCGCCTTCAAAATACAATTCTTGTTTGAGTACAATTCACACTATTTCTGTTATTTTATAGTTGGAAACTGATAACCGACATGTAGAGTGATTCGTTGCAAAGTGGCAACACAAATATAAACCATCATCAAATGCTGTAAGATTTGATTTATGTTTGATTTGGGTTAGGGCTATGGCAGAATGTGGCATTCAAGTTGTGTCTGCATGGCATTTTGTAATTAAATTAAATAATTAAATAGGCACACATAATAATTCATTCTACGCTAACGCGTTTCGGTATGTATTATTCATAATGTAACGGTCAATTATTCATAACTATCGTTTACACAGCATGTTACCGCACGTACGCATTAACGGGGGGGGGGGGTTTATTTTGAAATTCCAAACCGGAAGTCCCGTGTCTGTTCCGATTCCGGCTGCCCAACGGTCGTCTCCTCAACTGACAGCCGGTCGAGACAGGAGCACAGTGGCGGCCAGCGGGAAGGACTGTCGATGGATCAGGTTTCCGTCAGGAGGATATTACACCGAAGCGGTTGAGTGTTCCGGGGACCGAGCCAGAAGTCACACCGCCCCGGTTCGGCCATGGACGAGCAGGCGGGCCCCGGCGTCTTCTTCAACAACAACAACAACAACTCGGGCTTGTCCGGCGGAGGGAACATTAAGGCTCCGCAGGCTGGCGACGTCGAGGGCGGCGAGGCGGCCAGGGCTCAGTACAACATCCCGGGGATTTTACACTTTCTCCAGCACGAGTGGGCCCGCTTCGAGGTGGACAAGGCGCACTGGGAGGTCGAGCGGGCCGAGCTGCAGGTGAGCACCGTCGCTCGCTCAGGTGTCCATTGTTTGGTTGGTTAGCTGAGCGTTTCGCCGAACCCCGTTGGGAAATCCGGGAATGTGTTGTTTCATCGAACTATCGGCGAACCGAATCGCCCGTTAAAGTAACGCACGCAACTCAACGTGAGTGGGAAAGACCCCTCGTTGTATTCGGCGTTACTTTTATCCAGCAACGAACACATTTTCCACCTAACATTAGTACTTTTATGAACGCTGCGCTACCTGAGGCGGGTGTGTGTGTGTTTTTTTAGCCGTGTACGTTGGTCCTCGCGAGGAGTGACGCACATTCTTTCTGTCGTGTCAAGTTTTGTTGATACACAGGCTGCTTTTGGAGAGCAGTGTAATGCCGAATGTAAGGACGGTCCGGCATGGATCCCGTACACGTATTAAGTACTGTGAGCGACGTTTTAACTGCCGATACCGAGCGAGACGACGTGAAATAGCCGTATCTTTAAATGGATGTCCCCGTCAACGTAGTGTTGTGTGTGTGTGTGTGTGTGTGTGTGTGTGCTACCTGCTAACCAGGTTAGCAGCTCCCGTTGGTGTCGGGTGGGAGTAGTTGTGGGACAGTGTGCGTTTCGCCTGTGTATATTAATAATGGAGACGTGTGAGCACACCTTGGTGGTTTCGCTTTGCTAATGTGAGGCTACCTGTGCCGAGGGAATAAAGAAGGTGACGCCGGTGGAGTCACGAGACGTTGGTGTCAATCATTTATTTGGGGGAGCCAACCCGGAGCCGGAGGAATATACTCTGAATATATTCATTACGTGCTGTATATTAATCTTATCCGGGATGCATATCTTCACCTCAATTCATTTCACCAAATCCGATGTATTCTTACAAAGGGGTTGGGATTTTAGGTATTTACAGGTTTATGTGATTATGATGATATTCAACACCTTGTGTTGTGTAGACGCATAATGTGAATCTCTTGTTGTCCACTGAAGGATCATGAAGGTTCGTTAAATAACAATCTGGCATCAAAATAAACAACCTACGACCTGGATGTGTTTAAACGTCACGAAACACACACGTTAAATCTACCAAACCAGCAGCTTTTGATTAAATTCAAACCCAAGCTGCTGTTCAGGAATAAAGCAATAAAGCAAAAGTATAAAGATGGCCATTTTGTTGTTATTGGTGCAATCAAAGCAGAAGAGCATTTCGACACATTTTCATACAGTAAATCCCTAAGATTTGTGATTAAGGGATCAAACAAAAAGGGGTTTTATGATACAGAAAGGAGGTCCAATCAAAATCTTGTAAATCAGCCCATCTTTGTAAATAAAGAGAGGATGACGTCATCACCGGTTGGTTTGTGGACTGATTTTAAGGCTTTGAGTTCAGGGAATTTGCTATCTGATTTTTTGCTGCCAATGAACGGTGTTTACTACATTTGGAATGCTGAGAAGTAACACAGGAGACGTGTGCGTCACAACGACCCGTCAATCACGGTCGGCCCGCCCCAAAGAATCCCCTGCTCGGTGGTCCGTTGGACTCTAAATGCATCGTAATTTACTAAATGAACCTCATGCTGTATGGAAGGAGACATGAAAATGGAGATTAATTGATAAATTTAAGGGAGAAATTGCATCATTTTCACATCGACCTCTATGGAAATGTTTCATTAAGAGTTGTCAACCGACCCCGGGGCGATCGCATCCACGTGGGGGGGGTCACTTCCTGCCATGATGAGCTATCGAGTGGTGGCTCTTTGTTACCGTTACTTCTACCTCCTCCCGGCCAATCGCACAGCTCCGTGTGTTCTGGCTGCTTGAGGGCTTTTTGTACCGAGCAGATTCGTGTGTAAAAAGCTCCACTCGGCAGTTTGACATTTCATTTTCTTTCCCATTGAGCCGATCAAAGCTGCGATGGAGGCGAGCGACTGCAAAACCAATTTCAGCCTCAAATCCGTTGGTTCCGTGGCCGTGGCGTCTGACTGTGCCGCCATCGAGCGCCTCAAGCTGAGGTCACCCTCGGCGGGGGGGAATGTGGGGGGGGGGGCCAGGGAGAAGGAAACCGGGGAAGCTGGCATGTAAGATGGCTAAAGGTTACTGTCAGTGTATCATCCCATGAAGCGAAGAACGGCAGAGTGTGAAGGAAGTCTCTCTCTGTGGTTTAATCATCACGACTTGATAAGACTCTGATTGACAGAAGCTGCCCTTTAAGATTCATCACCTCCCACCTGCTGATCGAGGTGTTCCGGGTCAGCTGACGTCCTCTCCAACCGATACTGAATTTCTCAAGCTGATTTTGCCAACTACCGATGAAATGGCACGAACGCAAAAGCTTGTGCCTTCACACGCCCACCTTTTATTAAACCTTTATTGACATGCAGGTGTTGCAGTAGCACAAAGACAGAAATGCGTGGAGATATTATATTAAATAAATACATTGGAAACTGCAAAAAAAAAACTTGTCTTCAGGACAGACAATGCAGGGGAACTCTGGGTAAATTTCCAAAATACCTTTTTATGAACGTCACCACCGCTCGATTACACTCCAGGAAAAAGCAGTTTCTGGCCCTGGGGGTCAGGTGGTACGGGGGTGTGGGGTGGGGGGGGGCGGAACACTGCGGTGAAGCCATGCGTGCGCTTCGGAGAGCGAGTGGGTGTTTGGCCGCTCTGCTTCCTTCCTCCTGGGCCTCTGCTAAAAATACACCGGCGAGAGGACGACGGAGGCGCAGCGCCAACAGGAAGGATGGAGCGACGGCGACGATAGCAGCGTACCCCCCCCCGACTAGCCACATTCAAACAGACACTCCGACATCACTTTCTCTCCACGAAGCGCTTCCTGCGTGAGGGCATTTGCGCTAAGTGACGAGAACACCGCCGGCATGTGCACCGTCACCAGAGGAGCATCGTGGTCTCTTCCCCGCTGCCTTGTTTCTGCTCCACTAATGAGAGGATGTTTCCCGCTCGCACAGAGCCAGATGTGCTCGGGCCCGTGCCCCCCCCCCCCCCCCCCCCCCTCCCGATGTGCACGTGGTTTGAGAGCCGCGCACGTGTTTCACACAGCGAGGTCCTCCTGAGCTTCTGCCCCCGTTTGTCCGTCGTGCGCGTTCACGGTTCACTGTGCAGCTGCAGTGACGAGGCGCAAAAAGTCATCGGCCTCCGTCTTTGGGAGGAACTTGAGCCTGAAGCTTTTCGTCCCTGTGGTGGCCGATCCTTCTCTTTGTGTCAGTGTGGTGGTGCAGCAGCAGCGTCTCTCCCCACCAGCATCCTGCTGCCTCCTCTGAGCTCTTTGTGTTTACATGCACGCTAATGTCTCACTATTAATCCTGATTTGTAAACAGCTTACTACGAATACTGAAAAAGGGATATTTGTTGCATGTAATGGCAGTAATTGACCTTTGCTGACACGTCCGTACTCCGGCTGGATTTATTCTCCATCTAAATGCTTCTGGTTACCCAGTCCAAGTCCTCTGCTTCTCGCTGCAGTGCTTTACGTCTAAATAATGCAGCTTTGTAGTCACACGCATGAGGAGGTGAAGAGAAGTGTCTTACGTAACCGCTGAACCCGGCGAGCCGTGACAGCGAGACGACCTCCTTCCCTTTGCGCGCGGCCCGGCTCCTCCTCCAGCGCCCGTATAAGGAATGGCATGCGCACCTGCTGGTTCTCCAGACAGGGCGTCGGACGCCGCGGGGAACGCCACGCCTCAGCGCTGCAAACCGCCCTTTTGTTTTGCCGGGCCCCCGGCCAACGTTGGCCCCGGCGTGGGCACATTTCCCTCCCTCCCTCCCTCCCAGCGGGAGGAGTCACTCGGCAGGGTGAGAAAGTCAAAGAATAACCGGATTGAAGGCGTTAAGGTAGAAGGGGATTCTTTTCAGGAGAACGTGAGATGGAATATGTTGTTCAAATCCAGAGTAAAAACTAAAGAACGCAGTGTTTCCCCATGGTTTACCACCTCAGTAGTGTGTTAGTCGGTCCGTGCTCTCTGTCCACTGGCTGCGGTCCATTATCAAAACGTGGGCCAAATGACCCATTTCTGGCGTCACTTGCAAGTCGCTGTGTTCCAGATTCTCAGTGACGTTAGAAAAACAACATGTACGACAAACGCGTGGTCATGAAGATACTCGTCTAACGTTACCTGGAGTCTGCGTGAGAAGGAGGAGGCGAGATCGGCTTCCAGGTCTGAAGAATGAGTTAAGACAGGACCCTCATTCAGAGTGTTTCTCCTCAAATATCAATCATTCGCTTCGTGTGAGACGACGTTGTGTAGAGAAATCCTATAATGTCTTTAAGTCATATTGTCATAAGGTCATATTTTGACCTGAAATGTGAGAAAACAATGAATTCATAGTTCATGACTCCGAGTTGGAAACAAAAGTGCGAGGCTGAGAATTACCAGGAAGTGTTAATAGTTCTCTCTCTCTCTCACGCACACAGTTAGTGAAGCGTAGGTGGTTTCTGGTGTGAGGGCAGAAAAACAAACACACAACCAGTGAATTCCTCTGGCCTGATAAAGTGTGTGTGTGTGTGTGTGTGTGTTCGTTCACTGACTTCATTAAATCTGCTGCGCTGGAATAAAAGCTTGCCCCAGATTCTGAAGTGCTGAAATTAGACCCACTTAACAAGTGTGCTGATCAGAAGAGATAATGATGATGGTGGTGATATTGGATAATAACAGCCCCTTTTTATCAATGAGGGAACATAAATGGTTGAACACGCGGCCCTTAAATATTCAGCTCCATGATCTCAAATAGCTGCATGCGCTCAGAGACGCGCCCCCCCCCCGCCCCCGTCCCAAGTTGTCCGAGAGCAGGTCGAGGCTAATTAATAGAGGACTGCTTCTTTGAATCGCAGCGACCTGTCAATCACGTTAACCCCCGCCCTAAAGCATACTGCTGGTGAGAGAGGCTCCATGGCGGCGGCGGAGAACTCTCTTCTGCGACAAGACGGAGGTGACGTAGCTGAGGACTCTCTTTGTTCGGCCCCCTCCTCCTCGTCCTCCTCAGCTCTGCTCTTGAAGGCTTGATGCTGTTCTAATTAAAGTCCTGTCAGCTTCAGAGGAACACGCGTGTTCGCCCCCCCGCGGGGAAGAGTGGGCTACGGACTTTGTCACGCCGCTGTTCCCGCTCATCACGAAGCCCTCCCCGCCTCCCCCCCTTGATCCCTGTCCCCCTGGGGCATCACATCAATAGGCCTTCTCCCATCATCCTCTCGTTCCCCCCCCCCCTTCAGACGTGTCTCAGAGTTTGGCGGCGCGAGAACCTTCGGATGTGTCGAGAAAATGGAAACGAAGAGAAAGGACGATGTGGGAAATTGGAGCTTGTTTCTGTAGCGACGGGGAGCATCCAGGAAGCTTTGTTTCCTTCCTCCTCGTGGGCTGTTGTCTCCTACGACGACGAGCGAGGAGACATGAATCCTCAACGCGTCCCAACACATCCACACACAAAATGATGCTTAAATAACTAAAGTTAAATGAAGATGTTTAAAGGAATCACTGGTGGATTTGCCCTTCCTGCAGCCCCCCCCCCCCCCCCGGTCATCCATGAAGGGGTGAATATTAGTGAGTATGAGGTCCTTTCTGACCACAGTGAAACCATAAGAAGAACAAGAACAACTCAAACTGCCCCCCCCCCCCTTCTATCTCAGCAGCTTATCCTTCTCATCATTCCGTCTCCAGCTCCAAGGAAGAATAATCCTCTCACTGCTCCATATTCACCCCCCCCCCCACCCCCCCCACACACAGGACTCGTCTCCGTGTCCCTACAACTGCTGCAGCATTAATACGGCGTCAGTGAGGGGTCAGACATGCTCATCATCATGTGGTTAAAGAGGCGGAGCATCACGCTATGGACATATTTTATAAGCCTTTCAACAGCGTTTCTACATATTTCTCACGGTAACAGAAAAAACACCCCGGGCATCCCACTCAACTTTTGAAGTTCTGCTGGCTGACGAATCGATTGGTCGATCTCGCTGTCAATCAACACGCTGGCTTGTGACTCCACATTGTGTGTCAGTATTTCAACCCAATCGACACAAAGCACTGCCCCCATCTTGGGTTCTAATAACCAGTGTTTTCCCAATATCTCCGATGGGGGACCTCCTCCCGCTCCGAGGGGGGGGGGGCTGATAGTCAGGCCAAATTGATTCTTGAGCTCTTGTTTATTCATAGTTCCCCCTGAGGCCTTTTATCGCTGTTGTCTTAAATAAGACAACGTAAGACTTGAGCAGAGCAGCTGAGACCCTTCAAACCTTTCAGAGAGTAAACCAGTGAGTTTCAGGTTTTTAATGAATATTGATCTTCGGTTTGTTGAAGTGAGGGCTGCCTTTTTGATTGGCAGGTGTGCTTTTGGTTTTACAATATAAACTCTCGCAGTGTTCCTTGGATCATTTAGTTTGAGTAAACACGTGTTTTTTTTTGTCACTGTAGTCCTAAAATATCCAAATAAGCCAGATGGGTGGGGTCACGGTCCACTCTTATACACAGGCTATGGTTGTAACACTTTCCCATAAAGACCATTAAAGTACTAGACATTGTACGTCGTATCATCCGGTGTCCAGCGCCTCACTGAAGTGTCCACCATGTCCTCACAGAAGCTTTCTCTGACGGTCCTCATCAGCAGCCTCTCCAAACACTGTCCCTCGGTGCAGCTTCCATGAATCAAAGCGGCTCATTTGCATTTCTGTGATCTGATGTGGAGCACCGACTCGTTCTAAAAAAAGAAGAAAAAAAAAGGCTCATGGGAATATTTAACAAGTGGGTTACCCAGTTTGTCCTCCATGTGGAGGGGAGCCACCTCTGAGGGGTCCCACAGTACTGATTCTGAACCACCAGGAGCCCCTGAAACCACCAAAACTTGAATGAATTCTTCACTCTTTTATCATAACTCTGTGTGGCCACACAGGAAGAGGTTTGAATAGGGAGATGGAGGCGTGGCTGGGTGGTGGTCCGGTCACTTCCTGTGGACTTGTGCTGGCTTGGTTTGAAGGTGCTGATCACCATGGCAGCGACTGGTGGTGTAAACCAGTTCAGTTCAGTTAGGAGTTATAATAAAAGACTGATCTCCCCCAGGTCTCCTGCACAGACACGAGTTGATGAGTCACTCAGCGGCGCCACAATCTGCTCGGAGGCGGGTCGGGCCAAGAGCCAATGGAAAAGTTACCGGAGGCAGAACATCTTTATGGGGCATATTTGTTTGAGAGATCGGTTTACAAAGAGAAACAAACTTCAATTTCATCCCCGGTGTCAATTTAACGAATCATTTTCAGAATGTCCACAGGAAAAGGGATATTTGTTGAGAATTTTTTTTTTGGTCTTCGAGCTTTCATCTAGTGACCTTTAGAGAAGCTCTAACGCGGGGAACATGAGAGGAACTAGTTAAAAGCTGAAGGAGGATCGTCAGCCTAACTGGAGTGGAAACAACACGATTAAATCAGAGAAGAAGTTTGAGGTCATCAAAGTGATTTGAATTGAAAACAGCCTCTTTTATTTTTTTGTGGCGGCGTCACA
Source organism: Pungitius pungitius (assembly GCF_949316345.1). NCBI lineage: Eukaryota > Metazoa > Chordata > Actinopteri > Perciformes > Gasterosteidae > Pungitius > Pungitius pungitius. The sequence goes on from NC_084908.1 coordinate 19,343,071, forward strand.
GCGTGACCTCTGCTATCGATTGGTTTTCCTGGCTCCACATTCAGCCCCATGAAGCCTTTCACTGGCTGCTGCTAAAACGTGACGTTGGGAGGTTTCAGTGAAATCTATAATTATGAGAAAAGACGCCCCCGGTTCCTCCCACACAGAAGCCTTCCCCGGCGAGGTCACTGTGAGCACAGAGCTCTACTGGCTTTTTACTTTGCATGTTGAGAACGTCTTCACACGCGATAACGATGAACCAGTCATGAGCTTTTTCTGGGGGGAACGGGACTCGGGTCCGTGTAATTTAATCAGAGGGATTAAATTAAGCTTATATGGCCACATTTCTTGCCCATTTCACTTTATTATCAGAGCGCCCTTTTCATCTCTGTGAAATTCTGCCCCGGTGGCCCCGAGTGCACAGCGACCCACTTGTGATGTGCGTTTGACACGAAGGACGGGCCGAGTGTCCTACTTCTTCTTCTGCAGAAGATGAGTCCGCCACAACAACAACAGGACAGCTCAGCTAGGTTTGGGTTCAAATCCCTACAGAATCATGATCGTATTGATTATCAGCTCCTCCTTATGTGGCTCCTCTCAGATGGATCAGTGTGGTTTTGAAGATGGTGCTTGTGAACCTCCGGGGTGTGACGTCAGCGCTGATGTCATCAGTCCAGCTGTGTAACGTCTGGGATCCTGCTGCAAGAAGGCTTCTTAAGCTCCATCACATGTGTCGGGTCCAGATGGCTCCTCCTCCTCCTCCGCTCGTCTCGCCATTTGACCTTCCACCCTGAGGCGGTCACATGTAGTCGGGTCCCATTTCCCACGCCCCCGCCCCCGTGTGTCTGGGAAGAGACGTTAGGAGGGATCAGACGCGGGGACGCGTTAGCCGGTCACAGGTTACCTTTTGAGGCCGTGTCCCATTTCCCAGGAGGCTTTGTGGCCCCTTTGATACCAGCTGACCTGACGTAGGAGTACGCTGGTATTGAAAGATGCTTTGAGTCAAGATGTAAATGCTCAAACACACTAAAAAGGAAAAAAAAATACACCAACAAAAATATAGTATGTGCATCCTGAAAAAGACGAAAGGAAGGAAGCCAAAACGTTCACTCTTTTTTACTGCAAGACTTGAAGCTTTAACAATCTCTGGGGGGAAGATCCAATAAAATCATCAGGGCAGATAATTAATAGAAGATTCTCTCATCATCTTCATGTTTAATGGACTTTAGATGCTCTTATGGCTTTTGTTCTAATGTATTTGATGGAAGCTTAAGAACCCAAGTGATAAAGAGTCTTTCCTGTTCCCTGTGTTCCTCTAGGCTCAGATCGCCTTCCTGCAGGGGGAGAGGCGAGGTCAGGAGAACCTCAAGAAGGACCTGGTGAGACGCATCAAGATGCTGGAGTACGTCCTCAAGCAGGAGAGGTGAGGACGCACGCACGTGCAACTTTATGCCCTAAATCAAAGTCATTTTTGCTATCGAGACTTTTTTGGAAATTCACAATTGTATTCTTAGTGAGAATTGTGAGGCAGATCAGATCACTCACATATTTTCAAATACAGGAAAGTGCTTGAAAAAATGACAAATAAATAGATCCATTTGTAAGTAATAGAAAGTAAAAAAATATAATTGAAAAACAAGTTATTATTAAAATAAGTTGAATTATTGAAAAACTAATCTGAAAAATGACAACATACCTTGATAGAAGATAGAAGAAATTACTTAATAATAAAAAAATATGTTGCCAAAGAGCAGCTTATCTTCTTAAGGAATTATTGGTAATAAATCACATAATCTGGCGACAGATTTTCACACGGTTTGGATGTCTAGTGTTTGATTGGCAGGTCTGGAAGAGGGCTGTTGTTTGGGAATATAGTGTCAGCAGCACTTTAAAGCACCATCGTGGTGTTTTTTTTTTTTTGTTTGTTGTGCTTGCTCACATATTGTTTTAACCAATGTGTCCCCCTCAGGGCCAAATACCACAAGACGAAATATGGGACAGAACTGAACCAAGGAGAGATAATTCCTCCAAGTTATGATTCCGGTAAGAACCTGCTCTCCTCTCTCTCTTCATCACGTCCTGCTGACAGGTTTCAAACATCCAGGCTCCTTATTGAGAGGATTTCTGCGTCTGGTGTGCACATGATGAGGGCCCAGAGGGGGCGCCCTCCCACTCCGAGCCGCTGTCTCTGACCTCCGACCTTTCAGGAGATGAATGAATGAATGAAGGTAAACATGTTGGTGATTCTCTCTCTCTCTCACAGACGAGGGGGGGGACAGCGAGGCTCCCAGTCCTCCAAACAGCAGCCATCAGCTCAGCTGGAAACAAGGACGCCAGCTGCTCAGACAGTGGGTTCACACACACACACACACACACACACACACTCATTTAGACTTCCCCAGTGTCGTGGGACCGCTGACTTTGTGTGTGTCTTCGTAATGAAGATGAAAGACTTTTAATTGGAACCAAACGCACTGATCCACTGTGACCGGTTGGAGGGGGGAAGAATTGTTTGGTACTTGTGTGAAAACATAATGTGAAAATACACCATTAGAGAGAAGGTCCTACATAGAGAACATGACTTTGCTTAAAGATTACTGCTTAGACTTCTGTTTTTTTACCAAAGTATGGAAAGTAGAAGTTCTCTCCCGGTGTTTTATTAATATTGTACTTTGACCAAAGCGCTTATTTTCTCATTCTTCATGTGTTTGTTCTGACGCTCGTCGTCCGGTGTCGCCGCAGTCTTCTATTAGTCTTTGGTGTCTCGTCCCGAGGCGATTCGTCAAAGTGACAGGTGGTCATCTTAAGACGATCGGTGCGAGCTGACGACTCTTTAGGTAATTCATTTAACGACGTATTAGACGTCTTCATTGGGATTGTGCGTGTCAGCGGTGCCTGTGTGCGCCCCTCAATGGAGGATTGTGTGGACGCGCTGAGGCGACCGGAGAGGCTGGTACAGAGGGAGCTTCTCTCTCTCTCTCTCTCTCTCTGTGTGAACAAACACACTAGACAGTATTCACAATAAAACCTGCGTCCACTGGGGACAAACCCTTCAGGAAGGACGCTGCTCTCTGCTCGGCCGGCTGTCTCAGGGTTCAGGAGCGTTGCAGAGATAAGTTTTCAACGTCTGATCGGACATCTGGATTCTTTTTGGACGTCTGGACTTAAAGGGTAAACTTCTCCTGCATAGAAGTGCTGACATGCTCACTTTTCTAACGATGATGTCAGAGACTCATTTGAGTGATGGAAATCTGGGAAAAACTGATTTTTAATGCCAACTTAGGGGAGAATATTCTGTTTTCCTTCTGTGTGCGTTTCTCATCGGCTTCCCTGACCACAGGGACGAGGGTCAGTGGGCCCCGATGTGGTGGCGGTGCCCTTTAAGGACGCTGCTCCATTGATATAATGGAGGTGTTGTGCAGCTCAGCGGGTACAGCAAGGCACCGACGCATCGGGAAGAAGCGAGCGAAGGGAAAACCGCTTGTTCCCGTCTCGTTGGCTCGGCCTGACGGGCTGTTCCCCCCCCTCTTTTGGTCCCTTTTTTGTTCACTCGAGGCAACAAATGGGGGAAATTTACCTTCTGCTTCCCCGGGTAGTTAAAACACATCGGCGTCCTCTGACCCGTCCCCTCGTCCCCGTGTCCGCTCTCAGGTACCTGCAGGAGGTGGGGTACACGGACACCATCCTGGATGTGAAGTCTCAGCGGGTGAGAGCGCTGCTCGGCCTGACCGGAGACTCCGGGGAGAAGCCCTCCAGGAGCGAGCCCATGGTCAACGGCACCGAGCCGTCCTCCCTGAAGGACAGCGGCGTGGTCAGGTGTGAGAGGAGACGCCCCCCCACACTCACACACGCACACATGTTTGCCCCCCTGCTGGCTTATTAACCATCTCCTCCCCCCCACCCCCTCAGTAAACCCGACATGTCGGACTCGGCCACCGTGTTGGAGGCCTTTAAGTTCATCGAGAGCGCCGCGGCCGAGTTCAGCGACGAGGACGAGGACAGCGAAGGGAGGGACAAGACCATCTTGGACGTGGCTACAGTAAGTCATGGATACAGTTATCAACCACAACACGTCCTCTACTTCAGTGACAGTAATAGTACACTGAAAACAAGTACTACAATAGTGTAGTAACATGTTTTACTAGTATATGGGATATTACTGCGGCATTAATGTGTACGTTGTATTTTATTGTGTTTTTACAACCTTTTTTATCCTGCTGGCTACTCTAATCCAAATCATATTATCTATAATATCCCTTTTTGTGATCCAAGAGGCGCCTTAAAGAGTTTATTTAGGACGAAGGAACATTTCATCCTTGAGTTTGTCCCAAACGTTGAACCTCAACACACGGATACGAGGTTTTTAATTGGACAGGAAAGAGATGAGAAGCTGTAACAAGCCGACACATATACAAATATTCGAGCATCTACCACAGAAGAAGAAGCCTACATTCATACATCTCTACCACAAGGCGGGTTTATCGTCACTTTACGTCCTCCACTTCGTTTAATAGTCCTCCTCTTCCTCTGCCAGATGGTGAGGAAGAAAAAGTCGTCCACCCCTTCCTCCACGACCTCTGACCTCAGCGACGACCCCGACACGGAGGAGGCCCTGAAGGGTTTCGACTTCTTGGCGAGTCCGGACGAGCTGGACGGCTCGCCGGAGACCAGGAGTGGGGAGGACAGCGGAGACTGGGGTGAGACGAGGGGACCGATGACGTTTTATTCAGGGTTAAATAATACAGCGTTAGAAAAAGGGTCTGAGGCAGGTTCTGGTTTTACAAAATGCAACTCTTTACAAAATAAAGTATCCAGCTGGCAGCCCGGCAGCCCCCGCAGTCGACTCATCCATCTCCCGCTTTCTGCTGTTTCTTAGCAACGCGTTCAGAGTCGTTCAGTCAACCACCAAATAAATAAATCAAAATGCTCCCCCGCGCAGGCGGTGATTCATCACTTGAGCGTGCGGGTAGTTGTAAAGGAGTGCTGACTCACAGGCCAGGAAAAGGCTTTGTGGATATTAGCTCTGACTCTTCATCTGGTGTGGAACCCTGTGGAACCCTGTGAATCACAGTGGAACCCTGTGGAACCCTGTGAATCACAGTGGAACCCTGTGAAACACTGTGGAACACTGTGGAACACAGTGGGCCCCGTGGAACCCTGTGAAACACTGTGGAACCCTGTGGAACCCTGTGAAACACTGTGGAACCCTGTGGAACCCTGTGAAACACTGTGAAACACTGTGGAACCCTGTGGAACCCTGTGAAACACTGTGAAACACTGTGGAACCCTGTGGAACCCTGTGAAACACTGTGAAACACTGTGAAACACTGTGAAACACTGTGGAACACTGTGAAACACTGTGGAACACAGGATAACACAGTGGTCCCCGTGGAACCCTGTGAAACACTGTGAAACACTGTGGAATCCTGTGGAACACTGTGGAACACTGTGGAACCCTGTGAAACACAGGATTCCACAGTGAAGGAGCAGTTGAGGTACTTCTCCATCGTTGGTGTGTAACATACTGTTTAAGGTCCAGAACTGCAGAGAACCATCAGTTTAATTTAGATTGCAGCTGTTTTATTCACTTGTTTGTTTTATAACCCTTTTTTGTCTCGTGTCCTTTTTAGTTTCCACATTCAGCGGCGTATTTGTTTCATATTTGTGTGTCTGACACCCCGGAGACATTTGTGTTGAAGGTTCTCTTGTTTCTCCTTGTCGTTGATGTTGGGAGCCTCAGCGGAGTCAAAAAGCCGGTTGTCAGTTGTCTCCCACATCGCTCATTGCTCATTACACAGTATTTATTGACTATACATCAGACACATGGGATTGGAAGTAAAAATACAGATGAGCGTTCCAATTTTAACTGGATTTAGAAGGTGTTTAGCTTAGCTTAGCATAAAGACTTGCAGCAGGAGGAAACCATTAGCCTGGCTCTGTCAAAATAAAAATCAAAACACCTACCATCACCTCTAAAGCTCACCTTGGATTTGATTTGGACGGCTAACAGTCTCCCCCTGCTGGCAGTCTTTATGCTAAGCTAGGCTAACTGCAGCCTGACTGACGTACACACCGACATAAGATGAAATATGTTTTAGTTTTTCTTCTCAGCACATCAAATATGTATCTAATAGGTATTTATTCAAAGCAATATAACTGACACAAAGCCAAAAGAATTCATGGTGAAAACTACAAAAGGCCGAGATAAGAAACCCAGACCCGGTCCCATCTGCCTCAGTAGGTTTGTCAGACCTGTCGTAGTGCATGCAGACACTTATAACAGGTTTCTGCCCCACCTTGCTCCCCCCCCCCCCCCCCCCCCCTCCCCCTCCCCCTGCCGGCCTGTAGAGAAGGAAGAGTCTGCTCTGGGGGAAGTGGCCTGGGACGTGGACCAGGGCCTCATAGCCCAGCTCAAGGAGCGGTACAGGAAGGAACGCAAGGGCAAGAAGGGGGTGAAGAGTAAGTCCTCATCAGGCCGCGGCTCGTCCTCCCGCCTCATCCTTCCTCATTTGACTTTTCTTTCTCTTTTTCTCGCCTTGTAATATTTCAACCAGCATTTATTCCGCTTCAAATGTTGACCAATTATTTCACATTTAGTCGTTTGTGTGTAAGAATAAATCCATAATCAATTCATGAACAATGAAACATACACATTTATTACCATCACTTGGTCAAAGCTGGTGATCCGTCTCTGATCAGACCTCTGGGAGGTTTACAGGTGTTTAGTGATGGGGTGAAAGCTGTTGGACGTCCCTCTGTCCCCTGTCCCTCTTTGTCCCCCCCCGGTCTCTCTTGGAATGCGCTGACTTTGTCGCATTGAGTCTGATCTCTTCCTCTGTTTCCATTGAGGCGTTTTTCAGCAGAAGAGACGTCTGTGGCCTTAGTTGGCTTTTCTCTAAACGGATTCTGCTGCTGTCTTAACGGCCCAGTCGCGCAGTTTTCTGGTAATGCCGAGTTCTGATGATGACTGATAGCGATCAGAGTCCATCTCTTAACATCCCTGTCCTGTCGCTGCACTGTCTGCTGTCCACCAATCAGCAGCCGCCACATTTCACTCGTTTCTTCTTCCTTTTGTTGTTCTTATTGTTTCTTGTGTGTCTGCTTTTATTTGTCTTCACGTCCTCTGTTTGATCCTTTGCAGAGCTGCTGCTGTATCATCTCCTGCTTTTAATTACATGTTGATTTCATTCTCATTTTTGGTACAATATGAACTTAGAGCATTTATTTTGTTGTGCTGATCTCTTTTTTTTTTCATTATTCCTCCACCATTTTCCCCCCACTGTCTCTCCTCCTCTTCTTCCTCCTCCTCTTCCTCCAGGACCAAACCGCTCTCGGCTCCAGGACATGCTGGCCAACCTGCGGGAGGGGGAGGAGCCCTCCATGCAGCCGCCGGTAACGCCCCCCTCCCGCCCCAGTGTCCCCCGGCTCAACGAGCAGGAGATGGGGCGTCCCGAAGACGGTAACGGGCCTCTGAACTCAGCCGTCCTTCCTGCATCCGTCACTCAGAAGCTCCGTCTCACGCCAGCGGCCCTCTCTTGTCTCCGTAGAGGCCATGACCTTCCTGCCGTCCTCTGGGAAGTCCTTCATAATGGGACGAGTAGACGAGGCGGTGTCCAACGAGCTGGGACTGGGAGAACTGGCCGGACTGACGGTCGCCAACGAGGCTGAGAGCCTGGCGTACGACGTGAGTGACGTCCTGAGGTTTTCATTATTCATCACGTTTTAGGAAACACTTTAGTTTGAACAGACTTCTAGGAGTCTCGTCCTCGCCGTGAGGAAACGCGTCTCTCTGTAGCTCGATGAGCACTGTGACCCCGCGCGTCCCGCCCCTCAGATCACCAACAACACGGACGCCCTGAGGAAGACCTGGAACCCAAAGTTCACCCTGCGGAGCCACTTTGACTCGGTGCGAGGTCTGGCCTTCCACCCGGTGGAGCCCGTCCTGGTCACCGCCTCCGAGGACCACACCCTCAAGCTGTGGAACCTCCAGAAGACGGCGCCCGCCAAGAAGTGAGTGCAAAGTGGGTTCGGTCCGTCCGTGCTTCCCCACCTGCAGACACCAGAGTCCGTTCGTAAGGATTTATTTGATCCTGTTTCGGTGTTTGCTGTGAATACAAACGTTGCACTTTGTTTATTGTGCAGGTGCACCGCTTTAGACGTGGAGCCCATCTACACCTTCAGAGCTCACAGGTGAGATGCTCCTCACGTTTACTATGACTGCGCACTGTGCTTCAACATGTTACGATGTATTACATAGAGGAGAACTGAACATACACAACATTTATTTACATCCGGGTTGAAAATAAATTCCATAAAAAAAAGCTTCAAAATCTAGAATTGTGACTTATCTGAGAGAGTCCTAATGTTGTAAAACGTTGTAGCGGCGCCGTGCTGTGCGTCACCATGAGCTCCAGTGGCGAGCAGTGCTTCAGTGGGGGGGTGGACGGCACCGTGCAGAGCTGGAACACCCCCAGCCCCAACATCGACCCCTACGACTCGTATGGTACGTTCCGCCCAGGGTTTCCCAGGGTTTCTCGTGGCGTGGAGGGTGTTCTCACGCTGCTCTTTTTCCTTCGACAGAGCCCTCCGTCCTGCGGGGGGCGCTGTGCGGCCACACGGACTCCGTGTGGGGTCTGGTCTACAGCTCGGCCCACCAGCGCCTCCTCTCCTGCTCTGCCGATGGGACGGTCCGGCTGTGGAACGCCGCCGACACCTCGCCGGCCCTCGCCGTTTTCAACGAGAGGGGAGGTGGGCACAGGACCAAATGACACCAAAGACATCTCATGTGTTGATACGGGATTCATGTTTGTTACCTACAATGGCCCTCACACGGCCTCATGAAGTACACACCTGAGGAAATGTATCTTCACATCACTTCATCATTCTGTCCGGGTGCTTGTGTCAGAGCTCGGGGTGCCGACCTCGGTGGACCTGGTGAGCAGCGACCCGGCTCACATGGTGACGTCCTTCAGCACCGGCAGCATCGGACTCTTCAACATGGAGACGCAGCAGCTCGTCCTGCAGCTGGAGTCCGCCGGACCGCCGGGTAAACGAAGCTTTCACAACACACGCCACTCGATCAATGCCGCCGATAAGTGTTTGATAGACATGAGACGTGTTGTGTATGATGGGAATGTGGAGAAGAGACACTGAGAGGAAACCGTCTCTCGTTGTGAAGCGCTGACGTTGTGCTTCTCGCGTCCGCCCCCACACAGACGCTCCGTGCAAGATCAACAAGGTGCTGAGTCACCCCACGCTGCCAATCACCATCACGGCTCAGGAGGACCGGCACATCCAGTTCTTCGATAATAACACAGGTAACAACCCTTCATCATCATCATCATCACCCGCTGCTGCAGAGGAGGCCTCTCTGTTACATTTAAAGGGCCACACCGCCGGCTTTACACTTCACATCCATCCGCTTTGTTAGAAATATCCAGTCGGCTCGTCCTGTGGTGGCTCGGCAGTCTGAGAAAATGACTGATGACATCACCATGACATCATCGGTGTTGTCTCAGCTTGACTTTTACTGAAATTAACTTCAATAGTCTTTTTTTTTTTTTAAACGGTTATTCATTGAGCAGAGAGGCTTTAATGAAGGATGCATTTTGGGGAACGTAGGAGTTTATTTGGCGTTCACAGTCCTCTGTGTGTCCTCCTTTTAATGATTTAGTCCTTTCAGGCTTTCAAACACATCCAGTGGTGGAATATTGATTCCCTTTTCTCTGAGCCCTCACACGTCTGGTTAGAATTGATTCATCGTCAGGAAGGAGACCATTGTGTAACTTTTTATCATATAAAATGATTTAACATATTTTGATGTCTCCTCTCTTACAAAAGATAAGAATCTTCTCATTAAAACGTGGCTCCTTGTGATCCATCATGTCTTTGTATCTAAAGTCCATCACAGTGACTTTTTTTTCTCGTTCCTGAAGGTAAAGCGATCCACTCGATGGTCGCTCACCTGGACGCCGTCACGTGTCTCGCTGTGGATCCAAACGGACTTTACCTCATGTCTGGAAGTGAGTACTCCAACGAATGAATGCAGATCACATGAGTTCAGACCCAGAAACCCCAAATAAAAACAAGAGAAAACCTTTAACAATTCACATCCATGTCCCATCAAAGCTTATATAAATATTAAAAAATGATCGTGGTTTAGGATCATGGTTTAGCCAATCGGAGGCTCCTTTGACCCCCCCCCCACCCCCCCTCCTCCATCCTCATCGGCTCTGCCTCTCCTCCCGCCAGGTCACGACTGCTCCATCCGCCTGTGGAACATGGAGAGCAAGACGTGCATCCAGGAGTTCACCGCCCACCGCAAGAAGTCCGAGGAGTCGATCCACGACGTGGCGTTCCACCCCACCAAGTGCTACATCGGCAGCGCCGGGGCCGACGCGCTCGCCAAGGTCTTCGTATGACCTCCAACGCCTGCGGGTGGAGCGGGAAGAAAAAGGGAAGCGGGAAGGGTGGAGTTGGCCTCCACCTCAGAGTCTGGCAGAGGAAGCAAGAGTAGTGAAGGTGACTGTTCACGCGGACTGCTCCTTTTTTAAGATTTGTCAAATATTCAACTCCCCCCCCTTTTGGACTTAGGCTGGACCGGGTCCCCGAGAAACAAACGAGCAGGAAGCAGGAAGTGGGAAAAATATACACGCGAAAAGGCAGGAACTCTCGGTACATTTGAGTAAAGCTGGAATTTATTTTCTCCTTTTTGTTTACCATAAAAAACACATTGTTCATGTGCCTTTATTCTTCACTACAGGAATTATTTTAGGTGTTGAGGAAAATGTATTTTATCCATGACAGAAATTGACCTAATAAGAAACCTAATGAGTCCCAAATCAAAGAAGATAAAAGATGTTTTTATTTTATTTTCCTTCCCCTTTAAGTTGTTGCCTTTAGCCCGAAGAAGACTTTTGCTGAGTCAGGTTCCCGTGAACGTCTGGAGGTCTGGTCACTGGTCTGGAATCAGTGACCCTTTGTGCTGGATGGACGGAGACTCAACATCTGGAGAGTTTTATTTCAAAATGACGTTGCCTTCGACTCCCCTCAGAGAGGAGAAGCATCACGACGTTCACGTTACCGAGCAACAGCTGGACAGTCGATTCTATTCCTTTTTTTTTTTTAATGCAAGCAACGAAAGAGAAAACGGACCCGGTGTGGCACCTCTGATCACGGTACACGTGTTTTAAACAGCGTGTGGGGCAGAGAGGCCTCTAGTGGTCAGGTGGGAGAACTACAGTGCGGTAGATGTGAAGGGTTACTTCTCAGCAGATAAACACACAATAAATGTTTTCTTTTTTTTGGTGTTTATACAATAATACAAACATAGTTATTCATATTTTATTCCATTTCTGTTAATGGAGCTTTGAAAATCCACTGTCACTGGCCCTTTAAGAGGAGCTGCTGGGGCACAGAGAAGTGGGACGTGGTGTTTAAGGTCCGTCCTCCACGTTCCCACCTGAGCAGCACACCGCGCAGGGCTCTCTGTCCACTGGCATGTTGAGATCAAACTCTTTGGAGCTTTAAACATCTGCCCAGCTGTGCCATGTTGTCGATGATAGCTGTAAAAACACATCATGTGACACTTGGGTGGTTTTAGATCAAATCAAGCGCTTCTCTCCAAAGTGAAAACCACAAATGAGTTAAATAACCTGAACTCTTCTGATCAGTTTCGAAAACCTGCTGCTTTTTTTTATTGTGTATTTATAGCTGAAAATGTGTGACAAACTGCAGCGAGAAAAGAAAACCTGCACTGAAGCTTTTCTCTTTTTTTCTGTTTTACTTTAGTTATGTAAAATATTTATGAATCACTCAAAGACGCCAAATTGAAGCCAAAAGATCAAACCGCGACAACGAGACGCTCCCCCCCCCCCCCCCCCCCCCAGAGCTGATCCGCTCGTTTTGATGTGAAATAACGGTAGTGCAACACTTTTATTAACAGCTGTTTAGTTCCCAAACTGCACGAAGCTCTTCTACGCTTCACATGCTGCGCGCCTGAGAATATCCTATTTTGTGTCATTATTATCCTTACTACATTATTTTTAGACGACTCTTTGTTGTTCGGTGACGGACTTGTAAGATACAAGTGGATCTTTTTAAAGTTGTGTTCTCTGTTTTACTTGAAAAGTGACGTTTATTCCTTTTGGGGTTTCTGCTGGTGTTGTAAGAAGTGCAAATACACATAACGTCGCCTCTCAGCACTACGTAACACTTTCCTCGCTTTGCACCAAATTATCATCTCAAAAAACGCAGCTGTGTTGGTGGGATGGGGGGGTGAAACTTTTGGGGAGTTTGTGTTCTTTTTGACGTAAATGGATACGGTGTAAAAAGGGTAAGCGCTTATGTGTACAGTTTTTAAGTATTAAAGCAGATCTATTTATAAATGTGGTGTAATTTGAGGGGAAGTGAGAAGGACAGCGATGAGAGATCAGAGTTTATTAATGCGTGAAACGCACACACGGTTTGGGTCCTGGTTGTGTTGATGTGAAGTGAACTGCTCCTTCATAACACACCGGTTGTATCATGACAACATGACCACGGTTCGGGTGTTCAAATCAAGACAAAAACCGGTGGAATTCAGGTTTGTGTGAAACCTCCAGAGGGGGATTTTTGTTGATGAAAACCAAATCATCGGATCCACAGACATCAAACAACATGAATTCATGCTCCTGGTTGATGAAGAATTTCCCTTCCAGATGAAAATCATCTAAAAATCACTTTTTCCCCACAGTGAAACCCACCAGAACGGAGTTATTTATGTTCAGATTTGGTAAAGTTAGTGAAACGAATCAGGGCCAATTTCCCAGAATGCTCTTCTCTGCTTACATCCACGTAAACGTTCATGTGCACTTTTGCTAAGCATTATGTTTATGATGTATGAACATGTACAGAGGAACAAAACAGAGAAAAGGAGAAGCTGAACACTTTCAGAGCAATAGAAACTGTGTTTTCCATTTATTTAATCTAATTTAGCTTTAGTTTAGTGAACCATCGGAGCTGATTCCCACCATTCACACTACACAGTAACACTAGCCGGTAGTGATGTGAGGCAGCTGAACTCTTTTCAGATTTATCTTTTTTTTTTTCAGTGGCCAAAAGCAGAGCTGACTAAAACCTGTTCAGTCTGCCTGTAAATGATTGTTGTCCTTAAATGTGTACAGTGAAACTGTTAGAGAGAGATTATATATGCTAATCTGGCTGTACATTAAGTATATACAGGTGTTGTTGTTTTTTTGTTATTTTCAAAATGGGATAGTGATTTATGAACAACAATAAAGAACTATGTTGTACATTGTAAAGTTTATTCATGTCATGTTTTATTTTCTTTACAGCCTCACATGAGCAACACAGTCACTGGAAGCTGATCGCTATGACAACAAATACGTCAAGTCAAACAATTTAACTTTTTATATTTTATATTATATATAAGGCATCAATTTAAAATCCCAAATGAAGGAAAACTCATTAAAACAATAACGGACGCGTTAGAAAAACGTGAGGAAGAAAAGGTCAAAATACTTCAAAGTAAAGCCTATTTACTTTATACTTAGGTGGAACACATTTATGAACATTTCTTCAGACTGTGGAATCAATAGCTGTTTACAGTCGAGTGTCGTTGTTACTTCCGGCCTGCGGGGGCAGCACCGCGCCTCCGAAGCGCTGATTCTACCGTAAATAGCAACAGAAGAAGAGAGCTAGCTACTGTAAACAAAGCTGAGCCGTTAGTCTGTCAAACAACTCAAAACCTGCCTAATGTGGACAGCAGATATGGTTAGAAGTAAATCCACACAACAGTAAAGTAAGTGCAAACTGAGTTTTTCGTCAAATAGTTTAATGCTGACAAAGAAATTAACTCGGAGAACGGCCTTTTAGTTAGTCAGCTAACTAACTAGCATAAACATGCTAAAGTTGACACTAAAAAGACACATCCGGGAACTTAGACTTTGACTAACGTTAGCTAACTTCGTATTTTAGACTAAATATGTTTCACCTGTATAGCATGTAAGCTAGGTTCTTATTGGTGTCAGCTTAAATAGTCCGTTATATCGGCGGTATGTGTCGCTAGCTTGGTTCACGTCGCGTTAGCGCCTCTGGGTGTCTGAGTGCGGATCTCGTTTCCTCCGCAGCGCTCCGCCGGGCCGAAGGCAGCCGTTCAGTCCGGGCCCCGGAGCTGCCATGACCCGGCCTGAAGTCTGACTGGAAGATAATGGCTGCAGAGCTGTTTCCCACCACGAAGCTGGTCCCCTCCGCCTCAGCGAGCAGCAGCAGCACCACCTCCTCCTCCACCTCCTCCTCCTCCATCCAGCAGTACCAGCAGCAGAACCTCACCAACAACAACAACACCTCCAGAGCCGCACAGCGCTGCTGCAACTGGCAGGGCCTGTTCCCCACCATCCGGGAGAGGTCAGGCTCAAAAGACACCCCCCCCCCCCCCCCCTTCCTCATATAAAAAATATATATATATATATATAATGTAATTTTATGAGTGAAAACGGTTTCGTGGGATGAAATGCATTTTGTGTCCTTGCAGGAATTCAGTCATGTTCAACAATGAGATGATGGCAGATGTTCACTTTGTGGTCGGGCCGCCCGGCGGGACGCAGCGGGTACCAGGGCACAAGGTAAGTCCCCCCCCCCCCTCCGAGACAAGGCAAAGAGCAAACTGTGGATCGTTATCTTTTAAAGCAACTTGGTAAATTCCTTCATTAAAGTCTCAGAGTCCGAATTGTGTCCGTTCTAAGAGGCGATCGTGTTCCTCTGCTCTGTCAGTACGTCCTGGCCGTCGGCAGCTCCGTGTTCCACGCCATGTTTTATGGAGAGCTGGCGGAGGACCAGGAGGAGATCCGGATCCCCGACGTGGAGCCGCCCTCCTTCCTGGCCATGCTGAAGTAGGTCGCCCGGCGCGTTTAGCTTCGTCTCTACGGAAACACAAGACACGGCGGACAAACACTCACTGTACTAAAAAGCACCAGATAAACAATATAAAATAAACTACATTCAAATGGAGGTCACCTCTCACGTTGATCCCTTGCTCCATCGCCTCAGGTACATCTACTGCGACGAGATCGACCTGTGTGCCGACACCGTGCTCGCCACCCTCTACGCCGCCAAAAAGTACATCGTGCCTCACCTGGCCCGGGCCTGCGTCAACTTCCTGGAGACCAGCCTGAGCGCCAAGAACGCCTGCGTGCTGCTGTCCCAGAGCTGCCTGTTCGAGGAGCCCGACCTGACGCAGCGCTGCTGGGAGGTGATCGACGCCCAGGCCGAGCTCGCCCTGCGCTCCGAGGGCTTCTGCGACATCGACACGCAGACGCTGGAGAGCATCCTGCGCCGCGAGACGCTCAACGCCAAAGAGATGGTGGTGTTCGAGGCGGCGCTGAACTGGGCCGAGGCCGAGTGCCAGCGGCAGGACCTGGCGCCGACGATCGAGAATAGGCGCCTGGTGCTGGGGAAGTCCATCTACCTGATCCGCGTGCCCACCATGGTCCTGGAGGACTTCGCCAACGGGGCGGCGCAGTCCGGCGTGCTCACGCTCAACGAGACCAACGACATCTTCCTGTGGTACACCGCCGCCAACAAGCCCGACCTGCTGTTCTGCACCAAGCCGCGCAAGGGCCTGGCGCCGCAGCGCTGCCACCGCTTCCAGTCCTGCGCCTACCGCAGCAACCAGTGGCGGTACCGGGGCCGCTGCGACAGCATCCAGTTCGCCGTGGACAAGCGCGTCTTCATCGCCGGCTTCGGCCTCTACGGCTCCAGCTGCGGCTCGGCCGAGTACAGCGCCAAGATCGAGCTGAAGCGCCAGGGCGTGTCCATGGCCCAGAAGGTCATCAAGTACTTCTCGGACGGCTCCAGCAGCACTTTCCCCGTGTCCTTCGACTACCCGGTGCAGATCGAGCCCGACACCTTCTACACCGCCAGCGTGGTGCTGGACGGCAACGAGCTGAGCTACTTCGGCCAGGAGGGCATGACGGAGGTGCAGTGCGGGAAAGTGACCTTCCAGTTCCAGTGCTCCTCGGACAGCACCAACGGCACCGGGGTGCAGGGGGGCCAGATCCCCGAGCTCGTCTTCTACGCCTGAGCGCGGGGGGGGAGGACGCGGCGTTTTACTTTGGCGGTGCGGAGACGGGTTCTCGGGTGGCTGTTTGGTTTAGTGGAACATGGAGGCACTACTGAAGTGGGTCTGAAACCTCACATTCCTTCTGTTGTTGTTTTGTCTTTGTTTACATCGGCTGTCGGGGTCACAGCTGTTTTCCCTCGTCGCAGGAAAACAAACATGGCAGCCATTTTCGAGGGGGGTATAAAACGCAGTGAAAGTACTTAATCAAGGCGTCCCTTTAGCGTCGTAATACACACACAAAGACAAATTCACCTGCCAATCTCAGCGGCTTTGTGCGCATCGACCATCTGCTCACGTATCCCTCCATTGTCTTCTGGACTATTTTCACAATCATTATATTTAAAATATTATTTAGATCCCAGAGTCTAAAACTCTGGAACAAATACAAGCTGAAGAGGCCTCTTACTTACTTTTCACGTTTTTACTTCAACTAAACACACTTAAATGCATTTCTAAATGTTTTTTTTTTTTAATGCGCAACTAAAAATGACACTTCCAAAAAATATTCATTAAATAAAATAAATGTTATGTTTTTAGTCTGCGTGTCGCCTCCACAACACAGAACAGGTTTTTGGTTTCTTGCCTTAAAGATCACGCGTTCAGTTTTATGAATCACAGACGTTTAAATGTTTGTCTCAACCATCGGACTTCGGTTTCAATTTAAACAATTCGGAGACATTCCAGCGGTTACTGTGAAGGAGGAAGCACTGCTGTTCTGTGTTAACCTGTGCAGGTGTTTACTGTTGCTTGTTTTGGTTCTTGAAGGGTTTCTTTTACGACATTCACAGCGTCAAACATCACTCACACGTCAGCTGATCACTGTTCTCTCTGTCAGCACTGATGCCGCCGCCTGGAGGCGAAAGCGATGCTCTGAATGCTGTATTCCAACCTTTGAATATGACTTCCTTTCTACACACTACTCCAGACCTACTGTAACCGTCTCTTCTGAAATGTGGAAACATATCGTACACAATACACCTGCAGTACAACAGGTTATTCTAAAGGATTTTAACTTTTCTTGTGTTGTATTTAAGTATTCCGTCACGCTTTTATTTTGAAAAACATTCCGCTTTAGTGTTTAATTATGTTGCATTGTTGTAAATATATCTGTGATAATGTCCTGACGCACTTCATCTGCTCACTTTGAAAATGAAGAAAAGAAACCGTTTTATAGGATTCTATATTAAAGAAACATATTTTTGGATGTCTTTGTTTTCTTTAATCTGATTCCAACCCGAATGTGCAGTGAGCTGGTGGCCTTATGAATATGTTGTTGTGACAAATTTGGAAATAAAAGGTTGGGATGTAAAACTTGGCCTTTGTTCTGTTCATCAATAACACACCAAACAAGAATATAAGGTTTTCAGAATAAGCTCCACCTTTATAGGACACGATGACACATTATTCTGAAAGGGCGTTCTTCATGAACACGTTTCCCTTCAGTAAAATGTTGAATGAAGGACTCGTATCAGTGTTTCTACACCGCAGTAACGCAAAGTATTTAACAACTGTTCGGTTTATGTAGCTTTACGTGAAGTACACCCTTTGTTGTGACATAAAACCGGAAGCGGAAATGTTTCCGTCGGACAGGAGCACTTCCGTCCTGAGCTCAGAGCCGAACTCCTCGCGGACTGAGCGCGCGCGCGTTTCGCTGTCGTCATGCACCGATTACAGATCCTCGCGGGCCACTTGTCGCCCCCCGGGGCCCCGGGGAAGGCGCGGGATGTGGGGGCCGCGGAGTGCGGGTCCGCGGGCGGCAGCAGCCCGCAGGACGTGGTGGTGGTGCACGGACGGAGGACCGCCATCGGGAAGGCGAAGAGGGGCGCGTTCAAGGTAACGAAGGAGCCCGCAGCTGGTTCACACCTATGGTTCACCTGGTTCACACGGCTCTCCACTTCCGGAGAAGTACTAATGAACGCGTCATGCGTTATTTTATAAACAGACATAAAACATCAAGTTGGCAGATATTTCGATTGTGTTTAAATTAAGCTGAATACTCCCCATGCAGCTGATAATACTTGTGTACTTGAACTTCATGCAGCTGATAATACTTGTGTACTTGAACTTCGTGCAGCTGATAATACTTGTGTACTTGAACTTCGTGCAGCTGATAATACTTGTGTACTTGAACTGCTGCATGCTGGGAGCTGCGGTGTGATTGAACCCTTCTGCTCGCCTGCAGGACACCACGCCCGACGAGCTGCTGAGCGCCGTGATGACAGCTGTGCTTGCAGATGTTGGACTGTCCCCCGACAGGCTGGGGGACGTTTGTGTCGGTGAGACGAGTCGTCCTCTGTCCTTTTATTTCCTGCTGGTCCCGGGGTTCTATTCAGCTCTGTTGTGCCTGCAGGTAACGTGCTGCAGCCCGGCGCCGGTGCTCTGATGGCCCGGGTGGCTCACTTCCTCAGGTCAGACTCTTCATCATTATCATCATCATCATCAGGGATTCTCAGTCTCACGCCTCTTTCTTCCCTCCAGCGGGTTCCCGGAGACGGTGCCGTGCTACACGGTGAACCGGCAGTGCTCCTCCGGCCTGCAGGCGCTGTTCAACATCGCAGGTACGGACTCTCGTTGCGGCGTCTGAACGCGGCGCGTGAATACGACGTGTTTCACTCTGGTTCTGTGCAGGAGCCATCAGGAGCGGATCCATCGACCTGGGGCTCGCCTGCGGGTACGTGATCACCCCGAAGGGTCGAGATGCACGTAATGTGGTGCTCTCATCCAGGAAATGACTGTGTGTGTGTGTGGGTGTGTGTGTGTGTGTCACAGCGTGGAGAGCATGTCTCTGCGTGCGATAGGAGAACCTGGAGATCTGAGCTCCAGGGTGACGGAGGTGGACAAAGCCAGAGACTGCATCATCCCGATGGGGTGAGGCCTCTCTGTCCTCACGTGTCTGTTGACGTGTGGAGACGTGAGAGTTTGTTTAAATGGATTAAAACCCGCGTCGTTCCGTCAGAGCTCCACGTGTTCCTTGTTCCTACAGAATCACCTCGGAGAACATCGCAGAGCGATTCGGGGTCTCCAGAGAGAAGCAGGACGCTTTCGCTCTCAGCTCCCAGCAGAAGTGAGCGAGTCAAAGTGTCCCTTTTTTCTTTGGGGAATATTTTTCCTCGATTTGTCCTCGAGGAATGAACGTTTTAGCTTGTTGGGCAGAAATATTTTTATAGTCGAAAAAAATATATATTTTCATCAGTTTTATATTTGACTGAATATATTTAATATTTTATACAAAGTTAATTTTTGGTATTTAAGTCACTAAAAATGTTCTTACAAAAGTAATTATTTTTAAATGAAGTCCAATTCTATTTTAAATCATCCAGTGTGTGTTTTGAGAAGCATTATAAGGAATGACCTAATGACCTAGTGACCTAGTGACCTCCCCCGCGCAGGGCGGCCCACGCACAGAGCACCGGGCGGTTCCGGCGGGAGATCGTCCCCGTCTCCGTCAGGCGCCTCGACGCCGACGGCGCAGAGCGCGAGGCGTCGGTCGCCGAGGACGACGGGATCCGAGCGGGGACCACGCTGGCGGCTCTGAGCAAGCTGCGGCCGGCCTTCAAGCCCGACGGCAGCACCACGGCAGGTGGGCCCCCCCCCCCCCCCCTCGCCTCGCCTCCTCAATCCCCCCCCAGGCTCCTCCCCCCCCAAACTCAACCCCGGCCTCTTGTCCTCAGGTAACTCCAGCCAGGTGAGCGACGGGGCGGCGGCCGTGCTGCTCGGGCGCCGGGCGGCGGCGGAGGCGCTGGGTCTGCCCGTGCTGGGGGTCCTGAGGGCCAGCGCGGTGGTCGGGGTCCCGCCGGATCTCATGGGGGTCGGACCGGCGTTCGCCATCCCAGCCGCTCTGCAGCAGGCCGGTAAGATACGCACCGGTCAGCATGTGATATTTAGGGATTGTAGACCCGAGTGACTCCTCCCCCTTTTCCCCTCAGGGCTGACGGTGGCCGACATTGACGTGTTCGAGATCAACGAGGCCTTCGCCAGTCAGGTGACTTCACGCCATCACACCTGTCGCTCTGTGGAGCTCGCTTCATTCTCGGCCAATGAGCTCGCGGCGGTTTGAGTCTTGCCGTTGACTCCGCCCCCTTTTTCTTTTTTTTAGGCGGTGTACTGCGTGGAGAAGCTGGGCATCCCGCTGGAGAAGGTGAACCCCAACGGGGGCGCCATCGCTCTGGGTCACCCGCTGGGCTGCACCGGCGCCCGCCAGGTGGTGACGCTGCTCAACGAGCTCCGGCGCAGAGGCCGCAGGTTCGATTCCCGCCGGCGCTCCGACTACCGTCCGTTTCCTCGGCGACGGCCGCCCCCCCTCAGCGCTGCTCTCTGCTGTCTCTCCTCTCCCCCCCCCCCTGCAGGGCGTACGGCGTCGTGTCCATGTGCATCGGCACCGGGATGGGGGCGGCCGCCGTGTTCGAGTACCCCGGAGCGTAGAGGCCGCCGCACTGCGACCACGAGGACCGGCCCGCCTCCTCCTTCAGGACCCCGTGATGTCTCCTTATAAGGTGTCTCCTAGAGACCCCACAGCGAGGCCTCGTAAAGGCCGATAACCTCAGTGTTCTACATTCTGAACTGAAGCACGATTCCTTCATGATGGCGACCGGTCCCACGTCTAAAAGAGGCTGCGAAGCGAATTAATTCACTTGTACTTTAATATTAATACGATTCAGATCAAGTGCCTTTGATTTCATGTCTCTAATCAAGCCACTGATGTCTCTTGCTGCAATTCTTTAATAAAAAAAGTTACGGCAAGAAGAAGAAGAAGATCGGAAAGCTGCGTTCTGTCAAACACTGACGTGTGAAAGTACATCATTGAGCTGTAACTCTTGTTTTGTACATGGATGTAATGGGCGGAGCCTGTTGTCCCAACGAATGACTTCCATGTAAATCAGGAGCTCGTTGTGTCGCCCGCATTTAAATCACTACGACGGAACGGAGTTCTAAAATAAAGCGTTTCATGGTGTGATTCTGGTGGAGGCTCTTCGGGTTCTGTGAGGCTACACGAGCCTCGGCTTCTTCCGGGCCTGGAACTGCTCCGTCTTGCTCTTGATGGACTTGACGAGCAGAGACAGGCCGGGGTCCAGCGACGTCTTCGGGGGGTCCTCGGCGTCCCGCTTCCCGGGGGCCTCGGCCTTCTTCTTCCTCCTCTCCTCCTCCTCTTCCTCCTTCTCCCCTCGCCGGCGGTGCTTCTCGGCCTGGATGCTCTCCGTGGCCTTGGTCTTCTTGTAGCTGGGGTGGGAGGGGTCCAGGTTGAACAGGTGGGAGGTGAACATGGCCTGGAAGCGAGGGTCTTTGACGTCCACCTGGGCACACGCATCAGGGAACGTTTACACCAACATTGACCCTCTTAGTAAGGGGGTGTTTTTATGGCTGTGCTTTCATTCATCTTGGACCCACCTGGAAGTCGTCGCCCTCCAGCGGCTCCTTGCTCTTCTTCAGCAGCTTCTTCCTCTTGCTCTTGCTCAGGTTCTGCTGCTCCACGATCTTGTCGTAGTTGAAGTGTTTGTGTTTGGCTTCGTCTCCTTCGTCCTCCATCAGCAGAGCCATCTCAGCCTGCACACACACACACACACAGGGTCAGGAGGGGGGGGGGCTGCGCTGCACAGATCATTCAGGGACTGAACTCTGACCTCTTGTTTCTCCCGCTCCTCTTCGTCCTCAGCTGTCCGCTCCTCTTCCTCCTGATTCTTCTTCTTCTTCTTCTTCCCCTCCTTTGTCTTCCTCATGTCTGCAGAACCATTAACTGATCAATCACTGTTGCTTCATTTAAACAGTTAAACATTCATCGGACTGATCGATGTATTGATCACCTGCAGCGGCGAGCTCCTCTGCGAAGAAGGGGTCACTGAGATCCACGTCTGAAGGAAGGTCTTCATCACTCAGCTCTTCCTCGTCCTCTCCCTGATACAGGAGATCAATATAAACTTAAATAAAGTCGTCCCAACGGGACGGTGGGTTTAAAATCAAAAGCTTACGCGTAGAAGTCAAATATACTGTATATAATCTTTAATTATCTAATACATATTTATTCAAACCCCCTCAAATGAAGCATTGAGTAGGTGCAGATGTTCTTCATGTGACTTCATGTATCTGCTCTGTAGCAGTGAGTGAATTAATGGTACGAGCGTTGCATTCTGGGTAAAGAAGACTCTGGGAAACGTCACCTCTTTTCTGTCAGATTTCTTCTGCTTCTTCTTGTCTTTCTTCTTCTGCAGGAAGCCCTCCCAGGGCGTCATCTGGTCCTTCCCCTCCAGCTTCTTCTTCACCAGCTGCTCCGTCGTCTCCTTCAGGCCTGCGGACGCATTAAAACGCAATAAAACCGAGCACTTTTTAACGTTTAAAGTCACTACCGACCCGCTGGTGTTAAACGTTTGAAAGTAAACGTCGGGTCTCTGACTCCTCGTACCTGGCACCCAGGTGACCTCCATGCCCATGTCTTTGTCCTCCTGCAGCTTCTTCTCCTTTGCCTGGATGCCTTTCAGCAGCTCTCTGTACTTGGAGATCTGCTCCTCGCTTCTACTCTTCTTCTTCTTCTTCTTCTCTGCTCCTCCGGACGTTTGAATGGGTTCCTCCGTCTCGGCTGATGGGGCGCCGTCTTCGCTCTGCGGATCTCCAAACTCGAACCCGCCTCCTTCCTCCTCCTCCTCCTCCTCGCTGGAGGAGGCCAGGTAGGCGTTGAAGTCCATCGCCAGCAGCTCGTCCTTGTTGAACTTCCTGTTGAGGGCGGTCACCCGGTCGTTGTCCGTCTCGTCCCACGTCAGCTGCACCTGAAGGCGTTATTTTGTGGGTTTATTCTTGCTCTCTAAAATGATCCATTGATACATTATTACAGGGTAAGAAATAAAATATGTTTCTTTACAGTTTTTGGAGGGAAATAAGTGGCGTAAAATGGAAACACTGCGACGCAAAGCTGCAGCTCAACCATCTTCTTACCTTCGACGTGGCGTTGGCGGCGGAGGTGAACAGTTTGGGCGTGTAGGCCGACAGGTTCACGTCCGTCGCCACGTCTCTGGGCTCCTCGTCAAACGTCTCGCCCTCGGGAATGAACCTGGTCAAAGAACATGGTTGACAGCACAATCAGATGTTTGCTCCCCCCCCCCAGATAGTTTGTGAATGCTCCACTGGTGCGGTTTCTCTCACCGGAGGTCCAGCACGGAGCAGCTGCTCTCGTACTCGTAGCCGTCACACTCCTCGTAGATCTTGGCGGCGGTGGCGGTGGAGTCGCACTCCACCACGGCGTAGAAGTACTTGAGGCGCTTGAACTGGTAGTTACGCATCTTCTCCCGGTGACCTCTGAGTGGACACACACACACCGAGAATATTACGGTCATGTGGCTTCATGTCGTTAAACCCTGATGGAGGATGGAGACCTTTCACCTGGACATTTTAAAACATTGAGGTGAAGAAGCGAGTCCTTAAAGGGAGCTCCGTGTTACCTCTCCTCCTCGTTGTCGTCCTCCGAGTCCTCGGGCAGAGGTCTCAGCTCCATCGGCCCCTGAGTCTCCTCCGCCTTCAGCCTCTCCTTCCCAAACTCCGACGGGTAGACCTGAGACAATACCCAGGGTGCACTGCGGTTTAACACACAGCAGCCGGGCGCGGCTGTGGAAAATCATCTCAAAGCGTCTTCTGACTTCACCTTCACGGAGAGCACGGCTCCTCCTTTGGGCACGAAGGAGTTGACCAGAGCCAGCAGGTCTTTGGCTTTGATCCGGTCCCACTCCACGTTGCAGACGGCGAGTCGGGCAGAAACCTGAGGAACGCAAACGTCCCAAAGGTTAAAGACTCGTACACGTGTTCCCAGGAGCAGAACCTCCTCCTCCTCACCTCGTCGCTCCGCGGAGCGTCTTTGGCCAGCTCGCCCCAGTCGTGCTCGATCTCCTCCTCCTCTTTCTTCAGGATGGCCTTGACTTCGTCCTCGTCGTCCTCGTCTGAGCTGGTCTCCACGTTTCCTTTTCCTCGGGCCAGATCCGGCTCGCTGTCACTCTCCTCCTCCGAGTCCAGACCGGACTCCTCCTCCGAATCTGAGCCGCTCGCCACGCCGACCTCCTCCTCATCATCATCATCATCGTCGTCATCGCCCGAGTCTTCATCATCTCCACTGTCGTCTGTGCCACTGTCTACTCGAACATCATCATCATCCTCTGCAGGATGTGCTGCTCCAGTTTGCTTCCCGTCATCATCATCATCATCTTCCTCTTCTGCGTGAAATCATAAAATGTGTTAGGACAGAAAGACGTCTGAGGATGAACCAGCTGATGTAAACATCTGCATTAGTGAAATAGCTACAATTCATTTCCTCTACATCAATAAACAGATCAAATATACGTTTGCCATCAGCTTACACAATGGAAATCTTTTTGTATTTTGTATCTAATATCGATGTTTTTTTGATAGGAGCATCGCTGTAGAACCATCGGAGGAGACAAGTGAACAGCAAACGACTCTTCCAGATGTTACAGACTAATAAAGACTGAACACTTTTTGAGACTCGAGCAACAAGCACAGATCTGATTGTTGGAGCCGAGGACGTGTGAGACTCTTTGCTCCTCTGGCATGAAGAACATCTACTGACCTTCTTCAGTAACCACGACCCCGCGTCCGGGCGGCCCTGCACCGTCGCTCCTCTCCACCGCTCGTCCTTTCTTCACCAGCTTCTCCTTCCCTTTTTGCTTTTTCTTGCCCTCCACCACCTTCTCGCTCTTCACGCCGCCCTCCCCCTCCTCCTCCTCCTCCTCCTCCCCCGAGTCAGAGACGTTGTAGAAGCGCATCAGGTCCTCCGTGGAGGTCTGGTTGATGGGTCGGCCTCGTTTGTCCGACGTGTACTTCACCTTGAAGCGCTTGTCGTGGAACATGGACTGGAAGCGCTTGTCGATCTTGATTTTGCGTTCCCTCTCGGGCATCTCCCAGAATCGGGGGTCCTTCTGCACCCGGTGGAAGCGCTCATCTCCGTCCTGGTTCTTTTTGGACGACATGGTGGCAAAACTCCCACGGGTCACCTGGTGGATGAATACGTACGTCATGTCGGGTCACGTGGACAAGAAGCAGCGATTGTGGCTCAGAAATGGACTGAGGTCATATACACAGGTGATTATTGTTTAGAGCATTTAATGGTTTAGGTTAGTCACCAAATCAAATGAATAAAGATCTGATTAAATGAAAGTTTGTACACTTTGGGATATTTTACTAACAGTCTGGAAGAAGACGGACACAAGTGAAAGTCGGCATTAAAACAACAACTTAAAGGACTCCGCGTGACGACCTGAAGGCTGACATGTTCCTTCATGAGGTTGAACCGTTACTGGAATAACCGTGGAGCCGCTTACAGCCATGTTTTGGTAAATAAAACGTCGGTCAAGGAAACTACGGAGAAGACGAACCGTTTCGGCGGGAAAAGCAGTCCGCTCCTTAACGACACACGACGCGCGACACGTACCGGCGGAAACGTGTTTAACTTAAGCAGCGTATAAAATAAATAATAACGTAGAAATGTACTGATACCTCTCTGGTCAACGGCTACACGTGTTTTCCCAGCATGCAACGCCTTCGTGACCCCCCTCTCACTCTCCGCCCCTTTCTTGGTACGGAAGGCGAAGTGGGACAAACGAGACCAAACCCGCACCGAGGCTCAATCCAGATTGTGGTCTAAAAGCTTTTGTAACACCGCATATATTGATATTGGTCTGGTATATATTTAGGTCGAATAAAATATTACAATTGTGAATTGTGAGAACACTGATCACATCAAAAACATCTGCCCACACCGCCGAGTACCAGTCATACGTAACTGTGGTTTATCTAAACACATCTAATCCGCGATCCAGTTCCATTGTTTCCAACGACCGCGGAAGAAATCCAGTTCCAGCTTTTCCCTCCCGCTCGTCGGGGAGGTCACGCGGCGTGGAGGACAGGAAGAAGTCTTATTCCTCAACGCCGCTCAAGATCATTCCAATTAACACCTGATAACACCTAAAAGCGAGCCAAACAATGAGCGGCGCGGCGTGTCGGAGCGTCCTGCGGGCGACCGGCTCCTGTGCTGCAGCCTCCTCCTCCGCCTCCTCCTCCTCCTCGGGCCGCCGTGGCTGGGTCGCGACCTCCACCCCCTGCGGTGCGCCCCGCAGAGGGCTGTCCGCGGCGGGCAGCATCAACGTGTTCAACCGGGACATGAAGAAGAGGCAGAAGGACTGGGCGGCGGCGCTGCGGGACGGACACCAGTACGACTACCTGCGGGACGAGGTGCGAGCCCGCCACACCTGTACGACACATTTAATGAAAATGAAGAAATGCTTAAATAACTGTAACTAAATACATGTTAAAATATTTTTGAGTTTTTAAATTTATTCTGAAAGCAAAAAATAATCCAGAAACACAAAAAATGTACTAATATGTCAGCTAAACCCATTAGTATTATGATTCTTTTTTATTGAAATGTTTCTAATGAAGTGAAATTATTTTACTATAAAGAATAAACTCGTGAAATCCAGCAGCATCTTTGAGCTCGGGATAAAAGATTCTACTTTAACCCCAAAATATCCAGTGACGCGGCCTGATCTTTGTTCTGTAGGTTGGCAGTCGAGTGGCCGATCGGGTCTATGACGTCGCCAGGTGAGCCCGTGACGACAGATCTGCTTTTCTTGGTGGACACACACACACACACACACACGCATACTTTCTAAATGTCCTGTCTTCTCAGGACGTTTCCTTTGGCTCTGGACATCGGCGCTGGTAAAAGTCACATTGCAGAGCATCTCAGCAAGGTACCGTCCAGCCCCTCAGCGGCCCAAACAATCCCATTAATTGAGTGAATTGAGTTGAATCGTTGAAGTATGGTGGCGCTCTCTGTGTCTCAGGACGTGGTGGAGCGCTTGTTCCTGACGGACGTCTCGCGGGAGGCTCTGGTGAGAGGTTTACAGCTCTGTGATGGTTAGATGAATGAAGCCTGGTGGAAATGATCAATCTCACCGACAGTCAATAACAACAACAACAGACGATGCCGGTACATGACGGCTGATGTGAGTTTAATGTCCTCAGAAACAAACCAGACGGAGTGAAATCCCGACTCATCGGATTCTTGCTGACGAGGAGTTTCTGCCGTTTAAAGAAAACACCTTTGACCTCGTTTTGAGCAGCTTGAGGTGATTAATACTTAATTCCATATGTCGGTTTAGCTTTATCAATGAAATTCCCAACATGCTATTCATTGATTTTTGTCTGAACTGTTAAAACGAACAAAACCACTTCTTTCTCCAGTCTGCACTGGATCAACGACCTGCCTGGAGCTCTCAGACAGGTGAGAGTCTCTCTCGCGGCGACACGGCGGGGGGGGGGGGGGTGAAAGCCGCGTGTTCAGCAGCGCGTCTCCTCCTCCGCTCAGATCCACCAGGCGCTGAAGCCGGACGGCGTGTTCATCGGGGCGATGGCGGGCGGCGAGACGCTCTACGAGCTGCGCTGCTCCCTCCAGCTGGCCGAGACCGAGAGGGAGGGGGGCTTCTCCCCCCACGTGTCCCCCTACACCGCCGTCACGGACCTGGGGAACCTGCTGGGCCGGGCCGGCTTCACCATGCTCACCGTGGTACCAACCGGGATCTGACTGTCACTTTTTATCAATGCATTTTTTTTACCTGTGACTTTTTGCATTATTTGTTTTCAGCTTTACACATTTGGAGTGAGTGGACTTTTTAAAAAAAAAACACTTTTCGACCTATTATTTTTGTGACTTTTTTTCCATGACTTCGACCTGACATATTTTGAACATTTTTGAATATAATGTTTTTTTACTTAACATTTCTTGACCCATCTTTATAAAACTTTTTTGCCCATATATTTCCGCATATTTTGCCTTTTTCTTATTTTTTTTGCACCTTCATGATTTTTACCTTTTGACGTCCTTCAGTAAAACTTTCTTCGTCTCCGTTTCAGGACACCGATGAAGTTCAGGTTCACTACCCGGGAATCACTGAAGTCATGACGGACCTTCAAGGTAAAAGCAGCATCTACAACATCAAACTGTCTCTAAGGGCTCGACAGTCGGAATCCAGCTCCATATCAAAGCTTGAGTTTAGTCATTTACACTGAAATCAAACTCTTCTGTAGCGTTTATCAGCTGTTGGCATGTCAGATTCTACGAGGTCATACATTTGTTGACTTGTGTCTGTGAGCAGAAAAGTGGGACGTTCTACGTATTAAAATGTGTGTCGGGGTGAATTCTGTTGTGTAGGGATGGGTGAGAGTAACTGTGCGTGGAACAGGAGGTCGATGCTGCACAGAGACACCATACTAGCAGCAGGAGCCATTTATAAAGGTCAGCTCTCACACACACACACACACACACCGTTCTGCTGCCACAAATACTAACCTGAGCACACAATGTGGATTAATATAAACCACTCCCTACAAATTCAGTTTCTTTCTGTTTTTTTGATAATAAGTGACCAGCTGGTTAAACACCAAAAATTGCAGATCCCGTGTCTGTTGTTCACCGTTTGTCACAACTTCCTCTTTGTTAGACACAAGCAGCGCGGTGGGATCCCAAAGTTTGGAAGGCTTCTGCTTTCTGTCTCTTTCGGGTCACGTGATAACTCATTTATGGGCGTAGAAGTACTTCGGTCTTTCGATTTTTAAAAGTACAACCAAATTCTAAAAAGAAGCACATGTAAAATGTTTAAATGAGCCAGTACGACGGTTAGCTTAGCACAAAGACTGGAAGCGGAGGGAACGACTAGCCTAGCTTAATAAAGGGGTTCTGTCTGTAATCGTTCCAGAGATGTACGGCAACGAGGACGGCTCCGTGCCGGCCACCTTCGAGGTCCTCTACATGATCGGCTGGAAGCCTCACGAGTCTCAGGTAAGACCCGGGCTGTTTGTGCACTACGATACCCAGAATGCAACAGCGTCTCCAACAATAATACTTGTGATATTAGGTTTGGTTTCTCTGTTTCTTCTTTAATAGCCAGACGTCGTCACTGCTGTGATTTACCCTATAGATTCAGGAGAAGAGACGATGTTTATTCATAAAAATGACAACTGGTTTAATCGTTTGCATCTTTTTATTTCTCAGGCCAAACCAGCAAAGCGAGGCTCGGCCAACATGTCCTTTGGGGATTTGTCAAAGATCGGCCAGCCGACCAGCACGGAGGCGTCGTAGGTTCCCCTGAGCCAACAAACCGCCGACATCCCGCACATTGTAAATAATATATTTTATTAAAACGCCAAGGAGATGTGCTGTCATTACCTGGAATAAAATGAGCAACGAACCAAAAGGGCTCCATGAGAACATTTCTTCCTCTCCGACCACACAGCGCATGATGCTGAGGAAAGGAGCTTCTGACGGAGACGTTTCATGACGCTACTTACGTGTAGATCTCAGCCTGAGGAGGCTTGAGACCCATAATGTCGCTAGTTATCAAGATCACAACCAGTTAGTTCTATTTGTGACATCTGACTAACCACATTTTTTTCCCCACTGCAACCTCTTAAGTCGTAACTTCCTCTTGACTCAAAATAGAAAGCGTTATTCGCCGTGTGTCACTTAACGAGGTCCCCAGGCTGCAGAGATGTTGCTCCCGCTCTGCTTCGTCCTCGCTGGATGTTTCTGTTCCAGCTTCGCCGGTAAGAACATCCAAGTCAGCACGTTTGGTTTTGGCTTAAATACATTTTTGGTAGAAAAAAGTTCTTGATGTTAGTTTAGAACACGTGTGTGTGTGTGTGTGTGTGTGTGTGTGTGTGTGTGTGTGTGTGTGTGTGTGTGTGTGTATATATATATATAGAATATTCTTTATTTTCCAGATACTCCTCAGCAGACTGTGCTGCAGGGCACCGAGGCCACGCTGCTCTGCCCCGACGAGAAGCCAGACGTCACCTGGAGACGGTTCATAAACGGCAAAAAGGTGGTTCTTCTCACCGTCCAAAATGGCATCGAGACGATTAAAGACAAACGCTACGGTTCCCGGGCGCCGACCTCCCTGGTGATAAGAGACGTTACGTCATCGGACTCTGCCATGTATTGGTGCAACGGGAAGAAGGTGTATCTAAACGTGACAGAGGGGGTGGGTCCTGATGCCGGACACGAGGGCCGCACGCCAGCACCCGGCGGTCCGGGCCCGAGGGGAACCGCTGGAGACGCAGAGCCACGGCGTGGGAGGGGACCCGTTGGGATGGTGGTGGGAGCCTCGCTGGTGGTTTTGGGGGTTTTAACCGTGAACTTCTGCTACCGAAACCAAACGGAGAAAAGCACCGAGCTGCACGAGACGGAGGCGATTTATGAGGAGATCCATGTAGGCGTGGAGTCTTATTTTGAAAGTCCGCACCACGTCACACGCGTCGGAGAAATGGCAAACGAGCTCCTCACCGGAGGACAGGAGTGTGTTTACTCCCTCGCCCAAAGCTCACTGAGCACAGGAAGTGAGAGTGTGAAAGACTCCTGTCATCTTTCTCACTGATCTAATCACCATAGAAATATTCAGGCATTATGCAATAGAGCCGATGCATCCGTTTTCACACCTAACATTCAAATAAATGCTCTTGAGGAATCCATTCAAAGTTGTTGTTTTTTGTGTTCCTAAGTCATAAATACAGAACGTTGTGCAACACCAGGAAAGACGACTAATGGACCGAGATCTTTGCACAGTTCCTTTAGTTAAATACAAGTCCGAACATGTGACTCATCTCCTCTGAGCTCGTAAGTTAAACATTTTGAGTCAGAAACATCATGTTTATGTAAAACAAAAAGTCACCAGGAGCTGCTCCAACACACCGACGCCGTCTCAGAACCTGTGGATGGCGCCGGGCTCCCTGTGGCGGGCGCAGACGACCTCGTCGATGTGCAGCGAGCTCGCCTTGACCTCCAGGTTCTCCTGCAGCTCCCGCTGGCAGCGGACCAGAGCTCTCTGCTCGTCCTCCGACTGGAGCCTCGCCTCGCGCAGCCTGAGGGCGCACGCACACGGGAGGCCAAAGGTCACACGGCGAGGTCACGTGACTGGGCCGAGTGTTGCGTCCTGGTCCTACTTGTGGATGTGCGCGTGGAGCTGCTGCACCTCGGCGAGCAGCAGCGACTGGGCCGGGTCGTGGCACCGCTCCTTAGACGGCCTCTGGCGCCGCACGGCCAGGCGGGCCCGGGCCAGGCGCAGCTCGCCCTCGTTCTCTGCGATGGCGCCGAGGAGATCCGCGCTCGTCCGCTGCTGGCTGGCGAGCTCGGACAGAACCTGGAGGGGAGGGAGGAGTCACGGGGGGAGCGATGGCGGCGTCTCACCCTGCTGAGGTCATGGCTACAAGCTCCTCCCCCACCTGGGCCAGCTCCTCCCCCATCTGGCTCCTGGCGGCCTGGAGCTCCGAGACGTTCCGCTGCAGCGCCGTGGTCGCGGTCCGGACCCGCTCGTCCAGGTCGGTGGCCGTCCGCTCCAGGACCGACTCGGCCAGGGCCCGCAGGTGCAGGGAGTCGGCCTTCTGCTGCTCGGCGTGCGCCAGGTTGATGGCGGAGGTGTTCTCCCACTGCTCCGGAGTCACCACCACGCTGAGGAGGAGGAGGAGGAGGTGTGAGAAGCCTGCAGGTTCCCGCCACACGGCGCCTGCAGGACGGCGTTCACCTCGGCAGGAAGCTGCTCGGCCCCTCGCCGGTGCAGCGGCTCGTCATGGAGGCGCAGGAGTTGTCGACGTCCTCGGCTCTGCGCTTGTCCTCCACGTCCTGCTCCAGCAGCTGCAGGACGGACCGGTTCAACCTGGAACCCACGCAGCGCACGTTGGAAACCAGCGTGGCTCCTCCCACCGCCGCGTGGCCCCTCCCACTGCCCCGTGGCCCCTCCCACCGCCGGGCGCCCCTCTCACCGTATCTGCTCCGCGATCCGCTCCCCCGCCCCCTGCAGCAGGAGACCCGCCGCCTCGCAGACCTCCCTCTCCTGCAGAAGCTCCCCGTCCACGTGGTCGTGGCGCCTCTCGGAGGGGGGGCGCCTCGTCCTGCAGGCGACAGAAGGAGGAGGCGAGCTGTGGATGTGAGATGACTGCTGGAGCTGAAGGTTTGGACTTCCTGCCTGGTTTAAAGTGTGGGAGAAGCTCTCCGATGCTGCAGCACATTCCAGCACTGACCTCTCGTCCAGACAGACCACGGTGACCCTCAGAGTCTCTCTGCAGACCTCCAGGGCTTTCGCCAGTCTGCTGGACATCTCCAGGAGGACGTCCACCTCCTCGGTGATCTCCTCCAGCTTCCACTCCAGATTCTTCCTCAGGAACTGGATGTCTCTGACTCGCTGGTCTGAGGAGCACAAAGACCAAGGACTCCCACTGCGGCCCCCCTCCATGCGTCCAGCTGCAGCCGTCCCCTTCTAGTGTCCCCCCTGTGTCCCCCTGTGTCCCCCTCTCTCACCCAGGTGCTTGGTGTCATCACTCTGCATGCGCCTGCACGCGGTGTCCATCTCCGTGATGGTCCTCCTGCATTCTGCTCTGAAGAGCTGCGACTGGTTGCGCGTGACCTCCATGTCCACACGACTGGGCCCGTCGGGCCGCCGGGGGCCGCTGGGCGGGACGGACATGGCTCAGGCTTCAGAACAAGGGGGACGAGACGGTACTGGACCACCGAGGGGTCACCAGCACATTTTAGATGGAACAAGAAACACTTTGATCCCAGAAAAAAGGTCTTTGACATTGAGAACATTGATTAGAGAAACATAACTGCTAACTATCTAAGTAACTGGATGGATCATGTTTAAATGAATTGGTTTAATTCTTTAGTGGGCCGAGAACATCCTTATGAATAGATCTTTGTAATTAAATGTCAACAACAAATGTCATCACATTCATAAGATTCTGTTTAGAATTTCGATTTTATTATTTTTGTATTTTTCAAGCAATGAAAATCAAAATATAAGGCTACTTATAGAAAGCATTTCTAGTAATAGGATTATATTATTATTACTATTATCATTCAGAACAGGCGTTGTATGTAGTTAGGTGGGTAACATACGAAGAATATCAATATATACACTTGAACTATCTACACATTGCAGTTGGCAGTTATGTAGCAATGATTGTTATTAACTGATCGTTGGTTTAAAAAATGTGATCTTATTCCTGTTAATTACCCCGTTAAAAAGGCAAATATGACAGAATATGTCTCTAAAACAGACAGATTGTTTTTTAACCAGCAATTAGCTGTTTTACTTTGTTATAAAACACAAATCTCACATTTGAATTCATTACCTTCGTTTGAAAATCCACAACAGAAGCTCCTCGGTTGCGTTTTAAAACAGCTAAAAACAAACAAACAAACAAACAAATCTTGTAGCTCATCTGAAGATCGCTGCAGTTCAAAATCTCCCAAATTCAACAGCTGTGTCGCTGAGTCCAGTCTAAGAAACGTCTCAGTATCTATGGCAACGGACACGTAACACATTTACAAGGAAACGTTTTGATTTAAAATCAAATGTCATGCGACGTGTTCGGCTTCTATGTAAATAAAACGTCATGTATTACTATATGTATTTCACTTATTTTAATTATTACCCGCCGTGTTTCATGTGTCAGTCTGATCTCAGGAATTCAATAAAGTTTCGGTTGATGCACAAAAAAAGAGACGTCGCCATGACAACTCCTCTTGTGTACCATCGCGTTTAGCCTTTAGCCGAGGAGCAGTGTTAGCCGACATGCTAACTACACTTTATTTGTAAGAGACATATGAGAGCCGGTGGGATTTTTGACGATGGTGAGTAAACTTTTTTTTATTTGAAAATCACTTCTATCGTGGCCGCAGCCAGGTGTTAGCTTCTTAAACTAGCTAAGCTAAGCTAAGCTAGGTCAGCTAGCTTGGACTGGAAGTGGTTTTCACTGTGAAGCAACACGTCGATCGTTTTTTCTCTCTAGCCGCCGAAGACCAAGAGCAAAAAGGCCGTGAAGGTGAAGACGTCGACCGTGGTGGACGGCCTGTCCCCGGAGGAGATGTCCAAGGATCAGGTCAGAGCTGAAGGCCGATGCTAACACAGCTAACTTTAGCCTCGACGCCATGAAACTAACCGGGTTTACGTCAGTAAGAAAAACCGTTTATTTTAGTATATCCGTTTCTTTTAAAACAACATGGTGCCAATCTGTTGGTGTTGATTTCACTATAAAAAAGACTCACTTCAAGTATTCAGAGGCTTCAGTAAAGTACTAATACCACACTGTAAAAGTACTCCTGCATTCAAAACTTAAAGCGTGTAAGTGTCACCAAAGTAAAGTAAGTGCTCATTGTGCAGTAAAATGACCCCTGTCCTTAATCCTATGAGCGATACCAAAAGTACAGTTTACAATGAGCAGGTAGACAGGTACACAATGTTTGTATGTTGTAGCATGCACTCTGCAGCCTTATTATGGGAGAACAATCAGACCATTGGGGAGAATGTCAGCAATGAAATATCTGAACAATAATAATACACGGTGAGCTGCACAGGAGCACCGATTGGCCGATTGGCCGATTGACCCACACTGGTGTCCTTGCGGCCCTCCAGCTTGAGGAGCACATCGTCCGCCTCCGGGAGGAGCTGGACCGGGAGCGGGAGGAGAGGAGCTACTTCCAGCTGGAGAGGGACAAGATCCAGGCCTTCTGGGAAATCTCCAAGAGGAGGCTGGAGGAGGAGAAGGCCGAGCTGAGGAACCGACAGAGGGAGAGAGAGGAGGCGGAGGCACGCCACCAAGTGGAGATTACTGTGAGACACACACACACCGCTCAAAAGGCCTATTAACTGGGGAGCTATACAAATGTAACAAATACATTTACTTGATCCTTTATTAGTTTTATCCATTGGGGTTTAATTGAACGTTATACAACCCAATTCTACCTCCTGAAGAAGCCGTTTTCGCGCATCCAGGTGTACAAGCAGAAGCTGAAGCACGTCCTGTCGGAGCACCACGACACGCTGTCTGGGCTGAAGGCGGACGGCGTGGCCTCCACCGGGCTGGTCGAGAAGCAGCACACGCAGTCAGAGGTGGGCCTCCACAGGGACCTGCACGCCCTGCAGGCCGACTCCAGGGAGAAGAGGCTCCACAACGAAAACTTCATCAAGGAGCTGCAGCTGGTGAGGCGGGCTTCTTTTTAAAAAAAAAAAAAAGAAGCAATTCTCTAGTTTGAGTCCTACAGCTTAACCCTGTTGTCGTTTGTTTCCCAACAGAAGCACCAAGTGGAGTTAATGGAGCTGGTAAACAAATGTGAGAGAAGAATCGGAGGTGAATAAATCCATGATCTTAAGTTCACAAACCCCTACCGTAAACTGTAATTAACAATTTCCCCTTCTGCTGTTTCTCAAATAAGAGCTGCAGGTGAAATATCACGAGAAAACGCAGCTGATGGCCGACGCGGAGGCCAAGAAGCGGCGGGCCGAGGTCCACGAGATCGAGAGCAGGATGCAGAGTCGCATCGATGATCTGATTAAGGAGCAGAGCGGCGTTCTCCAACGCACCGTGGATCACTACTCCCTGACCCAGGACCAGCTGCTGCTGAATCAGCAAGAGCTGAAGGTACAGACAAGCAAAGCTGAACAGATCCAAACGAAATGTAGTTTTGCTTTGTTTAGTAGAGTTGCTTTGTGCTCTAGATTGGTTGAACTATTGAATGGTTAATGTTCACTGAACATCGTATAAATATAAAAATAGATGAAGGTTCACTGTGCAAAAGTCAAATTCACGTATACAATTATTTTATTGTTTCATGAATGTTTGTGCAGTATTTGTCTCGACTAGAATTCAATTTAGATTTAGTTGATACTTTGATATTTTTAAAGAAATTTGAAAAAAGTCTCACAGTAAAATATGTGAATTTGTTAAAAGTTTATGCTCTAACAGACAAATATTCTTTTTTTTGGTTCCCAAAGAGGTTTTTGAAATAGATTTGCAATAATCTTTTTATAGTCGGCGCATAAACTGACTTGTGCGACTCGTAGTTCGTTTTAGGGAGCGCTTGTTTTACGCGCCACGCGGCCCCTGTGCTTTCCCTCAGAGCAAACAGGCCAAGGCGACGAAGGTTCAGCGCAAACTGGACAAGGAGCTTTCAGCAGCGAAGCAGGAGAACCAAGTTCTGATGAAGTCTCTGCAGGAAGCCCAGCGGAAGCTTCCGGAGTTACAGAAACAGCTGCAAGACCACAAAGAGGCACGGAGCCAGATGGTGGTGGGTTCCCCGGCGCGGGCTTTGCTAAAATAACCGTTCCAAACCTACTGAAAGGTGTTGTGCTCTCAAGCCTCGAACCTCTCGTTGCAGGCGTCCAAAGCTCGAGTGAAGGTCCTGGACCAGGAGCTGCGCGACCTCTCCCTGCAGCACCAGCTGCTGCAGCTGGGCTTCGAGAAGGTGAGCCGCTTGCGCCGCTCTCGCCTCCTCTGACCTTTGACCCCCCGTCCCCCCCCCCCCTCCCCCAGCTCACGCCGGTCGGCTCCCCTCAGATGGAGCGGGAGCGCGACGCGCTGCTGGAGAAGCAGACGGAGGCCATCCAGGAGGTGCGGCGGCGGAGCGGCATGAAGCAGCTGCTGCTGGAGAGGAAGCTGGCGGCGCTCACCGCCGCCGCCGAGAAGCAGGAGGCGCAGCTGTTGGCCGCGCTGGCCGCCTCCGACGTGGAGCCGAGCGCCCGGGGCCGGGCCGCGGACAGACTCCAGGTGGGTGAGGGGCGGGGGGGGGGGAAGAAATATTCCCGTGGGGGTCTGAAGGTCAACCTGCTGATTGTTTCGCTGCTTCCAGGAAATGCTGAAGGCCAAACAAGCCTCCATCGACGCCTTGCAGGGCGACCTGGCCCGAGACCGTGAGGTCAGTCCGGTTAAAAAGGGTTTCAGCGCATTTACCTCATAGTTGCGGTTGGTTGCAGTGTGTGTGTGTGTGTGTGTGTGTGTGTGTGTGTGTGTGTGTGTCCTGCAGGAGTACGACGAGCTGCTGCAGACCTGCAAGGAGAAGCTGCGTGACTTGGGCGTCCCTCTGTACGACTTCCCCTTCAGGCCTTCAGGGCAGGACTCCAAAGAGTGAAGCCAGTCTCCATCGCTTGATCACATGACGTAATGAATAAGCAGCTGATTGCTCGGCTAAAGATAAACCTTTTAGGTGTTATGTTGTTACGCAACAAACTATTTCTGTCATAACACCTTGTGACTCGAGTCATTTATAACTTTTCATTTTATTCATAGCTGACAGTGTGACTGGAAGAGCTTCATCTCCTTTGATTACTTTTAACTTTCGTCTTTGATACTTGAGTATAAAGTATTTCAACTTCTTTGCTGTCACTTGAATTTTTAATGCGGTTCTTCACACCACAGAACTAGCATCCTGTTTTCTCATTTCCCAACTTGGGGCAGTAACATAAAGTTGTTATGACGACGTTACCTGGCAACCAGGAGAGGACATAACTCCACTTAAAATAAAGGGATGTGTGATTTATACACGTGTTTGTGCTGATTAAAACAAACAAGATAGTAACGTGTGTTTGTGGGTGGAAACAAAAACAACAATGAACTTGTGGTATATTCCCTTTACTGACATTTCATGTCAATATTTCACATTACATCCAAGCAAGATTGTATAGAAAACATTTACACTTTATGTACAGAAACAAGCAGTCAGGCAGCTCTCTGAATCCCTCTTTTCAGAGACCTGAGCTCTTTTTGTTGGAAAGCGTTGATAAAATCAGCTGAGCTGCCAACAGGAGGAAATATTCCCTCAATGAATTTTTTGCATCTGCATACTTGTATTAAGACAAAAACACATTTAATCATAGATTAGAGAACGTCAGAGTAAAACTACAAACCCTCCGAGGTTCTACTTTATTGTTACATTGTAAGAACTGAGCTTCCAAATATTGCATCAGAATTCTAAACATGATTTTCTAATATGCTGAGTAGTGATCCTATACGTACAGTAGATGAGAAGGACGTCAGTCGACGCTGAAACGACTCGTTCCACAAGTGACCAAAAGACAACGTCCAGGTGATTCTTTAATATTAAACTCCCAATATATTCTCCCTAGATGCTACAAACTGTCCCTTTAATGTCCCTCAGTGAGACACGTCTCCTGATGTCCTTTGGGGATGCCTTGCTCTGCTCATTGACACTGAAGGATTCCCGCTTTTCTCGCGGTGAATTGATCGGTTGCGATGGGTTTTTGGCAATGTGTCATAAACTAAACGGTCCAAAGATAATCTGCATATAATGACATCAAAGGGCGGCGTTTAGGAGGCTAGGGTTCAGATCCCTACAGGAGGGTGTCGCCATGTCTACATATTTATATATATATATATTTAATATAGCCGTCTATTGCTACAACACAAACTCTTTAAAACAGAGCACTTGGTTTCATACTTTAACCTTCGTGATAAAGGAAACTGACCTTCTCCTCCCAAGGCGATTCTCCTGAGCGTTTTATTATTTTTTCCCCTGATGTTTAAACATTTTTTTGGTCTGTTGAGGTCAGGCGCCTGGCGGTCGGGGGGATCGGGGGGGTCACCCGGTGCCGTGGCTGCTGTACTCGAAGACGCCCTTCTTGAAGAACGGCGAGAACTCGCAGACGGCGTGCTTGGTGGGGCTCAGGCCGCCGTCCCAGAGCGGCGAGCCGGAGGAGGACAGCATGACGCGGAACAGGTTCCTCAGGTAGCGCTGTGAGGAGGAACAACAACAACAACAACAACAAGGAGGCGTTGACGCCGCGATTCGTCTCCAGCAGATGAAATCAAATCAAAACCTGGCGGGCGGCGTCTTTGCCTCCAGGTGATTCCGCCGCTCGGCGACCATCCGCTCGTCTCGGTTCCCGAACAGTTTCTTGGGAGGAAACTCGAGGGCGGCGAGCTGGGGGGGGGGGGGACGAGAGGGACACGGGACGTCAAGACACCCGAGAGGACGGCGTTAAAAAAAAGAAAAGGGAGAAGAAAGGCGTCGCTCACCTCGGGGAACTTGAGCTTCAGGCTGCGGTGCATCTCCAGGAAGCGACTGTAGCGCCGGAAGACGGTCCACTGCTCGTCCATCACGGAGATCTGACCACAGAGGGACATTCAAGGACCAGACAGGAGGACGGTCACCACGAGGAGGAGGAGGAGGAGGAGGAGGAGGACGGAGACTCACCTTCACCTCGAACTCAAAGTGCTCGTCCTTGCCCTGGCCGCGCAGCACGTGGCGAGGGATGCTGACCTTAACGGGCTCCCGGTCCTGGAGGCCGGCGCTGGTCGCCGCGGGAGGACGGCGGAGCCGGTGCTGCACAGGAAGTCACCGGGAGGGAAGAGAAGAAGAAGAAGAGCGATAACAGAGAGAAAAGGGCCGACTCAGCAAAAGATGACGTCATTTTCATGGTTTGTTTTCTTCAACTCGATTAGAAACTTAAATCTTTATTATTTATTTATTTAACACATTCACATGTTTTCAGTACATTTTATGACACATTAAACATATTTCATTCACTTTAAATTATTACAAATCCTCTAATTTTCTCACAATTCTGTCAAAAAGTTGATTTCTAGCATCATAATGTTCCTGTAAACCTGTAAATTTGACAGAATTACATTTAGCAAAAAATCATCCACAGATTAATGGCCTTGAAGAACTTTCCTAAATGCTGAGAGACGTTCTGATCCGAGCATCTTCTCGTCCCTCCAGATGGGTCCACTTTTCATTCTCCACGTGGCGGGAAACGGACCCTGAAAGGAACGCCGTGTTCTCCCTCCTCCTCTCAGGCGGTCAGGTGGTTGATCAGC
Source organism: Pungitius pungitius (assembly GCF_949316345.1). Taxonomy (NCBI): domain Eukaryota; kingdom Metazoa; phylum Chordata; class Actinopteri; order Perciformes; family Gasterosteidae; genus Pungitius; species Pungitius pungitius. Next base: position 19,382,825 of record NC_084908.1, read on the forward strand.
ATCACGGCCTCGGCGGTGCAACCGAACGTTAACTTCCAGCGGTCCCTCGGCCCTCCGGCGCTGGAGGCCGCCGAGCGCCGCATGGACTCCGCCCGCCGCGCTCGGGCGAAGTCGATGTCGACCGCGACGCAGTCGTCGCTCGTCCTCACGAACAGGCGCCCGACGTCGGCGCGCCGGCGGAGGTCGAGGGCCCGGAACTGGGGCCCCGCGGGGACCGGGTGGAAGACGGCGTCCTCCCGCAGGAGGGCCACGTGCGTGTCCGTCAGGAGGAGCTGCAGGATGGCGTCCGGGCGGCGCTCCGTCTCGCCGGCGCCCTGGACCTTCACGCTGGTGTAGAGCAGCGGACAAACGTGCGCCAGCGACGGCCTGCCGGCGCCGTCCATGTTGCCGTGGACGATGTAGAGCAGGTCGGCGAGGGCCCGCTTGAATCCGGAGGTGAGGCGAAGGCCGGCGTCCAGGACGACGTCGGGGACGCTGGACGTCCAATCCAGGGACAGGACCATGAGGTCGCCAGAGAGCAGCGGGCCGTCCTCGCTCCCTCGGGGGGGCGCGCCCCCCGGGGAGCGGAGCTTCAGCAACGCTCTGCAGAACTCCTGAGTCAGCTCTTTGCTGCGGGTCAACACGACCAGGGCGGCGTCCCCGGAGCGGCCAATCAGGCGAACGTGCTGCCCGGCCAGACCGACCTGCACCTCCTCGACGTCCAGCAGGCGACAGCGGTGACGCAGAACCACGCCGGCGTCCGGCCTCGTCCCGCTGGACAGAACCACTATGTCCGTTTCCGACAAAAGCAGGCAGCCGGGATTCGGGAGCGGCTGCTCGGCGCCGGCGGTCTGGAGCCAGAAGACGGCCACGAGCTCGCCGACGTCCGCTCCGGGGCCGAGCGCCGCCGACGCTCGCAGCGCCTCGCGGGGGGGCAGCGAGCGCAGCCGAGACAGAGCCGGCGGCAGCTGGACCAGCCGCTGCCGGAACACCTCGGGACGCGTCCCCTTCAGAGAGGACACGGAGCCCCGAGGCCACGCCGAGACCCCCGGGCCCAGAATCTGAGGGGGGCCCAGAATCTGAGGGGGTCCCAGACTCTGAGGGGGCCCGAGGGCGGGCGGCGCCACGCGGCGCTCGGGCTCCGGTTGAAGCCGCAGTCGGTGAAGCTCGGCGGACATCGTGGTCACACACTGAGCGAGCACCTCCTTCACGTCCCCCACAGACACCTTCTGGAGGATCTCCTGCACCGACACCTTCTGGAGAATCTCCCGCGTGCTCTGCAGCCTTCTGCCGGCGTCTTCGTACGCGTCGGACAGCCTTCCGGTGAAATACCGCAGACCAAAGGCGCCGCTTGCTGCCACTTCGTCTCGTTTCTTTCGGCCAACACCCGATTCCTCGGAGTTGGGACGGCGGCGCGGTTCCGTGTCCTCTGAGGGCAGCTTTTCATCTCCATCGGGAACGCGGCGGGCAGAGTTCACTCTTCGTTCCTCGATCTCCGAGTGCGACGTCTCATCGCCGCGGCGATCCGGTTCACCGCCGTGCCACCAGTAGTTCTTTTCACCGTCTTTGGACGGCACCTCCTCTTCTGTGATGGATTCTTCTTCTTTGTGCGTCTTTGAGAGGTTGAACTCTGGTTCATCCAACATGTTTTTGGGGAGGTCAAACGGGGGTTTCGCCTCGAGGGTCGAGCCCGGCTGAAACCCGCAGGCTTTCTGTGTGGAGAGGGGGGGGGGTCCATGTGACTACATCTTTAAGACGGCTCTTTGAATCGAAACCACCCCGAATTACGAGCTCCTTCGTCAGCAGGTGCAAAGGTGGGTTGGAAGTGATTCAGAATTAACATGGAGGAGGTGGGGCATGCAAATTAGGATGACAAGTTTCAAACAAAAAAAAGAAGCATTTGGAAATCCTTTTGTTTTGAAGACGTCCTGCTAGATGGGCGGGGCTTACAGATGTCCTACAAACCCCCCCCATCTGAAAAAAAAAAGGAATCGTCTCACAAGGTTTGATCGCACCTCGTTTTAAATGTTTCACTGTTTGGATCATTTCACGGTGTTTTTTGCCTGTTGAGTCTACGTTTCACGCTGTACTGAAGACAACGAGCTTCCTTCCTTCAGGCCTCACAAAAATGATGAAAGGGTCGAATTAAAGACACAAATTAAACCCGTTCATCGGGTCTTTTAAAATGACATTGATTGTGTGTAATTGTTTCCATGCATTAGAGCAACAACAGGCACATATGTTATAGAATATCTGCCATTGTAAATAATTAATAAAGCAGAAAGCCCTTCTTTATTAATGATTCAATTAAAATAGCTCAAATAAGATTCAGGTCTTACCTCATATTTAAGCCTCCTTGGATTCATGTTCTGAAGCTTTTCATCATCCTGAAAACAACCAGACTAGATACAAAATACACACTTTCAATTCTCAATAATAGTTATAAATGATGCTTCTTGACAGGAAAAAAGGGAAAAGTTGAAAAAAAGGACCCGTTATAAACCAGGTGCAGAAGGAGCTGGCAAGCTGCTCAGTAGGAGGAGGAGGAGGAGGAGGAGGAGGTGCAGTCATGCTGGTCTTACCTCAGCGCTTAATCTCCTACAGTCAAATGCTTCCTCCTCCTCCTCCTCCTCCTCCTGCAGGGTAAAAGAGCTAAATATCAGTTCTAGAGTCCCCGGACCTCCTGGATCGCTTTGTTCTCGTAAAGAGGAACATTTTAGAGTTAATGCATATTAAGATTCTGTGGAAGGTCATTTATCTTTATTTAACTTTTTCAGACGCAAAAATGAGCGGAAACCTTCCACCTGGGAACCAAACTGCAGAAAACACTGAACTGAAGAGAATCTGCAGCACTTTAATAGAAGTACGAGGGGGGCGTTTCTTACTCGGAGCGATTCACAGGACAGAGAAAGGTCGGCGCTGCTGCCGCCGCCGCCGCCATTCAGCAGGTTCATCTCGCGTAACCGCCTCTGGACCTCCTCCTCGATGTAGGCGCTGATCCTTTAACAAACAACAACAACAACAACAACAAATGACCACGGCGCCCCTCGGCCCGGTGGAGGCACCGGCCCGGTGTGTCCACACGCGGCGGCTCGTGGTCACCTGTCGTCGGACAGCGGCAGCACGGCGCTCAGGCCGTGGCCCACCGGGGGGCCGCCGCCGCCGCCGTGACCCGTCTTCTCCTCCTCGCCGCCCATCCGCTGCCTCAGCTCCTGGATCTCCTGCTCGACCCTGCAGGGAAACAAGGCTTCATTCCATGGACGCTCTGAGATGCACTGTGGTGTTGGAAGAGGCTTGTTTTCTTCTATTCACTTCCTTTTATGTTCCAAGTCATTAATTTGCAACCCATAATAATCTAATTATAATTAATCATAAATCCCATAAAGTGTTGAATATAATAAAAGTTTGCAGTTACTACAGGAGGAGGTTGGTGTAAGAGGAGCCTCTGACCTCTGCTGGTCCAGGTCGGCGCCCGGCCTCGGGTTCTTGGTCGGCTCCTCGCCGTCGGGCTCCAGGGAGGCGCTGCGCCTCAGCGCCGAGTGCCTCCTCTCCAGCCGCGCCACCGCCTGCTCCATCGCCTCCCGCTGCTGCTTCTCCTTCGACTCCAGGATCTCCTTCTCCTTCCGCCGCACCTTCTCCTCCTGCCGCGCCACGTTGGCCGTGAACTCGTAGGTCTCCTGGAGCTGCTGGAGCTGCTGGGCGCCGTGCCAGTGGAGGTTCAGCTTCTCCTCCTTGTCCTCCAGCTCCTTCTCCACCTGGAACAGCGTGTTGTCGAGGCCCGGCGGGCTGTCGCAGTTCCCGTTGCTGCCGCCGCCGCTGCGCTCCAGCGCCTCCGCCGCCCGCTGCTTCTCCTCGGCCAGCGCCGGGAGGAGGGCGTCGGCCACGCTGGCCAGCTGCCGCTCCTTGAACTGGAGCCGCTGCTCCGCCTGCCTGACCAGCGGCTCCTCCTGGCAGACGCCCTCCTGCGCCTCCTTCGGCTGCTGCTGCTGCCGCCCCCGGACGCCGTGGGCGAGGAGCAGCAGCGCGCCGCGCTCGGCCGCGACCTCTTTCTCCAGGCGCTCCCTCTGCTGCCGGAGCCCCTCCTCCAGCTGGCCCAGCTCCTTCACCTGCGCCTCCTTGAAGTCCGTGTACCGGGCCTGGGCCGATCTCGCCTCCTCGCCGGCGTCCTCCCCGTTGGGCCGCTCGGAGGCCTCTTTGGCGCGGAGGAGGGCCTCTCTGATCTCGCCCAGGGCTCGACGTTCCTCCTCCAGGCGCCGGGCGTCGTCCCGGGTCAGCAGGGAGGCGGCTGCCTCGTGTTTCTCCCTCAGCTGCTCCTCCAGGCGCCCCACCAGGCTCAGCTGCTCGCGCTCCTGCTCCTCCAGGCGCCGGCGCTCCGTCTCCAGGCGGAGCTTCTGCTCCTCGCGCTCCCTCTTCAGTCGCTCCAGCTCACGATAGATCTCGGCCTGCTCGGCGGCCTCCTGCCGCCGCCGCCGCTGCTGCTCCTCCTCCTCCTCCTCCTCGGCTTCCCCCTCCTGCGCCTCCTGCTGCCGGCGCTTCCCCTTTGAAACCTGCGCGTGGATCTCCGAGCGTCTCTCCTCCTCGAAGCGCTCCTTCTCGGCCAGGAAGTCTCGCAGGCGGCTCTCGATGTCCTGGCTGCGGCGGCGGAGGCTCTCCTCCTGGTGGAGGATCCGCTGCTGCACCTCCTCCGACTCCTTGCGCTGACTCTCCACCTCCTGCTGGAGGCGCTCCAGCTCTGCCTTCTCGCTCTGGTGCTTTGCCTCCATCTCTGTGATCAGCCTCCTGCAGGAACGACCAGTATTTACAGAGAGTATAACGACATCTTCTTCTATTCTTTAGAGGAGGCGTCACAACATTTAATAACAAGCCGTTTCTCTCCTTTTCTACCTTTTCAGCTCCAGCTTTTCCAGTTCTTCTCGCTGCTGTCTCTCAAACTCCAGCCTGAAAAAGTTAAAACAAGAGTCACCTTTTTTATTCTAAAACGAAAAAAACAAGAATACAAACACACACACACACACACAGACACACACACACACACAAACAGTTAAGTGCAGTAAGTGAAAGTAGCCGTTAACACAAAAAAGGACTTGGGATGAAATGTCAGGCGATGTGAAACAAAAGCAATTTTGACACATTCTCCAGACGTCGAAATGGGGACAGAAGCGAGACGGCGTGCGAGACGGCGTGCAAAAATGTTACAAAAACACAACAAAGATGAGGGTTTATGTTGAGAGAGCGCACATGTCGACACGTGTCAGTCAGACAGGAAGTGGACGGCTGAGTCTACCTGAGGAAGACGGGGCCCTTCTGAGCGAAGAGACTGTCAACGGGACGGACGGTGATGAGAGTTAATCCACCGACACAAAGAGTGCACAGACGCGAGGGAGCTGTGCGCTGAACAGCTTCAGGCCCGACAACAAACCACTTCAAATATGTGCAACAGCAGATTAACAGACGTGACACTCCTGATCGTAACGTGCATCACAAGCGTCCGAGCCGACAGGTAAACGGAGGTGGTTCATCCTCCAGGGAGCACGAATGCAGTGCAGTGAATACGTCATCACATTTGCAGAATAAACGAGAAATCTTGACGGACACGTCAGACCCCCACGAGGGCCTCAATTTCAATATTTTGCACATAGTACAAGAACATTGGTTCCTGCCAAAATGTAAATGTATAAAAGCATGAATATATGGTTTCATCTTTGGAATAAGTGTCAGATCTATGAAAAGCTCATTCATTTCCTACAGGGGGACCGATTTGAGCCCCATTTTATTGACTAATAGACTAAAATGACCAGAAGCTGAAGGAGGGGGGGGGGATGCACTGCAGGCTCTGAGGTCCACATGCAGCAGGATCATTGCCAAACTTACCCGGGGTTGTAGAGCATCACGGTGGAGAGGCTTTCACACGACTTGGACAGATCCGTCATAGAGAGGCTGAAGGTGGAGAGCAGGCCGCTCTGAGGGGGAGATGGGTCAAAGGGTCAAAAGGTCAACACCTGAAACTCCCCCAGAGGCCTCCAGAGGGTCCAGAAGGTGGAACCCGGCTCACCTTCCGTTTCTCCCTCAGCTTGGCCGCCTCCTTCGGATGGTTGAACCGGAACATGTTGGTTCTGCCGAGAAGGATCACAGCGCCTGGAGAGGAGAAACGTTACTCCTCCTCCAACCTCCGGGGGGGGGGGGGGGGGTTTAGGGGAGTGAAAGTTTAGGCCTCACCTTGGTTGAGCTGCGACGACTCCGTCACCTGGACCCCGTTAACGGAACACTGGGCCCCGCCCAGCGGCACCAGGGTCACCTTCCCGCTCTGGTTCTCGAACACGCAGTGCTCGCTCTCCAGGTCCAGACCGTGGAGGACTGCAGGGGGAAATCACCCGTTAGAAAGAATCATTCAGAGCAGAGAGGCACACGTTCACATCTCCTCGACAGAAAAACTAGAACATCAGCTGATGGTGGGACAAACTGACTGATGTCCTGCACGGTGGACGCGTCGTCTCGGCCCACGTACGTCCGTCCCTCCTGAGGTGGAGAAGAGAAGAAAAAAGGAGTTAGGAGGCCAAATAGTGTGTGAGAAGAACTCCTTCCTCCGCCCGGATACCCTGTGCGTCACGTGACCTCTGACCTTCAGGTGGTACAGGATGATGCCGGTGCTGAGGAGGTCGTCGTCGATGCCGATGAGGTGGGGCAGCTCGGAGTCCAGCACCACGCCGATCCCCTCCTTCCTCAGCGCCAGAGTCTCCTCCTGCAGACGAGGCCCGGAAGGCTCAAAACATCAGCGACAGATTCGGTACGACGGGAATCAGCAGGAGTGAAGATCCGAAACCGACCTTGAGAATGTTCTGCGTCTCGTTCCATTTGTTGGTCCACTCTTTGGTCAGCTCCAGCACCTGCCAACGCAAAGACGCCACCGGCAGGCAAACAGGTGTTCAACGCGGCGCTGCCCCTCCCCCCGGAGCCGACTGACAGCCGGCGCCAAAAAGGCCGGCGGACTCACCCGGGCCTCGTTCTGGTGCAGCTTCTCCTCCATGCTCAGAGCGGTGGGCGAGTCCAGGAGAGCGATCTGACGGAAACATCAGAAGCGCTTTAACCTCTCAAAAGTGTCCCGAGGGAAAGCGCTTTTCAACAGAAGGACGCGAGGCTCCATTTACCTGGTTCCCCTGAACCAGCAGCTTCAGCCGCACGATCTCGGCCCGCAGCTCCCTGATGAGGCGGACGTTGCAGTCCTCGTTGATGGTGGGCTTGTTGATGATGTTCTTGGCCCGGTTGGCGTAGCGCAGCGTGCTGAGCGTCTCGCCGTAGTTCACGTCGGCGGGGGACACGGCTGAGGAGGATTTATTGCAAAAGACAAGAGGACAGATCGAGGACCTGATCGTCTCCCACTGAACGCTTGGATGCATCGATCTAGAGGAACCTCACTGGCGATCATGATGGTCTTGGAGTTGCCGCCCAGGCTGTCCTTCAGCAGCCAGGTGAGCACCGAGTCCCTGTAGGGAACAAACACCGACTTCCTCTTCAGGTTGGTGTTCACGCCGTCCTGCGTCATGTCAGCTGCAGCACAAACAGGAAGCAGATCCTTCAGCCGGGGAGGGGGAGGGGGAGGGGGGGGACATCAACACTCGCGGCGCAACGAAAGCTTCCGACTGACGGACCGAGAGCGGAGATGACGTTGCCGAGGGTGACCAGCGACTTGTTGATGTTCCCTCCTTCCTTCAGCCGGACGCCCGTCGCTCCGGTGGCGTCGGCCCGCTCGCTGCCGGCCAGGTCGACCAGGTGGACCTTACTGACCGTCTCACTGGGCATCTCCGCATCGAACTTAGCCTGAGAGAGAGAGAGAGACGGATATTTAAGGTGATACGATATTAAATAGAGGCTGTACATTCTGTACACTCGAGTCAACGCGCCCGGCGCTCTGAGGTCACGCGCTTCCCGACCTGCGTGAAGTTGATGGTGAAGATGGCGTGCGAGCGGCTGCTGACGTCGTTCATGCCCGTGCTGGCGGTGGTGCGGTTGATGTTTCCGGCCTCCATCAGCTCCTCCACGTCGCTGTAGTTCTGCACCAGGTGTTTGGACAGATCTGAGAGCGGGAGGGGGTGGGGGGGGAGGGGGAGGGGTGGGGTCATGTGACAGGAAGCCACCTGTTTACTGGACGCTTGCTACACGACAACAACGTGCAGATGAGCTCGAGGGATCTTCCACCTTCTACGTAGGGCCCGTCTTTCGGGTGCTCCCGGACTCTGAGGTTGTAGGTCTGAGTGGACTTCCTCCTGAGGAGGTCTCTCACCCTCTCGTTGTAGATCTCCAGGTAGCTGAAGGCGTCAAGCAGTGCATTTAAAAATTTTTAAAAAATGTAAAAAAAGAAGAAGAGCGACACATCTGTTGATTTAGGTCTAAATTTACAAGATTCCGGTGCGACTCACCTGACTTCCGTACGAAAGGAAGCTTCGTCCCATCGCGTCGCCGCGGCGATGCGACTGAACAAGCCTTCACAAAACCTGGGGATCAGGCCTGCGTCGCCCTAACACAACGACGCACAAAAGGAAGGCTTAGACGGTGAAACACTCGAGCTCAAAACACCAGAGGAGGGTTGAACTCCGTTTTGGAAACACATTTCTTGGAGCCCGTTTTCCAACCGAAACAAACCCTTTGACCCTAAAAATGGATCCTCTGTTCCTGGCGGCGTCGTGATCGTGTCCAGCGTTGTGCGTTGTGTGTTTGCTCTCACGTCTCTGCATACCAGCGTTATCTCGCTGACCCACAGGGCCGAGCGCATCGGATAAAACCAGACGTATGGAGCCTGTAGTCTGACCTTTGACCCCTACACTATGTCCTCAGGGGGGATCCGTTTTAAAATACATAGAAATGGGGGTTGTTTGGAATGAAATGATCTCAATTTAAAGATAATTTGATTATTTCCAATTATTTCGGGGGGGAAATAAATCTTTCCAACTGAAAAGACCAGCGCTGACGAGTCATAGAGCGCCATGAGAGACCCATCCGGGCGCCTCAGACATGAAGTCAAAGTGCGTTCGAGAGCTCACCGGATTCCCCATCATGGTGTAGGACTTCCCCGAGCCCGTCTGACCGTAGGCGAAGACGCAGGCGTTGTAGCCCTCGAACGCCGCCCGCAGCACGTCCGAGCCGAGGTCTTTGAAGACCTGGAGGAGACAAAAACACAAAGCGCTGTTGTCTTTGAGGGTTCGATGTGTCTTAGAGACACACACACACACACACACGTTACTCACCTTCTCCTGCGACACGAAGGTGGAGCTCTTACAGTCCTTCGAGTCGTAGGAGAAGTCGTACGTGAAGGTTTTGGTTCGGTCTCTTGTGGAATCCGCCGCGATGCCATCGGGGATCTTTGGAGAACAAAAACAAAAAAGGACACAAAGTGTCAGGATCTTATTTCGCCTGAATTGCCCGCGGTGTGTTTTTTTTCTTCTGGGGAGGGAGGGGGGGGAAATGCATAAATAAAAATGACCTTCAGGTTGGTGATGGAGGTTTTGGTTCCCTCCATCTTGATGATGCATTTTGCAGTCAAGTCCTTCTCCCTGTAAAAGATCAATAATGTTCGTGAAGCTTTCACAATAAGAGCATTACTTCCTCTGGTCCCACTCAGAGCATCTTTTGGAAAAACATTCTCCAGAATCTGTTTGTGTGAGAATGAAACAACTACGTTTCATCCTTGCTTTAAAAAAAAAAAAAGACCAAAAAAAAGATAACTTGGCCGGAATGTTTTACCTTTATACTTTTACTCATATGTATACAAATATAATCACAAAAAATATTTACAGCTTTTCCCTGAGGCAGTCTCTCTGATGAACAATTAATCAATACTCTCTACTATCACCTTGTTTATGTTCGGTCTATGTTCACACACACAATTTTTAGTGCTGTCAGTTAAACGCTTTATTAACGACGTTAACGCAAACCCATTTCAACTTTTACTGGTAACAGTTACGCTTCAGGCCTGACTGCTTTGTTCATTATTAAGCCCTGGTTTAACTGCTTAGTCCTTGTTTACCTGAAATGTGCATTTATCATTTTATTTTGTACCGCCCTGTTAGGCAACGTTTAGACAATGTTTTTCAGTAAAATAAAACATTTGCATAAAGCAAGCCCATCCACTTTTTCATGTTGATAAGTGCATTAAAATAAAGGAATAATTATGGGAAAAAAATAATTGAAGGGACATTTAGAATAGATAAAAAATGTGTGACTAACTCTGATTAAATATTTTAATCGTTTGACAGCACTAATATATTTATATAGTAGTCATTAATCATCTCTTCTACTCTTTATGTTGTCTTTACGTTTTATTTTCTTGTTTATTTAAAAATACGTCGCGGATTCTGATTACAGAAACACGCAGGAGGGCTCAAAGAGTGACGTAGACTCCGCCGCACAAGGCGCACGTGACTCAACATGAACGGTCATCAGCAGGCCGACGTGTTTGTGGAGTCGAGTGTAAACCTGCCGTCTCCTCCCCGGTTTGTTCTCCGGCTTCACAGCGTCCTTCATGTCGGACTTAAAGAAGAAAGTGAAACGTCTTCTGAGAGTTTAATCTGCATCGACGGTTTGTAACACGATGACAACGTGTTATGAAGCATGTGCCATTGTGTCATGTGTCATTACGACCGTGTGGTCAAATGTGTCATAATACTAATATTATTTACTTAGTTCGCTTATTATTGTTTTTTTAAACAATGATTCACTTTCAGGGAAATCAATTTTCACAGTAATTAAATTGTTATGCATTGTTTGGGAAATTAAAGAAATTGTTAAAGCAAATACATTATTAGTTGCCTAATATCTGAGAAAATTAATATATAAATAGCAAAGGCAAAATAAAGTCCAGGACTTAAATAAAGTCCAACGATGACAAAGAAAATGTGGTATAACTTATTTTATAATAGGTTCATAATTGGTAGTGTAATATGTGTCTGGTTGCAGTTTTGCAGTGATGATGGTTGGAAACGTAACAATGAGTAGTTACCTACCTCCAGGCATTTGAAAGTATTAAATCAAACATTAAAATGCTCGCGGTTTTAGTGAGTTTTTCATCTCAAGAATAAACTAGTAAACAGTGTAGAAATACATCAACAGCGCGAAAGTGCAACGTAAAACAGAAACATGACAAAGTAGTAAAACGTTGAGGGGACATTTTACTGCACAGTTTACTTTCTAAAGTTTAAGTGCATTGTGCTGATAATATTTAGGTACTTTTACAGGTGTTGTAAGACAAGCAGGTGACCCATAACCGTACCAGGGGATACTAATTATTTCTTCATATAATTGAACTGTTATAGTCTCAAGTATTGAGTCCACGCTGATTTAAACACCATGACAGCCCGGCGGCTACTAAGCATAAATACAACGTTTGCAAGTAAAACATGACAAACAAACCCCTGAGGACAAATACAACCCGTTACGGTCCTAAACTCACCTTCTGTTCATGGGCCGGACCCGGACTGCCACCCGAACCGATGCCATCGCACATGCCCGTCCAGGTGGAGAGTGAGTTAGCCCGGGGGAAACTGGCTAGCTAACAGTCAGCTAACAGGCTAAACCCGGTAGCGCGAGCCGCGGCGGAGATAAAAGAGGGCAAAAGTCCCCTGAGACACCCGAGCGACCGCGAATGCAAGCTGGACGGGTATAGATGGGGGGGGGGGGGGGGAGGGGGGGAGTCACCGTGGACGGATGTTATCGTTGTCCGGTGACACCACGTCGCTGCCCCGGTGCGGACCGACCCGCCTCCATGGTAACTGTTACTTTAGCCCGTTAGCTCTCATATGACAAGAAAAAGAAGAGTGAAGGGAGGAATCAGCTGATGAAAACATCTGTACGGAGGCCCGGAGAGGACAAAACACCCCTCTGCAGATGGATGAGGAAAAAATCACAACAGGAGAAAAACATTGTTTATGGTTCACAAATTGCTCATTTAGTAACGTTGTTTAATGTAAATTTTTGTCTTTAAACTATTTGTATGTATTTTTTCGTACCGACAATATTTTTTAAACGTATTTATTGGTTCTCCAATCAAGAAAAATGCAAGTGACCCTCGATCTTTATTGAACCACATCGTTGGAACTGGGCTCTAAATATTGATGTGGTCCACCTCTCTTTGGGGGCTCTGCTGTACTCAGTTTTTAAAGAGGTTTGGTCTGATCTGTGATCTAATTCCAATCGTGGTATCCATAAACTGTTTTATATTTTGACCATATACATTATTTTCCACCATATACATTATTTTTCCACAAAGAAAAAAAACTTCAGCAAACTTCTCATCGTCTCGCTCTCTCTCTCTCTGTCTTTCTTTCCTTTGTCAGACCGGTTTTGTTCTCCGTGTACAAAACAACCCCTTCGTAGAAAATACCATATGTAACCCTAACCCTAACCTCAATGGCGCTCTGTAGCAAATACAATGCAAAACAAAACCCTCTGTGGGGTGAATAAAGGGTTATATGTCATGTAGTTCCCCCCCTGACCTGCGGGGGCGGTAGAGGTCAACGCGCCTTAAACCAGGAGCCAGCCTCACCGGCGCGTGCAGTGTGTTTCCGGCTTTATAAGAGCGGTGTGGAGAGAGAGAGGTGAGTTTAATATTCACTACAGTTTTGTCTGCATATGAACTGTCCCATAGTTTTAACGAATACTCAGAAGAAGCGATAAACACTTATGTATTATGTTGGTGTGTGGGATCTTTGTGTAACACCGCTTTAAAACACGGTGCGTATTCTGCTAGCTAGCTAACCGCCGCTAGGCTATCATTGTGAATGAACGTAGCTTGCGTTGAGCTAACGTATGCTACTACTAGCCTTAACTGAGCATTTACCCCCCACTAAAGCGCTAAAAACACGTCAGGTGTGATATTATAGTCATGTTTGAGGAATGGATCCTGCTAAGACTCTCATTGGTGATTTGTCCAATAACATCAGGTTCTGTTAGTTTCTCTGGACACGTTTCTGTTAGTGTTGGCAGTTTGATGGAACTTAAAGGAGGACCTTTCTACATTTTTAACTTTCTTGACGTAACGCTTTTTAGAGGAAAATGGCTACTGTAGACGTAACAGTGTATATTTTGAATGACTGGTTTGTTTGTCGTCTTGTCCCACGATTCAAGCAGGTTTAACGAGACAAAGACCGTTTATGTAGAGAATAAGAAAACAGTCGTTTTTTCTGCACTGGAAGCGTCAATTCTTTGCACAACGATGCAACAAGACACTCTTGAATTGGTGTTTTGCCTGCTTTTTAGTAAATCTTTTTTTAACTTCACAATAGAAATAGAAGCTTACTGTGCATTTAACATGTTTGGAGTACCGAACTTTGAAATTGTTGGTCAGAAAAGCTTTTTCAGATAACAAAGAGCTTTGCATGTTTTCTGTCTTCAGACACCAACATGGACATCCGACCAAACCACACCATCTACATCAACAATATAAATGACAAGATCAAAAAAGACGGTACGTGTGCATTTCTTAATTCTCTACGGCATGAAGTGTGAATTTAAATAAGCTGTCGATATGAGGTATAACTTGTGTCTCTTACTATATTCAAAGTGGCCCTTTAGTGTTTTGTGCAGTGAAACCGCGATGACTTTAGTGTTGAGCTTCTTCTGGTCTCCACCTTGCAGAGATGAAGCGGTCGCTGTACGCGCTCTTCTCTCAGTTTGGCCAGATAGTCGACATCGTGGCCATGAAGACCTCAAAGATGAGAGGGCAGGCCTTCGTGGTCTTCAAAGAGCTCGCCGCGTCCACCAACGCACTGCGGCAACTTCAGGGCTTCCCGTTCTACAACAAGCCCATGGTAGGACACCCCCCCCATCACCTGGACGGTCTGGTTTGGGTAGTGTTTGGTGTTTTTTCTGACCCGTGTTGTCCCCACAGAGGATACAGTACGCAAAGACTGACTCCGAGGTCATCACCAAGGTGAAAGGCTCGTTCGGCGACAAGGACAAGAAGAAGGACAAGAAGAAGAAGGCTCAGGAGCCGCCAGCCAGCCTGCTGAAGAAACCGGCGCCGGTGAGTGGCGTCAATTCATCCTCCAGCCTGGTGTCGGCCGTTCGTTCTGTTCAAGGAAATCCACCATTAAACTGTTACAGCGTCATCAACCGGCTCGTTCTCTCACAGCAGGGTTGGAATCACTGAGATAGTTGCTGTTAGATCATAACTCTGGCTAACGAGAAATCAAGGTCAATTGCTTGGGTATTAAATAGTTAAATATGAATCTGTAGCTTTTTTAGTGTGTAATTTGGACAACAGAGTGGCAACGACTTCATCGTTACACCCGACCAGTTTGCATATCAGGGTTACAACATTTCAGGTATCCTTACCGAAAGTGTCTTGTCTAAATAAAATAAATTGGCTACTCCAGTATCAGATTAAAATATCAGCAGTTCTACCTTGCAACAATCCGTTGAATTCGTAGGTCTAACCCTCACACAGAATGTAAATATTTAGCGCTAATAAACAAAGTCGTTGTTTAAACATCGTATTGTAGAACAACAACAACAAGGAGGCTCTGGTCTGAACGATGGCCTTTTTAAAAAGGCGGAGAAGATCCACTCCTTCTGCTCTTCCTTTTCACAATAAAAGCCCTAAACCCATTCACTAAGTGGTCAAGGGGATTGATAAAATCCTGCATATCAATACGTGCCTTTTATTGAGAGTGTAGAACCAGTAAAACTTGCACCTAGCTGCCTGTAAGGATTGATTTAATGCTAAATACTCTCCTGTAAACACTTACTAGGATTTAGCTATTAAAATGTTGAGCGTTAATGGTAACAAAGGTCAGAGTTCTTCACCTCCCACATGAAATGAAGTGCTTCTCATTCCGAACACAAAGCGGCAGCAGGTCTGGTTGACGTGAGAGAACCGCGTCCTTCGTTTGGTGCTGGAGGCCGAGCTTCCTTATAATAACATTCTGATGAGAAGAACTGAGGCTGCCGACATTTTTTGTCACGTGCAAAAATTGCTTCACTTTTTGAGAAATGTGCATCTGGTTGTTGTTCATCAGACTCGTTTTGTTAAAGCTTTATTTCATTTTGAAATCCTGGAGTTACTATGTAAAGACCGTATCAGTGTTTAGTTTTATAAAAATGTCAAAAGAAATGTAGGCTCCACAAACTACATTATTTCTCTTTAGACTCTACCATGACTAAAACACTAACAAACTGTAGCACCTTTGAGTGCATGTTTTGAAACTGATTATTTGATGAAAATTGTACTTTATTTGTTACTTGTTCTCCTGAGTTTGAATCTCTACGGTTGAAATGCACTTATTGTAAGTCGCTTTGGATAAAAGCATCAGCTAAATGACAGTGAGCCCGCCCATTTTGCCCCCCCCCCCCCCCCCCTGCTTTATGACTATTATCTACGACATGAACACCATGCTGGATAGAAGACTTGAGACCATAAACTCATGTTTACAGTGTTTTCCTAGGCTTCTATGCGACCCCTGCTGGTCACCACAGAGGATGCTGTCAGTAAACGTTGTCGGTGATCTTTGGTCTTCATGTTGTTGTTTTTGTCTGTTTGCAGGGATCAGCAGCTCCGGTGCACTCGGGCATCGTGCAGGTAAGACCGCCGACTCGTGACTTATTTTTTCTAAAAAAGTCATTGCTTTTGTTGTTACTTTTAGCCTGAGCCCTTTGAAACTATGTGGGGATAACTCTACAGGAGCCAAGACCGGACAAACCAAGCACCCTCTTTAAAAATACGTTACCGCGGTTACGGCAACGCGGGAAAGAAAGCCTTCCTATTGGACGGCACCAACACACATTGCACCTTTCCTTTCTTCTTAGTTCTTTGAACATTTAAGTGATTCTATAAAAACCCCTTTGACTCATCGAAGCTTCCACCCCGGGAGCTTTGTGTGATCCTGCGATCAGAAACATGCTTTGTGCGCCGCCCGGCTGGGGGGCCGCACACAAGAGCCCGAGCGTTGATCCTCGGCTGCTGTCTCCACAGGTGCCCGACAACCCGCCGAACTACATTCTGTTCCTCAACAACCTGCCCGAGGAGACCAACGAGATGATGCTGTCCATGCTGTTCAACCAGTGAGTCCCCGGCCGCACCGCTTTGTCCCCGCTTGTTGACCCGGGGGGGGGGGGGGGGGTTGACGACGACGTTGTTGTTGTTGTTGTTTTTCAATCTTCTTTTCTGTGATCCAGGTTTCCCGGGTTCAAAGAGGTGCGGCTCGTCCCGGGCAAACACGACATCTCCTTCGTGGAGTTTGAGAGCGAGACGCAGGCGGGCGTGGCCAAAGACGCGCTGCAGGGCTTCAGGATCACGGCCACCTGCGCCATGAAGATCACGTACGCCAAGAAGTAGTCTGAGCCCGGATATCCGTTGTGTTCCTACATGCTTTGGATTTTTGTAAATGCTACTTTTTTCCTTCTTTTTTTTTGTGAATTCTGTCATCGAGCGAATAACCCTTGACCAATATTTTGTTTTGTAAAATAAAAGTCTTTTACATAAGTGTTCTTTTCAGATGTTGAGTTATTGTTCTGACTTCCTGTCTGGCTTTTCATGTCCGACTCCGTCGTTTCCTCCTAAAGACGTTGAGCTTTAAAAACTCCTTTTTAATTTAAAGGTTCAGTTATTTCCTAAAAAAAACAGATGTAAATGTTGGCAAAGAAACTGCTTTTATTCACTTTATTTGTTTTTTCTTTAACGCAGCATTTTAAACACTAAAAACCCCAAACCGTAAATAACCTGAGGGGTAAGATGCTGCACGTCTTTCTTCATAATAATCACGTAGGCGTTAAAGCGGAAACCAGAAACAAAATAAACCCATTATGAATAGAGCCGTAAAGAACTATTATCAGTGTTTTCACAGCTTTTAAGTGCTTTGGTCTCCTGGGAGCAGAGCGACTAATCGTTCATAAAAGTACAAGGATAGTGTTTCATTTCTCCATCGTTCTGTCACACGGTCTCAGGCCTTGTGTGATTTTTAGGATCAGACTTGAGAGGCATCCAGCACACGATGACTCATCGCCAAACGCCTTCCTCCCTGCGTCCTGCTTCCTTTTGTTAAAACGGTTCACGTCGTGCGCTCCAGTGCCTTCATTTGTTCACTATTTTAAGTTATTGAATTGGAAAAATAAATATATTTTTTAGCCGGCAGTGAAGAGCAGCTGACTCCGTAGGAACTGATCTCAGGTCAGCAAGGAATGAGTCATTTCAACCCGTCAATCACAGTAAGCCCCGCCCATAATCTTTTATTTTACTCCAAAAAAAAGGAAATTTAAACTCCAATGATTATTTATTCCAAAGGGAATAAAGAGACCGTGCGCGTGTCTGTGCGTGTTCGCTGGGCGTCGTGAACGCGCCTCGCGCTCTTCCTGTCATTCAGTGGATGAGCGCGCGCGGAGCAGCAGCTTCAGGTCTGTGTTCTGTGATACTTTGTGCTTTAACGTCACGTCTTACACGCGCGGTTCGACTCAACTGTGAAAGAATTCGTGTTTAATATGAGAATGCAAAACGGAGGATGTTACGTTTTACTAAAAGCTGATTCTTTTCCGCACAAAAACTTTCTGCTTCTGCTTTTTTTAATTTATTCTTTATTCTACGGTTCAAAACGCAGAATTATTTGGTGTTGTATTTTATGTTTAAAGTATATTTTCAGCTTGTCGCGCTGCTGCTGAGATCTCTTCTCATTTCTCACTAATCACAGCGTCGCGCCCTCTATTGTGGTTCCCAAAGGGTGGTCCGGTGACCCCAGGGGGTCCCCGAGAGAACCTCAGGAAGTCATACGTCATTCTCATTGTTATAACTATTATATTCTGCAAGCTGTTATGAAGGTCGCTAATGTGCCTGAATCGAGTCATAACTGGTTAAATATCCAAAGTAATTGGACAATGTTCAGACGTAATTACCTTTTATTACTGTAATTACCCCAGAATTATTTCATTTTCTTTATAGAATTTGAACAATTACTATCACAACAGATGCACATAGCAGCTGCAGATAATGAATATTCTCATTTGTGAATCTGCCGTCTATTTTCTTTAGATGAGGTACTTCTACTTCTTTTAATGCAACATTTTACTTCTGTATCTGAAAGCTTTATTGATTGAAGATATATTTTTGAAGTAATCATTTGCCTGCACGACTAGTAACCTGATCTAAGCTCAATCGTAACTTGTTTGGAATCTACTTCTACTGAAGCGAAATTACTTCTTCTACTACTACTTCAGTGCTTCAGGGGCCGTGATCAGTGGCGATCCTTCACACATCGCACTTTGTTAGAAAAGCTTCTAAATGAACTCCTTCAGTCGTCCGAGACGAGACGAAACATTCCTCGACCCGCGGACAGATCTAACAAGTAGACTCCACGGACTCTGTAACCTAGCAACGCCGTCGGCAGGACCGCACATCTTTAACATTGAAATCATGTTTCTGTGTGTCGAAAGTAGAAGCACCGTCCTGTGTTTTTTCTTCCCCCGTCGTTAAAACTGTTCAGACCCGGACCATCATGGCGACCTGATCCGTCAAGATGGCCGACCCGAACAACCGCAGCGCCGTGCCGCCGGACTACTTCCTGGCCGGCGACTTCCCGGACTACGGGGTCCCCCCGGACGAGGCCCCGGACACCACGCGAGGCCGGGCCTTCTTCGCCGCCACCATCGTCATCGCCGCGGTCCTGGTGGGCATCATGGTGGTCTGCGGCGTGGGGAACTGCCTGTTCATCGCCAGCCTGGCTCGCTACAAGCAGCTGCGCAACCTGACCAACCTGCTGATCGCCAACCTGGCGGTGTCGGACACGCTGGTGGCGGCGGTGTGCTGCCCCTTCCTGCTGGACTACTACGTGGTCAAGCAGCTGTCGTGGGACCACGGCCTGCTGCTCTGCGCCGCCACCAACTACCTGCGCACCGTCTCCCTCTACGTGTCCACCAACGCGCTGCTCGCCATCGCCGTGGACAGGTGAGGCCCGGGGTCAACCGGCGGCTCTGACCAATCAGTGGGCAGAGGAGGCCTAGAGGGTCAAGTTACCTGCAGGGGGGGGGGGGAACGAGACGTAGACGGGCGGGGCAGCCAGGTGACAGAGGAGGCGGGGCCTAAAGGGGCGGGGTTAGGGCAGGTATGGCACGGGTCCCAGTCCGTTGACGCATCCATCCATCAGTTGACTCCGACTTCCTTGGGCCATTATTACCGAGGTCTCCAGGTAGAAGGATCCATTCAAAGAGTCAGTCACAAACTGATCTAATTAAAGTGAAGATAAAAGCTCTTTAAGGGACATTATTGGAGTCATTTGTGTCATCTGTTCTTTGTTCTTGTTCTTTTGCACACAACACATTACATCGTACACGATGTTTGTGCTTCAGCTTTTTACTGCTGTAAATCTTTGTATTTCTGTGCTGTGAGAACCTCGCATCACTTTGAAAAAGGACAAAATACAGTTTGTTTTATTTTGGCGAGAGAGGCGTTTCTCTGTCACAAAGTATGTTTACAGCAGTAAAATGTGGACATCCCGTCTTCCTTTCCTTTCATCCCCTTTCGTGTTGCAGAATAGAAGCCCCCCCCCCCCCCTTCTAGTTCTGAGCCTGGCTGACGTCCTTGTTTGCGCCGCTGAGAGGCTCCAATTGAGCGGCTCAGAAGCGCGTTCCCTCCGTGCGGGAATGCGGCGTGAATCCTTTAACCCTCGGCTTTAACTAATTCAACACATCAACGCGTCGGTGAAATCAGCACGTCGCAGGCGGCGGACTCGAGTTTGGCCCCAACTACAGAGCCTCGTCCGCCAGCAGGATGCACGTCCCCCCGCGATGATAAAAGCTGCTTCCATTTGGCATCCGAACCCGATCCATCACCGCGCTGACGCTCGAGGACCCGCCGGCGCTGCTCCATGTTCCGTTCCTCCCGGGGGCCGACATCTGTCTTGTGTATAAACATCGGAGGGAAGATGGAAAGATACCGGTGCGCCCGGCGGGAGGGAGGGGGAGGGTGGGGAAGAGCTTCTGGCTTTGAGTCTTTTGAGCGTTGTGTCTGTCCGCAGGTACATGGCCATCCTGCACCCACTGAGGCCTCGCATGAAGATCCAGACGGCGTTCTGCGTGATCCTGACGGTCTGGATGGTGCCCGTCTTCGTCTCCATCCCCTCGGCCTACATGGCCTCCGAGATGACCTACCCGCACGCCGAGGGCCGCCCGCACAAGACCTTCTGCGCCCAGATCTGGCCGGTGGACCGGCAGGCCTTCTACCGCTCCTACTTCCTCCTGGTCTTCGCCCTGGAGTTCGTGGGCCCGGTGACCGCCATGTCCGTCTGCTACGTGCAGATCTCCAGGGAGCTGTGGTTCAAGGGCGTGCCGGGCTTCAGGACGGATCAGATCCGCAAGAGGCTGCGCAGCCGCCGCAGGACGGTGGTGGTGCTGATTCTGGTGCTGGTGGCCTACGTCCTGTGCTGGGCGCCGTACTACGGCTTCGCCCTGCTGCGGGACTTCTACCCCGCGCTCATATCAAGGGGCAGGAACTCCCTGGTGGTCTTCTACGTCATCGAGTGCATCGCCATGAGCAACGGGGTCATCAACACCCTGTGCTTCATGAGCGTCCGGCACAACCACAGGCGGCTGAAGCGCGCGGGCCGGTTCCAGCTGAGGCTGGTGACGTTCGTCGCCACCAAGTCGCTGGAGGAGGGCGAGGCCCGGACCTGCTCCCTCCGGGTGACGGAGGAGCCGGACGGGGCCCGGCCGAAGTAGGAGGCCAAACACCGGGTGCTCGGCCCTTGTTGAAGCCGAACCGATGGGGAGAGCCGAGACCCAGCGATGAGTCAGCACCTTAAAACGTTTACGGGCTCCTTCGCCTCCACGTCTGCGGGCCTTAAAAGAAGCTTTATAGCTCACGAGCTCGCAATGTTTAGTTCTTATTGTCACATAAAATACCTGCTGGCTGAAGGCTAAATTAAACCAAACGCCCCCCCTCCATCCTGTAGCTTAATGGTTGTGACAAGACATCATGTGACCTTGTGTATAGTGAAGACTCTCTTGCTGAACAAAGAGCTTATTTCCTTCATTTTTCACCAAAATCCAGCGAGAAAACCCAGCATGATGCTAACTCGTTAGGCAGGTCGTGTCCGCTGCCCTCTATTGGGCGTAGCGGGCGTAGCTCGTAGGAAGGAGGAGAAGGGAACAATGGGGCCTCGTGCGCGTAGTTCTGCTCGAATCCGTTGGTGTAAAATCTTTGACCCGGACGTTGGTTCCGGCTCGGTGAGGACGTTCTCATCCTGGTGAAAAGAGAGCGGTTCCGCGCCCCCCAAACGTCGTAAATGGCTCGGATGCACTTTGCAAAGTGCAAAAAAGACAGTTGAGTGAAGCGGAGCATCGATACAAAATTGAGACAAACACTCTCTGGGCCAATCACGGGGCAGCGCGACAACGACTCTGACGACGCGCCTTTCTTCTGGGAACGGGCCCGTTGCCATGACGACTCCGTGTGAAGCCACGCTCCCCTTGTTTTATTTGCACAATAACCACGATTAGTGATGTTTGATGAGAAAACGTGCGTCTGGTGGTGAGCGGATCCGTCTCATTTAAAGACCGTGACACAGCGGCTCTCACAGCGCGTCTCAAGACCACGACTCAAAACTCCATCAGGGAAGTCAAGTGTGGAGGAAATCGATTTCACAGAGGGACTCCATTTCAGAGCGAGCCACAAGGAGAGCCGTTCAGTATTCTTCACTTTGAAAATGTGAAAATGTTCCAATACAAAGAAAAGTCCTGCATTCAAAACAGTATTTATGTACTTAAGGCATTAAAGGAAAATGTCCTCATTGTGCTGTAGCATGTTCCCTGTCAGCGTTTTACTATTAATGATATTTCGATTAATATTACTGCATTCATGTTTATTTTCCATTTGACTTCTACATTTAACTCTTCTTTAGCTCTGATTATGACGACATTACTTCATTGTATCGTCTGACAGCTGTTTCATGCTATTTTAATATCTGAAGAGAACCTAGAAGTGACATTCTGGGGTACTTTTCTATTATAGTGCATCAATGATCATAATCCAGTGCTGGATTTGCTAGTTTTACTCTTTGACCGATGAGAGAGAAAAGTGCAGAAAACTCGCTCTTATTTATGTGGTTTCAGGACTCATGTGAGAAACATTGAAAGCGTAAATCTGTTTTTCTCTCGTATTAATCTCAATTAAAGTCCCTTTAATTCTATTTGCTTGATTTGCACGCTCAGTCGACCATGAATTCCAGCGCGATGTCAGACGTGTGTCTAACTAAACCAACTTTAGGTGTAATTAACAAACACCTGAAGGGAAATAACATGTTTGTGTTTACTGTTTACTGGTGGTGCTGCACAGTGTGTGTTGTGTTATTGTGATGTCGACGTTTAGAATAAAGACATAAACACAAAAACAAAGCTTTTTCAACCAAGATTGTGTTTTTTTAGAAAATGTAATTTAATTTAATGTAACATGTAATTTTTTTAAATGGTGTATTTTATGTTAAATGTGTTCAAAATATCATTTAAACAAAAAATGATTATTTATATTTATTTTTAATCAGCAACCGATGTGTTGCATCGCATCAAAGCTGAGTTCACTTCAATAAAAGTAATATTCAATGTTATTGTGTATTTTTCTTGTATTGTTGCAACAGACTAATGAGCAAACGTTAGCATGTTGACATGCTAATCTAAGATTATGAACATAAGCCACGTTATATAATAATAGATCAAATAAAACGACTACTGTTGCGGTTTAACATTTTGTGGAAGTCAAAATATACGAGTGTAAAGTGTTTTTTTTAAATAATAACGCCAGAGAATCAAAACTCAGGAAAGACTTCATCAAATGTAAAAAAATGTATTAAAACAAAGTGAGAAAAATACTCCAACAAAGAGTAATAATTATAAGACCTCTAAAAACTAAATTTCACATCGCTACACGAGGAGAAACCACCATCCATCGGGTCGGGTCTCGCCGGTTTTGGCCTCATCGGGTCGGGCCTCGTCGGGTCGGGTGTGTCAGGTCGGGCCTCGTCGGGTCGTGTCTCGTCGGGTCGGGCCTCGTCGGGTCGGGCCTCGTCCCGGCTCGCCGTCACTTAGCGCTCGCCGTCTCTCTCTCTCTTCAGTGAACGAGCCGGCGACCTTGGGAAGATTGTTCCAATTGTTCCATTTACAATTTGCATTTAAAGCCTCTCGGGACGTGCTTTTCATACAAACCCCTTATTTTCTCCAATCAGCCGGGAATCACAGCGGGTCGCCGTGGAGTTTGGGGGTTACCATGACGACAGCGCCGGAGCTCCTGATGCTATTGTGTGAACATTTCGATCTGTGGCTCACACAAAAAACCCAAAAGGGACAGGTCCACCTGTCCTCCTTCCTGCGGTGTGGGAGTCCCCCCCCCCCCCCCCCCGTCACGGAGACACGGCCTGAATCTACTTCCTCCTCCTGGCGAAGGCCTTCGCCTCCGCCCGCAGCGCCGCCACGTCCTCCCGCCCGCTGTCGTCCGAGGCGGGCGGCGCGTAGTCCGAGTCGTCGCCCGCGTCCTCGCTGTCGTCGTCGATGAAGCTGTCCTCGTACTCGTCTTCGTCCTCCTCGCCGGCGGCGGGGTTCCCGGGGGCCGTGCGTGCGGCGCGAGCTGTGGAAGCATCGGCGGTGTCAACAGGGGTGAGTCAAAGGGGGGAGACGAGGAGGGAGGGGAAGGGTCGAAACCCTTTGAGTGCGTCGGTGTATTGATGGAACATTTCTTAATGAGTAAAGTAAAAGTTTTACTACATATTTGACTTCAGAAACACATACGACGTCTCTCTGTGGGGGTTGGGGGGGTTTGGGGGGGGGGGGGGGGGGGGAGATAAGAGGGAGGCGTTAATTTGTCCGCTTCCCTTCCTCGTGTCAGAGGAGTCGAGGTCTTAAATCTGAGGGACACGCAACTAAATGTCAACCGAGGCGTGAAAAAAAACTCTTAAGAAATCACGTTCCTCATCAGAAAGCCATTTCCTCTGCATCGATGTCCTCAAAAGGTCTCGAGATTACATTTTAACCTTCTAAAAAAAAAAAACAAATGTCTAAGCTCAGATGAAAGACGAAACAAATCTTCAGAAAACATTGACTTTTACCAAATTCAGATGAAACAATGTGCTCAATAAACAGCCCCGTTTTGATCAGATGACATTTATAACAAATATAACAAATACATATGATATTAAATTGGATTATGTTGATTAAAAAGATGAAACGGTTATGGTTGTCTCACCTGGTCTCTTTGTGTGTTTGTATTCTTTCCTGTGAAGAGGATTCTTCCTGTCGGGGGCCGAAGAGACAAAGTCACAGTGGAGTTAGTTTTTCTTGTGATAAATGATGGGAATCAGCGCCGAATCAGAGACGACGCCTACGAGCACCTGACCTGTAGCAGTCGGTGCCGTAGGGGCACTCGGGCCGCTCCGCCTCCTCCTCCTCCTCCTCCTCCTCGTAGTCCGGGTCACCGGGGTGACTGCACTCCTGGAAGTGGGCCGGGTTCTTCCTGGAGGAAGGAACAGAGCCGGGTGTCCTTTGATGTGACGTTAACACCGAGATCAGAGCCATCTGGGCGTCATTTTGCGAGCGGGTCGCGGCGTGGAAAAGGAGGCGCGTGGAGGCGTTACCTGTAGCAGCTGCTCCCGTACGCACACGGAGCTCTCTGCCGAGGTCGGGCGTTTTTCCGCCTCTTGTCTTCGCTCTCGGACCGGCCGGCCGCGTTGGCGTCCCCCGTCGGGGAATCCCCGCCCGCCTCCTCTGGCCCCGCCTCCTCTGGCCCCGCCCCCTCCGCGGGGAAGCCGCCGGACTCGTCGCTCACCTCCGACCTCTCGGCTGAGCGCTGCGGAGGAGGAGGAACATCAACGGGGGGGTTCTGTTGGTCCACGGAGAGATGTGTTTTACAGTGATTCACAGGTAAGACGCAGCGTGAAATCAGGCCCATTTGGACCAAATCACAGAAGAAAAAAAAAAGAAAAAATCATTCTTGCTAAAAAGACGCACTTTCTGCCCACTAACAATACTCAACTGTTTTAGCTGATTCCTCTTCCTCATCGCTCATTTTCCTCCTCCTCTTCCTCGGCGTCTCCTCCTCGCGGAGCTCCGCCTCCTCAGGTGAGGGGGCCTTGGTGGGCGGGGCTTGCTTGGCGCCTGCTGCTGGTTTGGTGCCGGCTGAAGGTCCTCTGCTTCTCTTCACAGCTGTTACACAGAGACGAGCTTCAGAGGACCAGAACGCGACTGAAATCACCGGATTACGAGACCCAGCGGAGCGGCCACCGGGTCAAAGGAAAGAACTTTTTACTTTTATTAGACTTTTCTTGAATTTTCTACTTTTTCTTTAGTTTAGAGAAAAAACCGGTACCTTTTGGGCTGGAGGAGGAGGGGCCGCTTGGCGCCGCCGCCGCCGCCGCCATCATCCACGCAGGTAAAACTCTCCTCCTGGAGACGGAGGGGGGGGCAGAGGGGGGGGCGTCCCCGCGGCGGGTCTGGGCCTCGTTTGGAGAGTCTCTCTTCATGAAAACAGAAGCAGAAAGCTCCCTGAAGTGTGCAGAGACTTTGAAAAACCAACGCCGATCCGCTCAAATGATTGATATTAAAAGGATTTCATTATTAGTAGTGTTTCACCAATTCTAAACGTAGGTTACTGTGCTCCAAACATGTCCACCACCGGAGAGCCAGATGTTTGAATCCAAAACCAGACTCAATCAAACAAGGAAAGGACAACAAACAAATCTCCTGGTTTACAATGACGTCACATGGCATCACAATGAAAGAAACAAACCTCATCTGAGCTCCTGCCGGCGGCCTCCTCCTCCTCCTCCTCCTGCTCCTCCTGCTGCTCCTTCTCCTGCTGCTGCTGCTGCTCCTTCTCCTGCTCGGGCGGAGCGGCTGCTGACGGAGGCGACTCCACATCTGGCTCAGGGTCGACGGGAAGCCCTCCTTCAACAAACAGCCGACTGTTCCTACGTGAAAGAATGAAAGTCCACTTTCAAAACTCCTGACAGACGACACTGAGGGAGGAAAGACACTCGGATACATTACATTAAATGCCATTTAGCTTTTAATAAGTGCATTTCAACCATAACGATACGAACTCAAAAAGAACAAGAAAGTGCATTTTCATCATATAAGTTGATTTATAATATATAATAAGGGCCGTTGATATGATGAATGAGGCGAGCTGTAGCTTCTGCACGCCACGCAGGCACCAGCCTCCGTTTGTTTGATCCACACTTCAAACGGACCGGAGGGCTCCGGGACAAACGGACTCATGGATAAAACATCCTCGGAGCCCCCCCGCGCGCCGCACGAACCCACCTCCTCCCCCGATCGTGCGCTGTTTTTTTTTTTTTATCGAGTCCTCGGGAAAACACTTGAACCCGCCGACATAAAAGAGAATTTTAATCAGCCTTTTCCATCTCGACTTAATTGGAGACTCTGGCCTCGCTCCGTCTGCAGAGTACCTGGGGGGGCGGCCTGCTCCGCCCACGGCCTCCACCTGGAAGACGAGCTGGCCCGGCAGCAGGGAGAAGAGGTCCCCGTGGCGCAGCGGGTGCCACGAGTCTCTCTGCAGAGGTCGGGGGTCGTCGGCGGGCGACGCCTGAACGAAGCACGGGTTCAGGTGGGTCTGGAGGATGAGACGAACCAACCGTTTAACTGCTGCAACACATCCGGGATGGAAATAGCGGTTAGAAAACGGGGCTCAAACACGCGGCGAAAACGACCCTCTGCACTCTTATTTTCTCATCTGTTTCTTTTTTTTTTTTAAACGTGCGTTACCATGGAGACGTCACCTGGTACGACACGGGCTCCGATAAAGTCTCCTTGGAGCTGATGTTCCCTGCGATCAGTTAGTGGTGAAGAACTGAAATGACGTTCAGACTACCTTTAAGGCTTAAAACATCTGGACATTACTGAAATGGTAAAAACGAGAGGACCCTCTGATGTCCGCGGGCCACCGGCCCAAATGACCCGGCGGGGGCGAGGGGACGTACCGGTTTGAGGCGCAGCTCTCCGTTCAGGTTCTCCAGCAGCCCGTGAAGGCGGGACACCCTCTTGTCGCTGACCTGGGGCATCAGAAGAAGAGCGTCAGTGCAAAAGGGTCCACGTCAGGAGGTTAGAGAAGCAAACACGCGGATCAACCTACAACCTCAGTGCAAAACACGTCCTTTAGGGGTCAGAAAGGTGAGGTTCTGATCCATTCGATCCGTAAAACACTGGAGTCCTCCAGTGGTTCAGGGGAACACTCACATCTTCCTTAATGTTATCTATTGATGTTATTAATGCATGACATGAAAAGAAAGAAGATGTTTCTTGTGACTGTTGTGCTATTATATATCAAAATATCAGATTATTATTACTCATGTATAATGTCAAAGCAGGATTTGTTGGAGTTGGAGGTCATTTTAAATGATTAACTAATGATCGAAGTGCTTAATTAATCTGTTCCCACAAATAGTGAAAACAGAGAAAAATGGCTTCACAGTTACAACAAGCAACCAATGCTCCCATTTGCAAAGCTGGAACCGTGATATTCTATAAATAAAAACAGGTTGAACCATCAGAATAAACACATGTTCTGATTATTCAACAACAGTAAACAGCATACTTACTGCAGCACTACCATTACATTGACAACAATGTGTGTTGATGTGCACAGCTGAGGGAGGGCATTAACAGTACCAGAACAAACTAAAGCCCCAGCAGGACTCACCCCCAGTAGGGGCCCCCGGCCGAGCACCGTCTCCCCCGGCGGCAGGCGGATGGGACCCCCGCCGCCAGCGTCCACTCGGACCAGGTTGAAGCCGGACATGTGCTCCGCGGGGCGGGACAGGAGGCAGCTTCACCCCGGGCCCTCTGGAGGTATTCAAAACACATGTTTTTATCTCGGGGGGCAGTGGATTGTAGAAGCTAGGAATTAAATCAGGAAGCTAGGAATTAAATCAGGAAGCTAGGAATTAAATCAGGAGTTAGCCCCCGTTACTTGTGTTTCATTCAGTAGCTCCGTGTGAGACAAAGTAGTCCGTGGTCACAACGGGCCGTGCAGTAATCTGTGTTTTTTTACTTCTTCCTACCTGCAGTGGAGGTACACTGGATATGTTTTGTCTCTCGCGGTTGAAAAACTTAAACTAAAGGTATAAAAAGCGTTTACAACTTCGCTGTCAGCTACAGGCGTGAATGGGGTTCAGAATTTCCGGGATGCTGGTGCACATGCGCAGTACACATCCGGCGGTACCACCGGTGTTGCGTGCCGACTGGTTTTTGAGCCGACTGGTTTGGCTACGCGTGCGTGTTTGTTTTCCCCGACAGGCAGATGTTGTCTGCCTCGGTCACCTGATTCGTTGCTGACACATTGCTGACAACATATTGCTGAAAATGGATGCCTTCCCCTCAGAGGGCGTGGCATCGCTTCCCCATGCCCCGGCCACGCTTACTATAGGCTTCTGGGAGGATCAGATTTGCCGAGGACACTTGCCCGCCGACTGCCGTTTGACTACAATGCACTTCGTCTGCACCTCCTGGATCATGTTCGAGATACTTTTACGTCTCCTCACTATGTGTCTGTTGGTGGTCACAGGTAGATTGATGTTATTACTCTACTAGATTTATCTCAAATTAAATTGAGTTTGAGATGTTTTGTTCACTTGGATGAGGAATGCATAACTGTTTTGAAGACGTTGAGGATGTGACGAATTCTACATGAGAAGACATTTAAATGATTGTATTTGAAAATAGACTCTGATACTATTGCTAAAACAAATGGACGGACATGAAACATGAAGTCATGGAGCTCTCAGTCACCGTGTGTGTGTTTAACTAAAATAGGCAAAACAATCTGTAAAGTTACATGAAACCTCCATGAAGTTCCAAAGCAGGTGGGGAGGTTAATTAATACAAATTGGTGCGACAATTAATTCATACTCATGTGTTTAATTGGGTATGATACAAAGAAAGCTGTGACATCACATGCTGACGGAAGAGAATAGCTTTTCCCCATGCTATGAGTCCAGGGCGCCAGCCAGAGGTCCCTGTGGGTCACATGACAACGACAGAAAAACGGTGTTACCAATAATACAAAACCTGCTGAATTGTGAAAATTTGAAAGTATACATTCACATAATGTTAAAGGTGAAATACCATTAAATGTTACATTTGCATTTCCTTAACTTTAAGCTGTCTATGACACACTCAGTACTGGTCCACATGAATTAAACCGACAAAATGAGACGTAGCAGCAGGTTTTACTGTGTGTTCATGTGTGTTTCCTCCAGGAGACCAACGGCTCGTTTGTCCGGAGTCAATCCAGGAACCTGAGGGTGCAGAGGTCACGCTCAGATGTTCCTGTGAACTCCCCCTGGGAGGGTTCTTGGTGGAGGTGAGGAGAGATGACCTCCCCGGGAAAAACAACATCGTCCACCTTTACCGAGACAGAAGAGATGATTTTGAGAACCAGATGACTGAGTACAGAAACAGAACCACTCTGGACCATAAAGATCTGACCTCAGGAACCTTCACCCTGAAGATCTCCTCGGTCCACGAGTCAGACAGTGGACGTTTCACAGTCTCTATCCCAAAGCTCTACACCTGGTCTGTCATCAACGTCACTGTCGGTAAGCGAGATGCCTTCTGTTTTATTCTGACACTCCAAGCAGGAAATGAGCGCAACGTGTTTCTGAGCATCTCCTCAAAATGATCCGAGTGAACGTGAAGAACACGAGGAACCTGGAGACCAGTCGATTCTTCTCACGATGTAAAAACACTCTTAACAAACACGGCTGATGTTTCTGGGGAAGCTTTTGAACCTTTAAATCACAGCTGATGCTCTATAGAATCTTATTTTAAATGAATAAATCCACCTGCATCTCCTTGATACCTTCTCATCAAGGTCATTGTTTCCTGAAATGTGTCCTTTACTCAGATGCATGTTTTAACTTTGACTCAGTCTGAAGTTACTAAGAATCCATCCTGCTACTGAGAAGATTCTTATCTTTATTTCAGCAGAAGCTAAAGACCCAAAGAGACTTGACTCCATTACAACTGTCCCTCCAACCTCAGAAGATCCTGGTAAAGTGTTTTTGTATTCTTCATAAAACTCTAATCTCCTCTTATTCCACAGCGTCTTTATACACAACATGATCTGACCTGGAGTTGTGTGTCTGAATGAAAAGCTGCTCTTCTTCTCATCTTCTGTCGGATGATCCTTCAGGTGCTGAGAAGAAGACGACAGACGTCTGGAGGATTCTTGGTCCTCTTCTTGGTGTCCTTGGTGTTGGTGCTGTTGTTACTGCTTTTCTTCTGTGGAGATGCAAAGTGATCGGTGAGTTACAAACTTCTCTCAGCATTGTTTGGTCAGTGGTTGAATGTACAGATTCACATGTGATATAAATAAGTTATTAATGTACGTTTATAAAGAGATAAACTTGAGCCGACTTCACAGAACCTTCAGCGTGCTGCTTTAAAAGTATAAAATACTGCTTTACAGCACTATTCCCGCTCATCAATAACTCTTTTATTAAGTAAATGGCAACTGAAATGAATATATAAACAGAGAACGTTAAATAACGTCATTAATCGGCTCTTAAATAACATTTATTTATATATCAGCCATATTTCTGACGTGATTCTGTGGAAATGTTCCATGAATTAATTCCTCTACTAAAGTTTTTCTCCAAAGCAAACGTATAAATAATAAAACTGTTTATTAACAAAAAGCCTCCAGACTGCTGAAGTTCAACATCAACCTTTTGAGGTAGTTTCCATGTATTGTTGCTTCATACTTGTAATCCTCCACATGTATTTGACCTCCACAGCTTCTGACTTCTCTCACATGTACATTATTCACCATGAACCTTCTTAAAGTGTGAATTAACGTCTCAACGCTGTTTCCACGTTCTCACAGACATTTGTAAGAACGTCAGTAGAAGGAGACCAAACAACAATGAACCAGTAACCATGGAGACCGGACAGAGGGAGCTGGAAGAAGAAGCCAAAGAAGCTTATATGGAGTTGATGGTCAACAACGACAACAATGAATCGGGGAAATCCTCCTCCAAGGTTCATTAATGATGATTTTCTTGGTCCGTCTGCATCTACTGGACCGCAATGCAGGTTTCGGTGCTTCCTTCCGGTGATTCCATTGAAAAACTTTATTTACACACTCTGATTCCGTCCTGCAGCAGCAAAGGTGAACAGTGGTCTTAAACTAAATCAACCAAAAAGTCATGTAAAGCTGTTTCAAATCAAACCTAAGACCCATTTGGTTTTTTTAATATTTTGAAATAATTAAACCTTTAATAAGCTCATGAAATAGATCATTAGAACAGTCACTAGATTAATGTTATTTATGCTTTTCCCCCACTTTTTATTTATTTTTTCATTTCTGCCTGTATTTGTCTCCAATCTTTCATTTGAGTTTGAATGAATGTCAATTTTATTTATAAAGCGCATTTACAGACTGCTCAGCTGCACCAAAGTGCTTCACAACATAGTGTAATAAGGTAAAAGAAGGGCTACAGTTAAAATAAGTTAAAACAAAACACAGGAGCATAAAGGGAGACGGTGGCCAGAGGTCTTTAGAAGGGACTTGAACATTCAGAGACTGAGCTGAACGCATGTGAAGAGGCTCTTCCCCCCCCCCCCCCCCCCCCGGTTTTCAGCTTGGCCCTGGGTTCTACCAGATGTGTTTAGCTGTTTTCAAAATATTTTTATTTTGACAATGATTTTCAATTTAGGATTCTACTCTTAAAGCAGTCATTTCAATTGTTAGATTTTCTAACGGCTCCACTGGATTTGTTGATTTTAAATGGTATTGATCTGATTAGGACTGTTGGAAGTTAATAAACTGTACTTTTATTACTCTCTTAATAAGGTGTTATTCCCTTTATTCATTTATCTTGTGAACCTGGTTGGATTAACAGTGACAGCATCCGTCCCAGGTCGGATGGAGAAGATCTCATTTCTACAAATGGGACCCGGTTTGTTGGTGGTCCGTATCCATGACGACTGGCAGTCAGTGGTGTACAAGGTGAACAGGGAGGCTCCAGAATCACGGCCCTGTCCCACAAACTGTGGTCAGTGATCCAGGAGGCGGAGGACGTGTTGACCTCCACCTGCAGCTTCTCAGCAGCATGGTTGGATGCTGTTGGATGCATCAGCAGACATGGAGCCCGAGTCAGAGAGATCATTTGATTCACTGTCGCGCCTCCCCCTCTTTCTCAGGCGGAGCCCCTCCACCCATATCACCTGGGGGGGTCAGCGCTGCTGCCTACTTCACCTGCTCTGCTACAGTGTTCAACACCTGCAGCCTCTGCCCCCTCTTCCCCCACACAGTTCTTTTCCTTAGCCTTTTTCCCATCATCCTCTCTTTTCCTTCTCTCTGCTCCTTTCCTTTCCCACCCCTTGTTTGTTTTCTGAGACTCTTCCTTTCCCTCCTCACTGGTCTTGTCCTCAGCTCCAAGTTAAATAAATCATCATAACAGTAGACGGACTGTTGCAACAGACATTTACATTTAGAAAAGTAGTGTTGTGCAATGTACGTCATATATATGCCGAATTAAAAAGATGTGTATATAAATTCATAAACCAGTTTGAAAGTCACGTTTTGAGGATAAGTCATTTAAAAAATAAACAACAATATTTCAAATTTAAAAGAATCTGCATGGAGTCCGGTGTTGCGTGCCGACTGGTTTTTGAACCTACTGGTTTGGCTACGCGTGCGTGTTTGTTTTGCCCCGACAGCGGCAGATGTTGTCTGCCTCGGTCACCTGATTCGTCACACATTCGCAAACATATTGCTGAAAATGTTCAAAATGCATCCCATATCCAATGCAGCGATTATGATTATGAAGCGCCCTTTGAATTACTTAATGGATCCAAATTGCACGCAATTCATTGGGGAAATACATCGAAACATAAGAAAGTGCACTGGATTCTCTGTTTATTGAATTAGATCTGGCACGGTCTCAGTAAACCAAAATAATTGTATGCAAGTCAAATTAATTTGAAATTTGTATCAACCTAATGTACACCGAATGGAGGAGTGATATTGACTCATTCACATAAACCTATCATTTTATTTTGAAAACATTAATAATTCGCAAATGAACACGGATAATTTTTGTAAAAACCCAATACGGAATTCGACGAATGTGTGGCCAGAAACGTGCGACCGTTTGTACGCATGCGCAGTCTGTCAGACGCGCAGTGACGTCATGTGTGTGTAAACAACGGTTGAGACATTTAAATCGTCAGCTGTCAGAAGGACGCTGAGCGACCACACTGTCGGTAAGAAAGACTCATTCAAACAAACACGCGATCCTTTTGTGCCCCGATGCGACAGCAGAGCTTTATTCCATTTGCGTTGTCCCAAATAAGGCATTTAGCTTTAAAACTGCGACCGGAAGGAGGTTATTCAGTTAGCTTGGCTAGCTAGCCGTGCTTTCTGCTAGCCGGGGCGGGGACGAGCCTCCACAGCTGAGCCCGAGCTGCACCTGGAAAATCAGATTTCACTTCAATGAGATTCGAACTTCGATGGAGAAAGCAGAAGCTTTGGTTCATTCAAAATCAGCAAAACGGGCACCAATGATGCAAATATAGACCGTGCCGCAGTTTTGTGTCGTTCAACGGACTGAAAATGGGATTCCTTCTTTGTGTGTAGTCCGCTATGCTGCACACATAATAGCAAGTTCATTAGCATGATCCTTTTTATGATCACACACACGCAAAGTAAACATTCACCATCGATTGATAGGTAAACAGGTGATAGGTGCCGCCGCATTTTCAATTTCAAACATCGTGCACAAATTTCAAAATGTAAAAACTGAAATGGGTTCATTGTGTATTTTGCGTTGTTCCGATTGTAGTGATGCTGATCTTGTTGTGCCATAAGAACATGTGTTCACAAGAAAGAAATGGGTTCAATCCCTGTCACTACCAATTTGCCACGTGTGCATTCTCTAGTGTGACTACATTAGGGTCAATATCTATGTATTATTAATTGAGCAAGTTAAAGGTTTTACACCCTCCTTCCGGTCGCAGTTTTAAAACCTGAAGTGAAACTTCTAATGTAATCTGTGACATCATAATCTCTGACATCACACTCTGTGACGTTGAATCCCTCGTCTATTCCTCCAGGCCGCCTCAATCCTCGGGGCTCCTGAGCTACTATGCAGCATGAATGCCCGAGGGACCTCGCCCGTGTTTCTCGGCTCTAAAAGGAGAGCCTCCCTGAGACCCACCGGCGGCACGCCGGCCCCCGAAAACTTTGCGGAGACTCTGCCGACAGAAATGAGCGTGAAGATCTTCGGCGAGCTGGACGCCGGCAGCCTGTGCAGCGCCTCCCGGACCTGCAAGCTGTGGCACCGCATCATCGCCGAGAGCGACGCGGTGTGGAGGAGGCCGTGTCTGCTGGTGGGAGCCGTCTGCCACCGGGAGGTGGACGGCGACAGGAGAGACGGCCTGTCCTGGAAGGTGGGTCACGTTTTAATGAGACGAAACCCCGCAGGCGCAAGGAAGAAGGAGGGGAGCTCAGCCCGAGGGCTTGGACCCACCTGAGGAGCTGAAGTGTTGTTGGGGTCCAGTTCGCCAGCTTTAAGCACCAAGTCCTCCTCTCTCCTCTCGGCAGGTCACGCTGGTGAAGAACTACACTCGGAGCCGCGTGAAGCGGGACTGGCTGAGAGGTCGCTACAGCAACGTGAGGTCAGCGGAGGAGCTGACCGGCAGGAAGATGGTGCCGCTGGACGCCGAGACCTGGGGAGAGATCCTGCAGGCCGAGCTGGACCGATGATCCATGGCCCACTTTGGGTTTTACACAGAGCACTTATTACTGCTGGATTTTTTTTTTTTTACTCTAATATATTTTATAATTGTGATTGCACAAAAATAGTTGTACATATTTCTATTTTAATAAGGGTTTTTTACAGAAAAAAAGCATCAAGAAATTGACGATTGCGATTTTGATCAAATTTAAGTTTTATTTCATTGATGTAAAAATATCTGAGGTGCAATAAATCACACAGTGTGGTATCCAGTATTTGGTCCGTGTGAAGTTTTATACTCTTATTGGTATTATTAGAGTTGTATTGGGGGGTGGGGGGGGGGTCTTGGACATTTCCTTTTCATCTGTTTTGTTGATCCACTTATGGATACAACCAACGTGTGCCTTTGCACTGCGCACCCACCACAACAAATCTGCACAACAAAAATACACTGATAAATCATCGGCTGCTTAGTATTTTAAAATATCATCTGAATTTGACTGGTCTGTAACTACATAGTCACGTCTCAGCTCTAAAATCTTATCAAAAGAATTAATTGTTAAACAGAGAACTTGTGGCCGAATCAACTGTAAAAAAGAGATTCATTTGGTTGTCATTTATTTTACCAATATAATATATTTTTCAAATTCTACAGATTAATAAGGAAAAAAAGGAGATGAGGAAAAGGAGAAAGGAATGAGAGAAAAACTATAACTAGGTAAAATAAATGTCCTGGCCATCTCACTACAATTAACACATTAAATACTTCTAATTCGAATCTCTAATCAATAAGCTAAGTAACCAAATTATGATCGACACGTATTTTTTTTACTTCGTCTCCACCTTTTACTTTGAAATACGCCACCGGAAGCCGTGCGCCGAGCAGCTTGACTCTGGTCCCTCCCTCAGCATCACCGCATCATCCACGGAATTGACCCCCCTGCGACTCGCGAGCCGGGATAATGGACGACGTGCCTCCGATCATCAACATCTCCATCTCGCTGCGGATCCAGCCCAACGAGGGACCCGTGTTCTTCAAGGTGGACGGAACCAGGTTCGGCCAGACCAGAACCATCAAGCTGCTCACGGGATCCAAATACAAGATCGAGGTGGTGCTGAAGCCCGGAAACGTCGAGGCCACGTAAGAAAAAAAAAAAAAAACGCAATTCACACCAATATTATTATTAATGTCCTGGTTACGGGGTCAAAGTTCGGCCCAGCGGAGCCATGTCTTATTTTATTTAAACAATAAATCAAAAAGCCACACGTCAAGGACCACACGAATTCACCTTTATTGCAATAAATACCGATTATTAATGCCACATAACGCGTGTGTCTGTGGCTCCGTGGGCTCGCGCACAACCCGCAGCATCCGATATCCGCCTGAATAAATCATCACGAGGATCGTGTGTGTGTGTGCGCGCGCGTGAACGTGTGTGTGTGTGCGTGTGATGAGGTGAACCGGTGTCCAGCAGTGCGCATGCTCCACCTGAGAAGGTGCACGTTTATTAACAACGTGAAATCACAAAGAAATACCTGGAATGTATAATCTTCAATAAGTACGATTAGCAGATTATTTGATGGTTCATTTTTAGGATAATTTGTCCCATAACTCAAAACAGCCAGCTGACAGCTATTTAATTCATGTCATCATGTCAACATTATATAATCATTTTCTACAGCATCTAATAAGCTCAAATATTGAAACAAAAAGAACAATGTTGTTGAATACTTTGCTTGATACTGATATAACATCCCATGTGTTCAAATACAGCAAGTTTAAGAGTGATGGTCTGTAAAAAGTTAAGGTCTTCTACATCATTAGTTTTGGTCGGGGAGAGGGTTCGTCTCTTACTGAAGGAATACAAATATTAATAGAACTATTAGACCAATATTCTTGACTCAGGACCAAAGAAGAAGAAGGAGATCATCATCAGCAGGTGTCTTTAAGGAACAGTGTTCAGCATCTATTGGCAGTAAAGAAATGCCACCAGAGTGAAGTCGGTGTGGAAGTGTGTTAAAACCTGCATTCTCCCCCGTGACCACCAGGGGGGCGACTCCTCTGGTCCTATAGACGTCAACGAGAAAATACTTCTTTCTTAAATGTATTCCCTCAGTAAACATGGTACACACGAGTGTGTGGTCCCCATCTGTCGTTTCAAGTCTTCTTATCCAACACGATGGTCCATTTAGAGTCAGATAGACGAATAAGGCGGGTTAGGAGATCGCGATCCAAGGTGGCCACGCCCTCGCCTCCGATCCAACACGCCCCTCAGCACGGTTTCAAACCCCCCCCCCCCTGCGTCCTGCACTCTCTCCTCCCGCAGCAACATGAACATCGGAGGCATCGTCTTCCCTCTGGAGCAGCAGTCCCGGGACGAGGAGTCGGTGGTCTACCACGCGCAGTACGACACCGAGGGCGTCCCGCACACCAAGAGCGGCGACCGCCAACCCGTCCAAGTCAGTGTGGAGGTAAGACGGCCGAGTCGCACGCACCTTTTCACCGATTTATCCGATATCCGATTGTTTTGCCGCAGGGATCTGAAGTCAGTCGGTGTTGTCTCCCCCCCCCCTCCCCCCCTCCCTTCCTCCCTCCCCCCGTCCAGTTCAACAAAGCCGGCACGTTCGAGACCGTCTGGCAGGCGAAATACTACAACTACTACAAGAGGGAGCACTGCCAGGGCGGCAACAAATTCACCAGCATCGAGTACGAATGCAAGCCCAACGAAACGCGGACCCTGATGTGGATCAACAAGGAGGCGTTCAACTGAGCCGCAACACCCCCACCCCCGTCCCCCCCCCGACCCATACCCAGCAGAGGACATCAGTCGTTCCAGGACTTTGACCATCAGCATCCCAACAAAACATAAAGAAGGCACGTCCCTAATCTCCAGTAAGCAAAGGGTCAGGTATTTGTGTTGTTTTATCCAGGAGAGAAGGTGTCGCTGTTTGCTGTGCTGGTCTTTGTGGTGCTTTTTTTTGGGGGGGGGGGCAACATTACAGAGGGTCGATTGTTAATGGGACAATTGGACATTTTTTTCTAGATTACGTCATTTCACTCACACGGCCCCATTAGGGGCCTTTCTCGTAGACTTCTATTCGACCAGAGGAGTCGCCCCCTGGTGGTTAACGGAGAGAATGCAGCTTTAAGACATTCAGGGCT
This sequence comes from Pungitius pungitius, assembly GCF_949316345.1. Lineage (NCBI taxonomy): Eukaryota > Metazoa > Chordata > Actinopteri > Perciformes > Gasterosteidae > Pungitius > Pungitius pungitius. The sequence goes on from NC_084908.1 coordinate 19,420,676, forward strand.
TCAGCATTAGTCTCATTCAACTCCCACAAACTACTGTCTGCACGTATGTTGCTTTTTGCACCACTACTACAGACCACTAAATGAGCATATTTAAATTCTGCCGCTTTCACGCCGGCGTAAACAAAACAACGTAAGAAGTGTGTTGTGACATGACGTACATTTAAAAATTCAAAATAGGCATTTTGACTTCATTTCAAAAGAGAGAATAAGAAAAATAGGACGGTATTATAATAACAAATCATTTCCGACTAATGCAGAGCCGTAAGATATTGCTCGCTAACAGGCTAGCTAGCATTGGGTTCGATGACATCAGTTCACGAATTTAAAAAAAGCCTTTTCATCTGTGAGCAGCCTCCCCCCCTTCCCCCCCCCGATGTGGGCTCTTCTTTCAAAGGATGATGCTGCTCTAAATTTCGAACAAATCTCACGAAAAAATACCAAAACCAACCAGGTCTGTCTCGACACCAACACAAGCATATCGCCGCGTGTTAATGAAATGGTGGAATCACACCCTAAGCAGCCCCAGCACTGTAGTTCTTCTCAAACGGGGTGAAAACAGTGCCTTTAGTTTGGCACTATTTTCCGCGGCGGATGAATCTGCGTGAGGTGTTCTGGTGAGTGTTTGTGTGTGTGTGTGATTGAGTCACAATAAACCGCAGTGCGAGTGTTCGTGGTGATGAAGGACGGACAGGGAGATACATTGGAGGGTTTTTAAATGGCGATCTGTCACAAGACTCGTGAGCCGATTCCTCCGCTGTTGGTTGTGGTCTCTTCACAGAGTTGTTTGACGCTCATCGTTGCTTCACTTTGTGTTGAATTTGTTTTTCTCTCAACGGCCTGATTCATTTTTGCCAAATATGATCTGTTTGTTTGTTTTTTGTAAAGACATCTCAATGCATAAACCTTACTGTTGAACGAAGGAGTATGAAGTGTATTCATCAATAAAATAGTACACTGAACCAATATTATTGTGTAGTAATAGCTATTATTGTGGTGGGGAAGAGTACAGATCCTTAAGTAAAGGTACAAATACCACACAGTAGAAGTAAAAACACTGCATTGAAAATGTTTATGAGGAAAGTTATAATCAGGGAAATGTACTTAAAGTGTTCAGATAATGAAATGTCTCTTGTGACTGTTATCTTATAAAATATTCTATCATTAGATCATCATCACTCATGAATTGATGTAAAATGAGGACATGACTGTTTAAGGTGGAGCTCATTTGAAAAGATCTACTTATTATTTTATTTTGTATTTATTATTGTCTTCATTATTTGACAGAGTGATGGCTTTGTGAAAACAGTGTCAGAATAACAGTCCAAACTACAACATCATTACTAATGTATTACCATTACTAACGAATCCACTGAAGTGCAGGACATGAGTACTGCGTGACCGTACAGCTTTAAAACATGACATGTAAGAGGGACCTATGACCCTCATACCTGTGTGTTGATCAAAACAATTCCCCGAAACGAAACATGTAGAATGCAAAACATGAAGCACAGAAACTATAACGCAATTGTAACATAAGAAGCTGTTGTGCTACACTGTTGCTTAGATGTGGGCCTACCACTTGTTAAAACATAGGTTAGCTTAGCATTTATTTGAGAAGAAAGGGGTAATGTGGTGTAATGAAAACATGATGATCGTTGTTTGTTTTACTAGAGATCCATGTTGATCCTCCTCGGCAAACCGCAGGCTTTCAGAGAATGAGAGAAAATAGTTTATGGCCGAAAACCATTTACCCCCCAAAGGTTGCGTATTCTTAAGATGAGGTGTCACCCTTTGGAAGAAAAGAGAACAACAATTTAAGTCCACCCAGGGTCCAATAGTTTATTTCTGGTTAAATAATGCTATGTTGAAAACCGTTAGCTTTAACGAGTGCTGCCTTCAGGGAGAATTAACTAAACAATATGATATTTGTAAATGTAAATATCAACTCAGACTTGGTATTAGCATGCAGAGTGAAGGATAAGGGTTAGACATTAAGGTGTATACTATTACATGTGACCTTTTTGTATTAAGATATCTGCTGCATAAATGTTAATGTTTTAATTTGGCAGATGGACCTGACACAGTTGGAGCTATTTTAGGCTTCTTTGAGATCTAGTATCTGCTAACTAGTGGTTTCTCTTTTTTTAATAGACGAGCTTTGGTTAGCACCTACCACTCCTCCTCCTCCTCCTCCTCCTCCTCGCTCCCTCTTCACTCTCCCCCTCGCCCTCTCTCTCTCTCTCCACCACTAGCTGCTCTCTCTCTCTCTCTCTCCCCCCTCTGCGGCTCTATTTGCTGGCGCTGCAGTGAATCTCTCCCCCGCTGTCAGAAACCGTAAAGTCAGACAGCCGGTGGTAGGCATCTTACCGTTAAAAGTCATAAAGCTCGCCCTAAACGTCGTCTGTATCTGCCCGCGTCGATCCGTCTTCGGAGCTTTAAATTACTCTCCAAGCAGCTTCAGACCCCCCTGCAGCAAAATGGTAAGAACAATATGTTACTCGTTTGTTATTATTATTTTTTTTAATTACAACATATCGGTGTGAAAACAGCTTCTCCTCCTTCGACTGCACTGTTAGCTTCAGAACTAGCCGCCAGGCTAGCCTAGCTGTCGTTAGCGTAGCGCTGACATTTAAAAAAAACAAAAAAAACAGAAAAAGAGCCTTATGTTTTTTTTGTTTATGACACGATTGTTTAATTGTTGTGTTGTGCGTTCTTCTTTTAGCGGACACGCTGTCACACATCCACGCATGAAGTAACGTCGATGTGTGGCTCGGTGTGATATGGCTCAAGGCTAGTTAACGCTAGCTGGTGAGGAAATAACGTTCAGAAATACCAGTACGGTTTTGCTAGCAGCAAGCTAGCTAGCTGAAGGTGCGTCAAGTGCGCAACACGGTAACGACGGAAGTGTCGTAACATTAAAAATACACCAAAATAAGAGGGAAGAAGATCATTATTATCGCCTGTTTAGATGGTCTCGACGTGCAATTATCGGTCATTTTTACTCCTGTTTACCTTGTCATGTGTGCGTATACACAAACCGATAAATGGTAGTCGTCACGTGTCATTTAAAGATAATGTTATGTAATTTGCAGTGATGGAAGTTGATCGAGGAAGTATAATATGATATTTCATACGGTAAAACTAAGTTGAAGTACAACAGCATTCGCCTCAAGTCATACAGGATACACGTTACACGTTATGCAAAATGTAGCCTGATATTATTGGATCGTATTATGTATGCATTGCTGTATCCGTCGTGTTAATGTTGAAATGCAGCTGGCACACATGCGTGCATCATCAGCAGTTTACTATTTTATTTTGAAAATGTTGACCGGTAAGCGGTAGGGTTTGGGATCGTCTAATGTTGGAAATGGCAGCTTAGTCAGTTCACGTCTGACGGAGCTCCAGTATCTGCTGTGTTGGATCACATCAAATCCTTATTTTTTTTTCTATAGTTCTATCTGTCTGACGTTCAGGCCATCATTGTTTTAGGGAAAATGCATTGCGTTAGATTTGGTGTGATGTTTGAGCTAAAAATAAACTGTGAAGGCCCCTTCAGGTAAATCTGTGATTTGTGGCCTATATAATAAATACAGTTGATTTGATCAACAGCTGATAGTTTATAACAAACCAAATAACTGCCCAAAATGAGCAGGAAGAGTGTGGTATTCTCCAGATAAATAAGAAAAAGACGGATTGGCAAAATGGATGAGATGCAACAAAAATGTACGTTGTATTGGAATTACTGACCGCTGTAAAGTTTACACTCTCCAAACATCAAATTGAGAGCCACATGTTGCTTGTTATGTTATTTAATGCCTGAACATCATAATCAGTAAATATCAGCCGTCAACTAAGGACTCTGAAGGATTGAGGAAGTCGGCAACAACTTGAAGGTTTCCTCTTTGTGGAGGCTATGTGTTATTATTCTTTTATTATCACAGTGCAACACGCGCGTTACATCACACACACACACACACACAGACGAGGTCGTTGAGGTATCCGGTTGGTTCCAATCGGTGTGACAGGATTTCGGAGGGTTCTCCTGCGTTGACGGCGGGGAAATGGGTCGGCGGTGTGTACGTTGTAGCATTCGCATCGCTGCCGGTGAGAGTCTCCCTTTAGACTTCAGATCTTAATGAGAGTCAAAAATGGATTGATGAGTCCAAAAAACGGTGTGGCACTGATTACCCTAGTTCTGCCTCGAGTAAGAATACGCCCACACGGAGACACGAATTTGAAAACACATTTTCTTCTCTCTGCTCTGACCTTTCAATCCACTGCTGCTTTTTCATTGTTTTAGAAACTCAGTATTTTTGTAGTGGATCAGCTTGAAACTATTGATTTAGAGAAAACGGCGTAAACACAGTCGTTGTGATCACTGATTTTAATGCATAGGAGATTACTCATCAATTTTTTTTTAATATTACCAGGATAATTCATTTTGTTGTGACCACTTTGCCTAAAATAATCCTTGAGACGTCCACTTGTCTTTCATGGTAATTTATTTGTTCTCCAAACATGAACACAAGTTCACCTTTCCATTCTGCAAAATGCAACATCCCAACACTGTTTACCGCTGCTTAAACCCCCCCTCACACATTCCTCCACGCTGCTGCACGCTCCTCCACGGTCAAAAACTGTTTGCTTCCCAAACACCAGCACCTGGGGCAGATAACCCTCCTGATTATATGGACCTTGTGGCCTAATTGAAGCGGGGCCCCACGCCCCCAAGTGGTGGGAGGTAAACAAAGCAAGAACAAAAGGGCTCTTACACTTACTCTTATTTGGTGCTATTAGTAGATCTACAGATATAGATATATTTATTTAAGCTATTATTTACTACTACTACTATTTGCTGCTCATTCAGTTATCAGATATTTTCTGTTTCATCCAAACAAATGAAAACATCTAGTGATCAACAGTGTCGTTAGCTGTCGTTAGCTTTACAAATGTCTACAGTATGATTTTTTCCTTTTGTTTTCGGTCTACTGTCATGAATGCAGATGCGTTTTCTACGACGCTGTGATGATGTCATGTATTGTCGTGCAAAGCTTCCAGAGTCTTATTCGGCTTCCGTTGCAGCAGCGCAGTTTGTCCAGTGTTCCAGTGAATTAAACATTTCACACGGCTGACTCGTTAAAATGGGAATAGGTGTTGCTCAGGGTATATTATGTACCATTATATACCGCTAGATAAAGTAATATACCGTATATACATGTAGAACTTCAGGAAGGTAGTCTGATTGCTGACTGAAATAGGATGACCTAATTCATCTCTTCATAATGATGAGGACAAGAGAACTTTTCTTTGAGAAAATGTCTTTTAAAGTGTGAACTCCACGTTCATGTCTTATGTATTTATAGACCCGGCCAACTCAATGTAGTGTGAAGTCACATTTCACTTTCTCGCCCGGCCACAATGGTCTGTTGAAAATGTCGTCATCTTTTCATGTCCACGAGGGACGGCGACTAAACCCCCCCAAAAAAAAAATACCCGACCATGTGCACTTTTGTGTGGTTTTTGACAGTTAAGGCGTGGCGTTTTGGTCCCGATCAGAGCGCAGTGGTCAGCACTTCACTGTCGCGTACGCTGCGGTGCAACAACACCCCCCAGGTTTATAGAAGAGATTTGAATGATGCGGCAGAAAGACGGAGCTGAGGTGGGGTTACTGCCCCTAAACACACGCGTTTCACTGTGGGTCAGATTCATGAATGAATGAATTCTTCTTGATGGTGGAGGCGTGGACCGGATTAGCTTCCCTGTAACGCTCATTTCTTCCTTTTTGCGTGTATTTTAGTTTGGGTGTATTTGAAAGGACTTCTTTTCGGCTGCTGCACAGTTTCAGAGACGTCGGCGCCGTGGTTCGAGCTGTGTGATTGACAGGAACAACTCCATGACCCAATAGACGCTAATATCTCTTTAGCTCCTTTAACGCTAATTAGCTCTTTAGATTGTTGCCTGGGTGGATTCAGTAATCCCTCTGCAGTCCTTTAGTGTTGCTGCAGACACTCCAGGAAGTATATTAGCCGTGTCAGGAGGGCAACAATTTATTGTTGATGTACGGCAAAGTGACCATGTGACCATGTGACCAGTTTCTGTGGAGCAATGTAATACACCTCACGAACACCAGGGCCACTTTTCTCTGATCTTACAAATATAAATGTGTGTGTATGTATGTGTGTGTGTATATATATATATATATATATATATATACATACACAATCTTTTTGTTGTTTAGTTCTGTTGAAGCAACAGGTATGTAACGCAACAGACTAAAAAAAAATATTTTTTATTTTACAACCCTCTCAAAAACCAACATTCCTGAAGTAAATGTGAACCAACTTAAATAAAAAAAAAATACAAAATATTCAGCTTTTACTTTGTTATTGTCATCCATAGTAATTATTGGTATGAAATAGTTTAAATTATTCCACATTGCTTTCATGCACCACGTAGGTTTTTAGCAGCTCCCATATTTTATTGTCATGTGAAATGATGAATCTTTCATGATTGAGTAGCATGAAGCTAAAGGCTACGCTAGCTAGCAGCACAAGACTGCTTCACTAGCTTGTGTTAGCGTTAGCATGTGGCGTGAATGCGGCGACAAAATGAACTCTGATAAAATAGTTTTATTAGATATTTTTTAGTGGAAGAAGAATCATTTAAATAGTTGATGAATTAAATGCTCAAGGGTTAGTCGTTGTAGGCCACCATAGCACACAAATTTAGAAAGAGCGGTCAGCAGAATCCAGCCAAATGCTTAATGTCACATGTAGCTCACAAGATGAAAAGGGAACCCCGTGTGGAGCACTCGGCACGCGGGACGCCTGCCATCAGAGGCCTGCGTTGGGCTCAGTGTCAGAAAACAGGCCGAAGCAGACTTCTGCATGTGGACGTCCCCGAGGAGGGAGGAGGGAGGAGAGAGGAGGGAGGAGGGAGGAGGGAGGAGGGAGGAGGGAGGAGAGAAGAGGGAGGAGGGAGGAGAAAGGAGAAAGGAGGGATGTGTGAGCGACCAGAGACACCCAACGGCTCTGTGGTCAAACGGAATCATTTCATCTGAAGAGAGAAACCTAATTGAGGGTTAAAGAAAAAAAACTGTTGGTCTTTGAAAATAATCTTTATTCCACGATTGCATAAAGAATCTCTAACTGATGATCAGTTAATTGTTTATGGAATATAATTCAAGCAAAAGTCCCAAATATTATCTAGTTTAGTCAATTGGATTCAGTGCTTTTCTTCATTCTCTGCAGCGGTAAACTTATTTATTATATCTCTGTATTTTAGATGGACAAAACAAACATTGGGACGGTTTCACTCCGTTTATTAATGTTAGTTTGGAAATGAGCTCCAACTCTAAACTGTAAAATCCTGTGTTTACATTGATACACAAGTGGTAATAATCAAATTATATTATATATATATTTTTCCTTCTACTTTTACATGCTCTCCCTGCAGGGATTTCATTCTTTCTTCAGAAAACCGAGATATTTAATGAATGCTGAGATCCAACAGAAACAGAATAATATCATTATTTAATAACGTACTTGGGCTCATTACTGAACATAAGTCTGAATATTCTGTTTATTGTTTCCATCCTTTTTCTTCCATTGAGGCATTCTCAAAATGTCCGACAACGGCGATGTGACAAATGGATCCATTTATATGGAGGGAGGAGACGAGGAACATCAAGGCGGCGCGTTGGCCTAGTTTTCATTCTGTCGCTCATGCATAATGAAGAGCGCCGACAATTAGCTGGGAGCAGGTTCCTTTCTTCTGGGATTTTTGTACATTTGAGTCGATTTCACCGATTATCTCTAAACGTGGCGGTTTCCCCCCCCCACCCCCCCCCCTCCATGAAGAAGTGTTCGGTGTGTCAGTGGGAATGACCCGATGTACTGAGGGCCTTCTGAGGCTCCTTTACTACTGCTAGAGACCACAGTACGGCTCCGGTCTCCTAAAAGCATTTAACTTCTTCTTTGGTTTCAAGCAGTCGTCTAAATATGGAGCCTTTTCATTAACCTTGTTCTCTCTTTTTCAGGGAAATGAAGCCAGTTACGCCCTGGACATGTGCTCGCACTGTAAGTATCAACCTCTTATTGATCGAGAGGTCTGTGGAACGTCACCTTTGTACCTGTGTCTGTGTGTCGTTAGCGTTCACTATTTTACTATTTGAAGTTAACGTTAAAGTCTAACAGGATGTTTGGTTTATCTAGTGGGGGGGGGATACTGTTAAAGACTAAAATGAACCTAATTAGATTTAAATCCGGGTGTTTCTGATGAAAGATAAACGCTACAAACCACAATGTGTCCACTTGAACACGCATCCCAAAGTGTCTGAATTGGGGCAACCCCCCCCCCCCCTCCCCACCCCTTCTCCCTCCTGGTGGACACGGCGGAGGAGTACCACGTGCTCTCAGCGCCTCCTGGACATAAACGTCGCCACATGCTCCCCCCCCCCCCCCCCCCCTCCAGGCCTCACCCGGCACGCCGAGGCTAAAAATGCCTCCTCCCTCTGTAAAGGTCATTGTCAGGGCTGCTGGGAAAACCTTGTTTATTTTTAGTCCCTGCAATATCCCCGTTTTAATTAGTTTGGAGCTTTGCACAGACCCCCCGCCCCCCCCCTACAGAGAGGGAAGCTCCGAGCTTAACTAGAAAATAATGAGCAGCACCGCCTGCAGGCCGATGGCGGTGTAAGCCGAGCCGGCGTTCTAACGAGCTGTTAGGAAAGGTGTTAGAGATGGGGGGGGGGGGGCAAAACCCGAGACAGTGGTTCCCACAGCTCCCGATACTTTAGCATGACTCAACTAGCCCCCCCCCCGCACACGTTATCATAATGAAAAAGCACACGCTGTGACGCTCTGCTCTCGGCTCCATTTCTGCCGCGGCTGCTCTTCTGTTGTGTTCAAGCGTTTGCTGTTGCCTCAAACAACACCTGCCGACCCCCCCCCCCCCCCCCCCCCTCCCTCGTAACCACAGGATGTCGCCAAATCAGCCAGACAGGAGATGTTAGGGATTACATTTGACTTTATTGAAAAGCAATCAAAGTTCACTGTTTCCTCGACATTGGGAAAAAAAACACACACCCAAAAAACAAAAAAACCAATTAAAGATCAAAGAAAGAAACCCTCATGCTAGCAGCAGAGGAAGGAACCCTCTCCCAGTTTGGCCAGAAGTGTGAAGAATGTCATTTATTCAGAATCAACATAAGAGACCCCCCCCCCCCCCCACAAGGTCAACGATTGGTTTAAAAATGACCAAAGTGATCACCAATTAACATTAAATACTGTTTCCCATTTACATTTTATCATATAAAGACACAGTAGGAATGTGTCAGTGCTTCTTCTAATGTGAAGCTCAGACGTGCTGCTGCCACGAGGAGGATCTGGTCTTCACTGTAACTCTTCTTCGCTGAGTTTAGTCGACGCTTCGTTTTTCCTCGAGTCGTCCTTGTAGTGAAGTGGCAACGTCTTCTCATTCTCTCATGGGCGCCAACCCCCAGCAGCGCTGTAAAGGAAGATAAACAAGGGTTCAAATGGATATTGATCACCACATAACGTGTGTGTCATGGTACAGGCATGAAGAGGTGAACATGAGTAATCAATGAAGAGTCTTACTTTGACTGGAGAAATGATCAGAGGAGCAGCGTTTCTTCCACCGTTATAAGGACCAGGATTAAAGTAGGGGAAGAGTTTCTCAGTGAAGGAGCAGCCAGTGAAGGAGTAGATGAGAGCTGCAGCTTCTAAGTCATAAAAGGAGACCACACCCTCCTCATAGTCCACGAACACCCCCACCTTCTGAAGACCAGACTTCACAGAGAGATCAACTGGAGGATCATCAAGAGCTGTGTATTCATTTCCATTTATCAAACGTATGATCCAGTAACCATTCTGAGGACTCAATGAGATGTTTCCCTTCCTGTTGACAGACTCTCTGATCACTCCTAAAAACCACTCAGTCTTTCCTTCAACCTGAACCTCAAAGTAGAATCTGCCTGAAGAGAAACTCTGCTTTGTTATAACACAGGAACAATGAGAAAATCTCTCTGGGTTGTTTGGGAGATTCTTCCAAACATCACCAAGTTTCACTTGTTTCCCATCATCAGACAGGATGAGATAAGGATGAGCTGTTTCAGGATCAAGAGTCACATCCACTGCAAACATCTGGACCCTCTTCAGCTCAGCTTCAAGCACCTTCTTCATCTTTTCACTGAGTGTCTCCTTCAGCTGAGACACAGCTTTCACCACAATCCCCTCATATGAAGGACAAACACTGACCTCTGTCCAGTCCTTGGTGGGTGGTGGCTGATGGATGTTTAAGGACTGGAGAAGATGGAGGTGGTCTTCAGAGCGAGAGAGCTGCTCCACCTCAGCGCTCCTCTTCATCAGCTCAGAGATTTCCTGGTCCAGCTCTCTGATGAACGCTTCAGCCTGTTTCTTTGTGGTTTCCTGCTTCTCTTCTATTGTTTTGAGGAGCTCCTTCAAGCCTCTTCTAACAGACTTCATCAGATCAGTGAAGACCTGAACACCTTCTGCTTTCTCTCTGCCTGCATCTTCCTCACTGAGGTCCACCGACTGTTTGATCTCCTGAATCTTCACTCTTCTCTTCTGGATCATCTGCTGGATTTCAGATTCTGTCTTCTTCAGCTCAACCTTCTTTTCTTCATATTCTTCTTCCAGAGGAACAACATCATGGTTCTTGTGGTCTAAAACAGTGCAGAGCATGCAAACACACGTCTGGTCGCTCTTACAGAACAGCTCCAGAGGATTCAAGTGCTTCGTACACATCCTGCCTTCCAGGTTCTCCACAGGGTCCATCAGCTGATGTCTCTTCAGGCGTGAAGCTGTCAGATGAGGCTCCAGGTGAGTCTCACAGTAGGAGACCAGACACACCAGGCAGGACTTGAGGGCCTTCACTTTGGTTCCAGTGCAGACATCACAGGGAACTTCTCCTGGTTTGGACTCTTGTTGCTCTGAGCTGCTGCTGCTGGCTTTCTGCTGAGTGGACTGTCTGAACTGAACAATCAAGTCAGTGATGGTGTTGACCCTCAAAACAGGTCTGGTGGTGAAGTCCTTCTTACATATTGGACACCGGTTCTGGTCTCTGGTCTTCCAGTGTTCATTGATGCAGTTCATGCAGAAGTTGTGTCCACATGGTGTGGTGACTGGATCAGTGAACACATCCAGACAGATGGGGCACAGGAACTGATCTTCAGATGGACCATAGTTTGCAGAAGCCATGTCTGCACATGTTGTGGAAGAGAAGAAATATATATAATTATAATGTGTTGTCATTTGAAAGCAGTGGGATTGTAGCGTGTAACATTGGGTAAAATACTGTGTCTTCATGGTCACTATTCTTGATGAACAGCCCAGAACGTGTCCACATGCTGTGAATAAAGAGCAGCACGATAACAACACTCTGCTTACTTGGTGACAAACATGTAGTCCACATGTGTCAAACTCAAGGCCCGCGGGCCACATCCGGCCAGTGAATGAATTCTTTGGCCCGCATGATCAATGATTCGTTTTAGATCCATAGCGGTAAACCTGAAGTGGACGGCCGCTTTCTCCCTTTACGTTTTTAATCAATAACGAGATAACGGAAGTGGGAAGTCGTTTTCTTGTTCTTTGTTTAGAACCAAAAAACGAGACAGACTGACAACTTTTTTTACTCCGTTAATCCCTTTTGTGTTTTTTCCCCATGAAACGAAAATACGAAGCGTAGCCGCCAAACCGGAAGTTAGTAGATTTTCACATTCGTAGATTTTCACAGTAAGAATTGACGCAACAGTCTGCAATGACAGCGGTTACCAAGGTAACATGAGTAGAAAAGTTCATTAACAGATATAAATAAATAATCCTGGTCTGACGGGATGTGTTAGCAGCAGTAGTTGACTACACTCGCTGCTCTTGGCTTCTTATTGTCCACAGATTGTGTTGCTTCAGTGAGCAGAGCAGAGACACTTTAAGAAGATGCAGAGTAAACATGTTCGCATCTCCACCAGCATGTGGCAGAATACGTGTATTCAAACCATAGATTTAATTGTATTGAACTGTCAATGTTATTTGTCCAATATGTCGAACTCGCGACCCGCCGCCGGTGTCCGGCTGCCCGTCCAGAGCGGTCCGCCGGAGTCCGTACGTCCCGCCGTCAGCGAACAGTCGGTTGGGCCGTCAGCGCCCCCCCCTCTCCCGGCAGCCGTTCGCACCGATTGTCAGTGGCCCGCGTTCGGTCGAACTGGGCAGTATCTGGCCCGAACCAGAAATGAGTTTGACACCTCTGATGTAGCATCTCGTTTAGATGACTCACACTAAAATCCTCCAGCAGGTTCCTGTTGAACACGTTTAACGTGACGCAGCAAGAGGAAACAGAGGAAGGGATCAGGAAACAGAGAGAGACTAAAGTTTAAAGCACAGAGATTCAGCTCCAAGTGACTGAAGTCCTGGGACAGTTTGAAGCTGTTACACTGAGTTACTGTATCGTGGGACTGTGGATAAACACACAGGCTTTTATTGTTAACATTCTATCAAGTAGGAAGTGAACACAGAAGAACTTATAAGTTGTGTGTTCTTCCTGCTTGTTGAAGGTGTAAATGTGACCAGCTGTACTCACCTGTGTTCTCAAGAGACTCTGCTGTGTTGCTGAGGAACACCTGATGACGTCACTTTGACTTTTCTCTCAGAAACACGGAGACTTGTCTTCACTGCAGCGCGTCTGCCTCTCTGACCAACTTAGCTTTCGTTTCTGGAGAGTGACGTGGAAGCTCCGCCCTTCCGTGTAGCTCCGCCTCTTACTGGAATATGTAATATTTGTAAGTTTATATCAGCAAAGGCTGCATCGCCCGATCTTCATCTTGTTCAGCTGTATTTAAAGTGTGTAACTGAATGTCCATCCATCAATACACACATTGAACATAGAGTTCTAGACTCGTGAGCCTGTTTTTCTTCAAACACTCACAATCACAAGTAACTTCCACAGAACCGAGCTGTGCTTTTGGGTCCTGGTGTGGAGCGCCACCCGGTGGCCATGGAGGGCAATAACAGGACTGTATGATCCACATGGGGGCTTTTGTGAGGCTGCAGTGCAGCAGGGAGTCAAGTGGAAGTAGATAGTTTAGTAGTAGTATACTTTCATTGTGTTGTTAGTGTTGAAGTGTCGTTGAATGAGGTTTTGTGAGTGTTCTAACAGATGAAAGTAGGACACATGGAGATTTTTCGAGTAATTGTTCCTATTTTTGACTTTTTTGACCCTTAGTTATTAGGTTTTCTTATGAATGTCATCACTTTATAAAATACTTGTTGCTCATGTGTTTTCTTTCACTTCTTTGGGCCAAACCTCTTTAAATTCTATTGAATAATAAAAAGGGCGAAGAACATTATCTCCATGAACCTCCAGGTTACCGACACAATAAGCCCCCCCCCCCTATGGTTATCAGCCAGAGTGATTAGTGTTGAAAGCGCTGTCACATGACCCCGTATTAGGGCTTAGTGGAGGTCCGGTAGCACTCGACCAGTAGCTCTGCACCACCATGGCCAGTAGGAACCAGCGAGCAGGTAGGTTCTTTGGTTCTTTGGGCGGCGTTGAACTGGGAGGAATGGATTCTACGTTCAGCACGGAGGTCACGTGACCTCCACGCCGCCCTAAAACGGAGCCGAACCGAAGACGTTGTCAGAACAACAACTCTGGTTATATGGAATCTCTCCTTCAGCTCCGGCAAATAAGTCCGTTTCCCCCCCCCCCCCCCCCCCCCCCCCCCCCCCCCCCCCCCCCCCCCCCCCTCTGTTTCTCCCCAGTTGATGCTGATGAGATTAAGAGGCTAGGAAAGCGATTTAAGAAACTCGACCTAGATAACTCCGGCTCTCTGAGTGTGGAGGAGTTCATGTCCTTACCGGAGCTGCAGCAGAACCCCCTGGTGCAGCGAGTCATCGACATATTCGACACGGACGGAAACGGGGAAGTCGACTTCAAAGGTGATTTCAGATGTTTCTCAACAGGAAGTGACGTGATGACTCGTTTGTTTAGTGACCCCGTAAATGATCTTTTGTTGTGTAGTAACGGGTTTGCTTGAGTTTCGTCTTGACACAACTCGCATTGTCTCTGAGGGACGGTTGTGTCTTTCTGTCCCTCGGCAGAGTTCATCGAAGGCGTCTCCCAGTTCAGCGTCAAAGGGGACAAAGAGCAGAAGCTGCGCTGTAAGTGTCAAACTCTTCTTCTTCTTCATCTTCAACATCCTGTGCTCAGTGGTTAAAGCTTCATTTGTTACATTTGAGTAGAAAGTCTCCTATGATTTTGTATCACGGGGAGATGATCGCTCTGAGCAACACTCGACCAACTCTACCCCCCCCCCCCCTCTTCTCTCTCTCTCTCTTCCCCCCCCCAGTCGCCTTCAGGATCTACGACATGGACAAAGACGGCTACATCTCCAACGGGGAGCTCTTCCAGGTCCTCAAGATGATGGTGGGGAACAACCTGAAGGACACGCAGCTGCAGCAGATCGTCGACAAAACCATCATCAACGCCGACAAGGACGGAGACGGGCGGATATCCTTCGAGGAGTTCTGTGCGGTGAGTTTTTCTCGTTCTCGACCTCGATGAAGACGGACGCGCTCTTTGGTCCTCGAGTGCGGACAAAAAGTGACCAAAAAAAGGACAAAAGCGTTTGTGTAGTTTGTCAGAATTCGTTAGTAATTATGTTGGATGTCATTTAAAAAAATAGGGCTGTCAACATAAACGCATTAATGTATGTGATTAATGCAACCAAACATTTAAATGTGATTAACGTTTTAACTGTTTGTTTAATGGTGAAAAACCTTTAAGCTGTACTAAAAGTGTGTCACACAGACACACACTGCGCTGAAGGAGCTCAACTCAATGAGCTATTGTGTGTTATGATGAGGACACCTGGATGACCCCCCCCCCCCCTTTGTCCCCCGCAGGTCGTTGGTGGATTAGACATTCACAAAAAGATGGTGGTGGACGTCTGAAAACCTGCATTTTTTTCCCTTCCTCCATTCGCCGAAGATCTGCTTGAAGTCATCGTCCAACAAAAAAATGCTCAACGAAAGTATTTTCTCTGTGAAAAGTCCCCCCCCCCTTCTCCCCCCCCTCCCTCCCTCCCTCCCCCCCCTCCCTGAGCCTTCTGAAGCCAAACTTTCACCAAGTATTATGGAACAGGAACTCTGTGACGCGTCGCCTCCCAACAGCCGACGGACGCTCTGAGCGCAGAGCATCGGTTTCAGTTTGGTGGAGGGAAGCTTGTGTGTGTGTGTGTGTGTGTGTGTGTGTGCGTGTGTCTTTAAGTGTGTATGTGTTCTGTATGTGTAACGGTTTCTTTTTTTTCATTTTTTTTTCCTCTCAAAAAGGTATGCGGGGTGTTTTTATATTTATTTCTTTGGTGTCATGGTTTTCTTTTCTTTGAGAACGGGAGGTCGATCTCAAAGGAAGTACACGTTTTGGGGGGGCGGGGGGGCGTTGGCGGTGACGTTACTTGATTTCAGAACAACACAAACGCAGCATGAAGTGCCAACAACAACAACAACAACAGCTTATTGACATGCAGTTGAATAGCAGGTAAAGGTGTGTCTCTTTCTGTGGAACGCATTTATCTTACAGACACACTCTTTAAAACCACCCGTCATTTTGTTTGCTTTCTTTCATTTATTTTTGTGTTCTTAAGCTCCAAGTTGTCGACTCAGACGAGGTTTTATTTACAATAACTCCCGACGTGTCGGGGGGAGGGGGGGGGGGGGGGAGAAAGAGTCTGACAGAATGTTAAAAAAAAAACTTTACTTTGTAGATTTACTGTAGAAACCGTAATAAATAAAACTCTTTAAAAGCTTTATGGAATAAAACCGAAGTTTAGCCGAGAAAAACAACGGTTTTCATATTTTCTCTGCGTTTAAAAAAAAAAAAAGAAAATAAAAATCCAAAAAGTAACCATGAATAAACTCCTTTCTCTCATGAAGTATTTACACGGTGGAAACGATAAAGAACTCGTCTGTACACAATCTATAAATATCATGGGTGGAGGGGGGGGGTCTGAAGGCTGGGAGACTTTTCTACCTGAAAGGACTTGTGACGTGTTTGCATGACGTGTGATCTGATCGCCTCTTCTTCTTCTTCTTCTTCTGCCCGTCGCTCTTTGCATGTAGATCAGATTTTATTAAAAGCTTTTCAAGCTTTCTTAAAGCTCTTTTCTTTTTTTTTTTTTCAAAGCTGGCCTCAAAATCGAATGAAATGAGTGAAACGTCTTGCGAATGCAAATAATCTACTCTGCGCATGCTAGTACACGTATTACTGGTTTGACCACTTGCATATTTGAATTTTTATACAATACGATAAAATCTACCGTTTTTTGGTGCATGTTCAATAGTTAGAAATCATGAAAAAAAAATTAGCTACTTCAACTATAACCCTTAAAAAAACAAACAAAAAAAAAACTTAATTTAGCTGTAATAGTTTCCTAATTTAAAGGTGTGGACATGGTGTCAGGGTTGTGTTATTATCAGATAATGTATTTCATGGTGAGGATAGTAATCTTAACATCGTTTGTATTGTATTTCATTGATTTAGCGTTTCACAGTTTTGGCTCATTTCATGAAATTCGGTGAGACCGTGTTGTGTTTACATTTAAATAATGGTGATAAAACAGGAACATTTCAAGCACGTTGGTGTTGCCAATAAAGGTTTAAACATGGAGAAAAAAAAAACTGTAATCTTAAATGTTTTCTAGTCGCCTGCCACTCGTTTTGTTTTAGGGATAAAACATGTTTCCTTGGCTTTATTTTTATTTTTTATTTTGGTATCCTGCTTGTTTCATTTGAGGTCTTTGCTGAAGGTTTAAAGGGATGTTTTTCATGGAGCCAACGTGGATTCAGTCTTAGATTTTCACTCCTGTTTTCATCTTTGCTGCATCACTGAAACTTCATTCATGGAAAATGAGAAATAAACTGTTTGAAAGTTGTTACAGACGAACTTCTGCTTTCTTCATAAATCACACTTTGATGTCCTTTTAAATTTTCTGGTCTTTTTAGTCTAAGATGTTCTAGTATCTAGTAAACAGCTCGTTTGATATAGTGTCGAACTTCACTGATTACATTCTAATTGGCTTTTGTTTTTGTGACACTCGATACACAGACTTTAATTGGCTCTGTTTGGGGCCTTTTTAAATGACCCCCTCTTTAAAATGTGTTGCCATGGTGACAACGACGGGAAGCTCCATTTCAGCTGGAAGGACCCCTACCTGTCGCCTCACCTGTCACCGGCCTCTGTGACTTATTAATGGAGCACATGGGGGGGGGGGTCATTCAGAGTTCAGGGTAACTCTCAGGTGACTTCATTCCACCTGCAGCAGGTAACAGGATCTGCCATGAACTGCTATGTCTGGACACTAGGGGGCAGCAGAGTTCCACCGCAGTGCACCCTGGGTAGTTTTCACATCTGAAGTACCTTTATTGTTACTTTGTCTTTGGCTTTCCTTACATTTATCAGGTGGTTGAGTGACAGGAACCTAATTGTCCTCTTGGCGGAGACGCCGTTTGGACGGAGCCAGGTGAGTCCTGGACTACATGCTGGGACAAAGGCGGCGTGATTAAACCCAGGCAGATTACATGATTTTTTTTGGGGGGGGGGGGTGCCTACGGTTACACACCTGTCTGCTGATAACGGGGTGTCGGTTTACCTGGCGGAGTATCGGCTCATCGGACAGCTGCCAGGCGGCTAATGAAGAGAGCGATACTCCTCGAGGCCTCCTGCTGCCCCTGGAACTGATTTAGTGCTTCTTCTCTGCTTCTGTTGCTCCGCATTTCAGCAGAAAACGACTTCTTTTTACTTTAAGATTATGTGTGTTATCGTAGTTCTGTGGATGACGTACCTGGAACAAAGTATCAGGTTTTAGTTCTTAGCTTTTTTAGATCTCCTTGCTTCATGTTCAAATGTACTGTACAAATAAAATTCTTCCCTAATCACAATATAATAATTGTGAAGGTCTGACCTGATGAGGCTCCTCACTCTGAATCACATCCAAAACCAATAGAAGATCACGACCAAATCAATAAAACATTAGTTTATTATTATTTATAAAAGTGCTGCACAGAAAATAAAGTGAAACAGACATGACTTATGATCAAAAAACAATTTAAATATCTTACATGGGGGGGCGCGGTTAGCCTAGCTTAGCTTAGACTGCAAGCAGGGGGATATTACTAGCATAAAGTTAAAAAGTCATCAATCTCCTTTTTACACATTATCCAAATGAATGGATTATTAAAGACGTGTCAATGTGATGAAAAGCCGTTTGGTTCCAAATTTCTGGGACTAAAAGATTCTTTTGAACGTGGATCAAAGCTGGAGCTTTTTAAATGACACGTCGTTGCAACAGAGTATCAGAATATGGTTCTAAGTATGTGAAATATACTTTGCAACTTTTGTAATACAGTATTATTTTCTTGGTGTGAGTTTGATACAGAATCAGACTTGCTTAGCCTAGCTTAGCTTAAAGAACGGAAGCAGCCAACCTCGGATCAGTGAGACTTTGAGTTGTTGCCAGACAAATCTTTTAGAAGGAGCCATTTAGATCTGCTTCCATTCTTTATGCTAAGCTACGCTAAGCACAGCCGGACTGCAACACTGTGCGCACACACACACACACACACACACACACACACACACACACACACACACACACACACACACACACACACACACACACACACACACACACACACACAATATCAAAAGGGTGACTATGAAAAACTAAAACGTTTAAAAATTAAACCTCGTGGACTAGAAATGCGACATAAGCATAAAATGACATTACTTGGCCAATACAACTGTATATGTATATGATGTATATTTTTAAGAAGAAATGTTGGAGAAAAAGTATCGTGCCAACGAACGGAGCTAGAAGAGAACCGCCAGGTGTCAGGTGGCAGCTCGGAGGTTTTGGGCGGCCTGCGTTCGCTGTCGTCTCCTCTCCTTCGCCTGCTGCTTCTTCCTCTCGATCTCGGCTGCTGAACAACTCCCCCCCGCTGCAGACGGGAGGCAGGCGCTTAAATCTGAAAATAAAACAATAAAAAAACGTCCTCCGGTTAGACCACATTCTCGTCCAAATCGTCCACAGGATCTTGGCCTTGTGGTCCCACCTTTTACGGTCGCCGTGGCAACCGGGCCGCCCGGCTTCTTGAAGGTGAACCGACCTTCGCCGGCGTTCCCCCGGCTGCTGCCGTGCGTCCAGGCCGAGCCGCACGCCGAAGCGCTCTTTGCCTGCGAGGAATCCGTCACACGCACACCTGCAGCGGTGATGGAGGCGGAGCCAGCGGTCCACGAGCCGACCGCCGGTTCTCCCGCCGTTTGTGTCTTTGGGTCAAAAGGTCGGCGATGCGCCGGCTGCTGGCTCCCGTTGGACGGCGGCAAAGGCGCTCTCTGGTCAGTCACGTGACCCCCGGGGGGAGGAGCCCCCCCAGCGGGCACGTTCTCGGCGCCCTGGAGGCGGTTCTCCACGACCTCGCACATTTCACACAGCAGGTCGTCGTCGTCCTCGTCTCCCCAAACCGGGTCGGACGAGAAGAGCTCTTCCAGGTCCTCCTGTAGGAGGTCAGAGGCGGCTGCTTCCCCGCGGGACGCCACGCCGCGGGACGCCACCGGCGCAGGTTCTGTGGGAAAGCTTCGTCCCGTTTGGGTGGAGGATGCGTTGGATGCTGCGTTGGACGCGGCGGCGTCGTACCTGGCGACAGAAGCCCTCCGATGAATCTCTGCTTGCCGCGGATACGACTTCACCGGGTTCGGCGTTTGCCAGGAACGAGATCCCGCCTCCACGGAGACACCGTTACCGGGGCAACGCCCGCTCTGCGCCGCGTCTTTAACAGACTCCTTTGAGGCAAAATCCACCTTCCCGTTTTTCTGGATTCCTCCGAGAGAAAAAACAGGATTAGTTTCCAGCTTGAAAGTCGTCCTTTGTCTCCCGTTGTTAGAAACCGGCGCCCGAGCGACGGCGCCCGCCGGACTCTCCCGCCGGTGCGTCACGTGACCCGCGGCTATCTGGGTGGAGCAGTGCTGCGGGGCGCAGAACTTCTGTGGATTTTGCGTCATCTCCAGCACCAACGAGTCGTTCAACAAGTCGTCGTTTTCCCAGTCGTCCTCAAACTCGTCTCTTGCCAAAGCGGCGTTGGCGCCCGCCCCGGACACGCCGGCGCCGGGGTCGTGTGAGGAAGCGGCTGGTGTCCCAGGAGCCCCCTGGGCAGGCGGTTTGACTTGCGTCAGCTGACTTAGATTTCCGCTGAAGCGCTGGGTGGGTCCGTCAAACAGAAAATCCAACTCGTCCTCCACGTGTGGATCCGGGCGGCGCCGACCTTCTGGAAGCGCCGGCGAAGCGCCGCTCAGGATGTCCTCCGAGAGGAGCTCCAGGCTCTGCTGGTGCATTTCCTCCGCTTCTTCTTCATCCCGATGAAACATGTTGAAGTCGAACTGCTTGGCCAGCTTCAGCAGGTCGTCCACTCCGTTCGGCCTGAGGGGGGGGGGGCAGGTGGGGGAGGTTTACTGCGACTGATGTTACTGAGCTTTCGGGCTCGGATGATGACGGCACAATAAAACGTACCGCGGGGACTTCTTCTTGGGTCTGGGGCCTTGGACGTCGGGCGTGCAGGGGATGGCGGCGCTGTCTCCGATCCACTGCTGCAGAGTCGGCTCGGCAACCGTCGGCCTGCCGTACTTCAGAAGGATGACGAGTTACGAATAAACGCAATGTTTCGGCTCTGGATTTGCTCATTTCAAAGCGTAGTCATGGCCAGTAAAACCACCACAAACGCAAGTTTAGAACGGAAACGTTTCTGACCTTTGGGGCGATCCTGCTAACAATGTCTGAGATGTCCACAGCTCCGGGAGGCTTCTGTTTCACCCCTCTTTTTCCTGCAAAGGAATACGGAGTCACCCTACAGCTCTGGATCAAAACGGACCCTCTGACAGAAACGAACCCAACGTGGTTCGGTGGTTCCTGCAGTAATCACTCAACCAAAACAGATCAACTGGCGGCGCTCTGGTTGTACCGAGTCTGCTGGGCGACGGAGACGTGGCGTCCCAGATGATGTCCTGCTGGAAGTCGGAGTCGTTGTTCGGAGACTCGGCGGTGAAACCACTGCCGGCTCTGGACCTCGGGATCCGGGTCGGGGTCTTAAACTCTGCAGGAGAAGAAAACGCATTATTTAAAACCAGATTTAAACAAACGACAGAATTTGCTGCGCGGCGGAGTTGCCGTTAACAGCTCTGAGAGGGGTCAGAGGTCAGAGGTCAGGGGGTCGTAGGGACACTAAGGCTGTAACTGCTTCTTCCTTCTGGCCTCACTGCTAAATCACTTGGATGTTGAATGTAGTTTTGTTAAAAATGGAAAACATGCATGCATTAATAAAGCTTAATGATGGGTTGTTATCTTTAGGTAGCTGCATCGTCTCAGGGTCGGATTCAAACTGTCACGTGAGCGTTTGTTTTGGATGATGACGACTTCAAACATGGAGGGAAATCAGGAGTTTAGAGCTTAAAACTGTTACCCTCCTACACGCCGGAGACTGAAACTTCTCCTTTTGTAAATGCAGGAATTTAGTCGCGTTGTTTGACGTAAGTTATTTAGAAGGAGACCTCGAATGGAGGAACAGCGACGTTAGACGTTACGTAGCAGTAAAGAACAACCACGCGAGCCAACGGGAATGGAGATTCTGACCCGGCTGTTGGCTCCTCGGAGAGTCGCCCTCCTTCGCCGCCTCCGTCTGCTGAGTCGGCCTGAAACTTCTCCTCAGTCGGTTTGTTTTGGACGGGCCCGAGTCCCGCTGCAGCGAGGAGCCCGTCCCGCGGCCCCGGTTCATGGTCACCGGCCGCTCCCGGCGTCGCGGTCGACCGCTGGCGGCTCAACGCCGAGCTGCACGGAGTTATTTGATGTTTATTTGGTTGTCAATTCGCCCATTCGCAGTTGTTTTTGAACGTCCCGCCATCTTGTCGCTCCCAGGGTGCATTTCGAGGGCGCGTTCACGAGAAACAAAGCTGCGCGGACATTGCGCACACAGTATTTATCTTTAGATTTTATTTTTAAAAGATTAATCTAATAGTGGTTTATTTTTTAAATTAAAAAGTAGTTTGAGTCAAACTAAATACACTTAAATTAATAAAGTGGTATAAACTAATAAAATTACAAATTAATTAATCTGCAGTGTAATATGACTAAGTACATTTACTAAGCTAATAATGTACTTATTGCCTACTTTACGTGGATATTACCATTATATACTACTTTGTAATTCAGCTCCATTACATTTAGTTGATATTCAAGTTCCTTTGCTGATTGCGATTACTAATATGAAAACATAAATGAATTCATACATTTGGCTTTAGAATATTATTATAGCCTAAACTAAACAGCTGGTCTCCTGAGTGAAAGTCTTGTGTTGTTTCCTCCCTCCCTCCCTCCCTTATATTTGTTTACATTTACAATGTTTTAAAATAACGGTCGTTACGCCTCCCTTGTTGCACTAGGTCAGCCAAACAGAGACGTATTTATGCATTTCATATATAATTCATGGCTTTTTCCTCCTCTGAATCAATGAGCACTAAGAAAGGAATCCGTGGCAGCGATGGCAGGAAGGAAAGAGGCAGCTACCTGGTTTTTACATGTCAGTGGCAGTGGGCTAAAAGACCCCCCCACCCCGCCACCCCTCTCCCCCTTCAGCATACATTGTCCCGTCTTTGAAATGCGATCCGAAACGCTCGTTAGAGAAAAGCTACGAGCGCTTTCAGGCCGGCGGATCAGAGCCGTGTCAGATATGCTGCTCCTTAATCTCACCAATCAATCAGTGTCTGCTTAGAAGTGCCAGAGAGCCTCGGAGGGGGTGAGCGGGGGGGGGGCTACATCGTCAGCACACCTCTGAAATCAAACCTGTTCAAAAGTCAGAGCAACAGGACGAGGTCTGGAAACACAATTGTTGAAACAATTAGTAGGGGATGGAATTCACCAAAAGCAACAACCACATGAATAAATAGGCCCGGTTTTCTTGATTTGACAGTAGACCAGAGCGACAAAGTACTTCTAACTATGTCCACAGCTCTGTAGTAGTACTTGTATTTGAGCAAAGGATCTGAATGCGTCTTCGTGCTCTGTTTATATGTCGACAGTAGTAACACGGCTCCCCCTAAGAGGCTTCGTCTCATTAAGAACATCAACCTAATCACCTTCATTAAGCTGATTGACTCGGAGAGGCTGTTTGTTTTTCTTTCTCTCTGGATGGATTTTGGTTTTTTTTCAGCCGCCAAGAAACTGTCGGTACGTTTCCGCTCTTTTGTCCCTGACGAAACGGCAACGGTTTGGACGGAAAATGAGGCAAGAACAAGACAATTTCGGTGGAAACTTTCGGATCAGACTACAGAGTCTGCAGTTTCCTTGAAATCTGCCGGACAGATCTCTGCTTTGAGGAATTTAAACAGATACCGTTCCATAAATAGAGTCGTTAAAAAACTGAAAGATGGGGCGTGTAAAACAATGCAGATGTGGCTCAGCTAAAGGGACGGGGCTCGGTTTATATTTAGCTCGCATGGAGCAGAGGGAAGTGAAACCAAACGAGCTCTGCAGACCGAAGCAAAGTCGAGCAGACGTGACGTCACGTGTCGTCCCCCCCCCTCCCTGAGCCGCTTGGCCGACGCTTCCGCCGCCGCCGGCCTCGAGAGGCAGATGAGTACACAGTTTACAGCTCGCCGCACTTCAAGTCCATTGCTCCACGAAGCCTCGCTGCACATTTCCACTTCAACACCCACTTTAAAGCGTGCAAACGACTCGGGTTACTGTTTCATTACCGGCCTATAAACCCCCGAGATAAGTGGCCCCGTCACATCCGTCTGAGAGGCGTCCAAGACGTCGCCCGCAAAGGGCCCGCGTCAGCGTGCAGGCCGCCGCCTGTTTGGGGAGAACTGGACGCCGACGGGCCCGTTGTAATTCATGGGCCATGGCGTCCCCGCTCGTTGCTATCGGAGGGGGGCGAGGCGGGGGAGCTTTTACGTTCAAGCTTCAGGGGTTCGTGCTTCTTCCGAGAAGGAAACGGCAGAAAGACAGAAGTCTCCAACACGCTGTCCTCGTCATCTCCGCAGGGAATCGTTTTGTACCAAAGATGGTGGACGAACCCACACACCTTTTTACATCAGCAAAATTACACTCACCGGCCACTTTATTAGGTACCCCATGCTAGTAACGGGTTGGACCCCCTTTTGCCTTCAGAACTGCCTCAATTCTTCGTGGCATAGATTCAACAAGGTGCTGGAAGCATTCCTCAGGGAGTTTGGTCCATATTGACATGATGGCATCACACAGTTGCCGCAGATTTGTCGGCTGCACATCCATGATGCGAATCTCCCGTTCCACCACATCCCAAAGATGCTCTATTGGATTGAGATCTGGTGATTGTGGAGGCCATTTGAGTACAGCGAACTCATTGTCATGTTCAAGAAACCAGTCTGAGATGATTCCAGCTTTATGACATGGCGCTTTATCCTGCTGAAAGTAGCCATCAGAAGTTGGGTACATTGTGGTCATAAAGGGATGGACATGGTCAGCAACAATACTCAGGTAGGCTGTGGCGTTGCAACGATGCTCAATTGGTACCAAGGGGCCCAAAGAGTGCCAAGAAAATATTCCCCACACCATGACACCACCACCACCAGCCTGAACCGTTGATACAAGGCAGGATGGATCCATGCTTTCATGTTGTAGACGCCAAATTCTGACCCTACCATCCGAATGTCGCAGCAGAAATCGAGACTCATCAGACCAGGCAACGTTTTTCCAATCTTCTATTGTCCAATTTCGATGAGCTTGTGCAAATTGTAGCCTCAGTTTCCTGTTCTTAGCTGAAAGGAGTGGCACCCGGTGTGGTCTTCTGCTGCTGTAGCCCATCTGCCTCAAAGTTCGACGTACTGTGCGTTCAGAGATGCTCTTATGCCCACCTTGGTTGTAACGGGTGGTTATTTGAGTCACTGTTGCCCTTCTATCAGCTCGAACCAGTCTGGCCATTCTCCTCTGACCTCTGGCATCAACAAGGCATTTCCGCCCACAGAACTGCCGCTCACTGGATGTTTTTTCTTTTTCGGACCATTCTCTGTAAACCCTAGAGATGGTTGTGCGTGAAAATCCCAGTAGATTAGCAGTTTCTGAAATACTCAGACCAGCCCTTCTGGCACCAACAATCATGCCACGTTCAAAGTCACTCAAATCACCTTTCTTCCCCATACTGATGCTCGGTTTGAACTGCAGGAGATTGTCTTGACAATGTCTACATGCCTAAATGCACTGAGTTGCCGCCATGTGATTGGCTGCTTAGAAATGAAGTGTTAACGAGCAGTTGGACAGGTGTACCTAATAAAGTGGCCGGTGAGTGTAAATCACCTGTTCCTGAGAAGACAAAAGTTAACTTTGAAAAGACAAAGTGACAAAGTAACAGAGCACTAAAGTAGCAAAGCAACAATGTAACAAAGCAACAAAAGTAACAAAGCCACAAAGTAACAGAGCAACAAAGTAGCAAAGCAACAACGTAACAAAGCAACAAAAGTAACAAAGCAACAAAAGTAACAAAGCCACAAAGTAACAGAGCAACAAAGTAACAGAGCAACAAAGTAGCAAAGCAACAACGTAACAAAGCAACAAAAGTAACAAAGCAACAAAGTAACAAAGCCACAAAGTAACAGAGCAACAAAAGTAACAGAGCAACAAAGGAGCAAAGTAACAAAGTAACAAAGCAACTAAGTAACAAAGCAACAAAGTAACTAAGTAACAATGTACTAAAGTAACAAAGCTTTCGCAGGAAAATTCACCAAAGTTTCATAACATTTCATACGACGTGATGAAAACAGTCACTCATCTCCAATATGAAGCATATGAGCTGGTGAATGAGAACAGATGTGTATAATAGTAGACACTCTGTATGTAGCAGTAATAGAACTTTCTTTTGTTTGACTCATTCTCCTCCCTCCTCACCAACGATATCCTCCCAAAAGTTAATCCTCATCTTTCTTCTGTTTTCTTTTGAAAAAATGCATAATTTCCCGCTCATTACGTGCGTGGCGTCTTTTTCAAAATAAACTTCTTTCGTCTCAGTTCGGCGGAAAAACTACTCGGGCGTGTCGGGGAAGAACTCGTTGCTTCTCCCCTCTCTTGGGGAACGAACAGCGGCCTGTGGGAGGGGGGGCCGGGGGAGGAGGCCGGGGGGGGAGGCCGGTTCTGTTGGACCCTTCACGGTCCACCGTTACGTGGACTAAACACAACAAGGCGCGCCGCTGGTTTCGCTTTGACGCGTCCACCAGCCCTCCTTTAGACCATCCAGAGGCATCGCTGGAAGGCTGACAAGCCCCCTTTCAGAGAACGTGAGGCCTTCACCCCCCTTCACCCCCCTTCACCCCCCCCCCGTGACAGTACTGCACTTTAAGCCCGGATGTTTAACGCCTTTACAACAGTAGCCGGCCTGCGGCTCCCCTTCGTTGCCTGGAGAAACCCTCTCGCCGCTCCGCCAGCAGAAACCTCTTTGGATAGATGGCCTTTTACTGGGCCGCTGGGGGCCACTGGGGGCCACTGGGGGCCGCTGGGGGCCACTGGGGGCCGCTGGGGGCCGCTGGGAGGCGGCATGCGATCCGCCGGCACCCCGCTTTGACCCCGAGCCCGGTCCATCAGGCTCGACTGTACGGGCCGGATCACTTCTGGGCTGAACTTTTTATAGACGGGCCGTTGTAAAAGTTGAGGAGGTGGGGGGGGGGGGGGGGGGTATGTGAGGCCACGGGGGGAAGTAAAACGTTTATGGTCTTTAACTTGTTGGACTCCGAAGAGGGATGAAGGACAGTTTATTGAAAGCGGGTCGCTCTCGGCTTTGGTTTGAAGTCCATCTACACTCAGAAGTTGGGTTACAAGTTTCTGCACCTTTTAAAGGAACAGTTTGCACTTTTTGTGCAGCAGCGCTTTGAGAGAATCTGCTTTTGTATGAAAATGTGACTTAAAGGACAGGAATGTTCTTAAGGTTGTTAGCAGGAAGCTCCTGACAAGTAAAACCCCTGCATGGAAGTGTTAATTCATGGTAATTAGGAAAATTTATGTTAGAAAAGTTCAATAACTGAATTTCTATCATTCAATTATTACACATTTTAAATATAGTCAACTAATAAATCAATTGTCTCATCAAATAAAATCACTGTGTTTTCATCTTTTTTTAAATACATTTTTTTTATCTATAAAGTAGCTTAAACTCTTAGGAGTGAAGTAGAAGTACAAAGTTCAATGAAAAGAAAAAACCTAAAGAATGTACACGTTGCATTGAGTAGTTATATTTCCATAGTTAAATTCCATTGCTGATTATTTGAAAGGAACCAGAACTTTGATCCGCCGTCCCTAAAAATGAGGGAATAAACGCGGTGGTGTTTACGTGAGCTCCTTTAATCCACACACACACACACACACACACACACAGAGTGATGATGTCATCAACCAAGGTCACCCCGACCCTCAAAAAACACACAAACCCACGCTGCATTGACATTTTGTCACTTAAGTGCTGGTTCTGATTATAAATCTTCATCGTCTCCAGATGTGTCCAAAGGTTCTTTGTGTGTCGAGACGTTTCTTCTATAGATAAATAAATAATATTTTTTGTACATTTTTTTAATGGAGTATGCAGTACTTTTACATCAGTAAGGTTTTTAATGCAGTACTTTTACTTCAGTGAGGTTTTTAATGCAGGACTTTTACTTTAGTAAAGTTTTTAATGCACAACTTTTACTTCAGTGAGGTTTTTAATGCAGTACTTTTACATCAGTAATGTTTTTAATGCAGTACTTTTACTTCAGTGAGGTTTTTAATGCAGTACTTTTACTTCAGTGAGGTTTTTAATGCAGTACTTTTACATCAGTAATGTTTTTAATGCAGTACTTTTACTTCAGTGAGGTTTTTAATGCAGTACTTTTACTTCAGTGAGGTTTTTAATGCAGTACTTTTACATCAGTAATGTTTTTAATGCAGTACTTTTACTTCAGTAAGGTTTTTACTGCAGTACTTTTACTTCAGTAAGGTTTTCAAAGCAGTACTTTTACTTCAGTAAAGTTTTTAAAGCAGTACTTTTACTTCAGTAAAGTTTTTAAAGGAGTACTTTTACTTCAGTGAGGTTTTTAATGCAGTACTTTTACTTTAGTAAAGTTTTTAATGCACAACTTTTACTTCAGTGAGGTTTTTAATGCAGTACTTTTACATCAGTAATGTTTTTAATGCAGTACTTTTACTTCAGTAAGGTTTTCAAAGCAGTACTTTTACTTCAGTAAAGTTTTTAAAGCAGTACTTTTACTTCAGTAAAGTTTTTAAAGGAGTACTTTTACTTTAGTAAAGTTTTTAATGCACAACTTTTACTTCAGTGAGGTTTTTAATGCAGTACTTTTACATCAGTAATGTTTTTAATGCAGTACTTTTACTTCAGTAAGGTTTTCAAAGCAGTACTTTTACTTCAGTAAGGATTTTAAAGCAGTACTTTTACTTCAGTAAGGTTTTTAATGCAGTACTTTTACTTCAGTAAGGTTTTTAATGCAGTACTTTTACATCAGTAATGTTTTTAATGCAGTACTTTTACTTCAGTAAAGTTTTTAAAGCAGTACATTCTCATAATACTTCTTCCAGCGCTCAGAAGGCCTCACACTTCCTCTGCTTGGCGTCTTGATGTCGAATGTGGTGTTTATTGAAAAATGAAAAGTGTTTAGGCCATGCTCCCCCCCCCCTCGCTAACGAGCTAAGCTAATGGAAGTGAATGTGAGTGTGTGAGCTGCTGCAGGCGGACTCTCATCAGCCTGATTGATACACGCTCTCCTCACAGATTGCATGTCGCCGGCAGTCATTAGTCCTCCTCTGAGCGGGGGGGGTGGGGGGGGGGGGCGAATCTGACCTCAGAGCCGCGTCAGGGAAACATGAAGGATCGCCGGTGGAATGGATGACGACTTTGGAACCGGGCTTTCACCCAGAACTTCAATCACTTTGATGTCAGACTGCTTATTTATTCAAAAGTGATTTAGATATGGAGGAAAAAGTTGGATCCTTAACTTCAGATTCTGCAGAAAATACTGCATTCAAATCCTTGTTTAAGTTAAAATTGTTTATGCAAATTACTCTTTATGATGTTTTAATGTTGGTTCAAAATACGTTTGAACTCCTTTTCATCCCGTAGTCTAGTTTAATCTTCATTAATACGTGTTGTATAATCGCTTCGTGTTGACAGGTTCGTTGTCCCGTTTTCACTTTTTGTATTTTACAAATGATCCAAGAAGAGTTTTAAAGATTCTATTTAGCTGAAGAAGAATCTCATCAAGACATAAAGTAACTTCTGTAAACACATTAAGCCTTAAGAATCATTTGTTTGATCCGATCAGCTTTGACCTTGTAGACCTTCATGTTCTCCAACAATGAAGATCTTTTAATTCACCAGCTGATGAAATAAGTTTGTGTCTAAAACTGGAAACATCAAAAGAACATCACATTTCAAGCTATTTACATTTTTAGTTTATTTATTCAAGTTATTCAATAAAGTTATTTATTAGTTTTTGAATTTCTTCATGCAGTTAGATGTATTTATTTAAAGTTATCATCCAGCTTTGTATTGAATTAGCTTCATTTTCAACTTTTTGCTAATATGAAAAACCTCTTCATGGGGAAATACTACTGCTACTACTACTACTACTATTACTACTACTACTAATACTACTGCTACTACTAATACTCCCCCCCCCCCTTATACTTACAAAGGGCCCGTTTACCTGCACCTCCAGGTGAGCAGAAGACGTCTTTCATCACCGAGGTCCACTTCCTGTCCACCAGGTGCAGCCCCCCCGTCGAGGTAAACTGACCCCTCCCTCGTCTCCCTCGTCTCCCCCACCTTACATCCTCCGCCTCCTCCCGCGAGGTAACCATGATCCTCCCCTCCCCGAGTCCCTCTGGATCCTCTGTCCGACACTGAACCCCCCCCCCGCCCCCCCCCACCTCCCTTTGGCCCCCGGCACACAGGGAAACACATCGTATCCCTCCTGAAGCAAACATTTAATTAAAGGCGATAAATTATCCAACTTTGCGTCCGGGGCCCTCCCAGGATCCCAGGGGGGGGGGGAGGGGGTTCGTGGAGCTCACTGCGGCTGTGGTTTTAATGCAGAGTATTGATGGGCCGGCGGGTCACGGGTCCAGACCTGGAGGAGGGCGGATTAATGTCTCCTCGGGAATTTCCGAGGGGGGGGGGGGGTCCGCTGGACTCCACATCAGGAGTTTGTTTGGATAAACCCGGGTTCCCTCTGCAGCCAGAGAGGGTCACCTCCTGGGCACCTGGAGCCCGGCGGGGGCTCCCCGGGGGGCCATTCGTCTCCATCCCAAAACCCCAGAACTGAAGCCGCTAGAATGACTCGAATCAGGCAGAAGGGTTTTCATCCGAGGACCGAGTGGTGGAGCTCGGTTCACTCCTCACGTGGGATGTTTTTAGGTGAAAGAGGCGACGCCACGTTCTAAAGACACAACAGTAAAGAAAGGAAACAGCTGCTAAGACAACTTTCCCATTCCATCGATTAATCAAACGCTTCCAGGTGTACTTTGTGTGTCCTTTAGTCCAGTAAACACCGTCACCAGCGCTGCTTTCCATTAGCGACGTCACGGCACTCAGTAAACAGCCTCTACTGCAAATCATTTTCTATCTTCAGAAGTCAAAACATGACCTCTGACCCCACTGGAGAGAGGCCGGAGTCTTAAAGTCATCAAAGTGGTGGAGATGAATAATCCTCCCACGTGCCTCGGCTCTGACGTGTGTGTTTGTGTACTTATGTGTGTGTGTGTGTGTGTGTGTGTGTGTGTGTTTATGAGCGGCGGAAATAGAAGTAAAACCGCAATAAACGGCCCGCCTGCACGCGGTGCGTTCAGCGGCCTGAGTGACGCGTGGGAAATCCCGGCAGCCCTTCACCGCCTCACACGGGACGTCCCTGTTTATTCCCGCTCCTCTCCTCCGCCTCCTCGTCTCTTTTCATCTCTTATTCCTTCTCAAGCGACGCGTCCGACCCTCTGAAAAGCGAGGAGATGAGACGAAGCGGCAGTTTCCAGAATCCCCCAAAGAGGGCGGTCACGCACGCGAGTTGACGCCTGTCAGTCAGCGCGCGCGCGGGGGGGAGGGGGGGGGGGGCGGTCGGCTTCGAAAATAACCTCCAATCGGTGGAAAAATAAATAAATGACCAGTAGATTGATCGGTGCTTCCTGCGGATCACTAATAGATTTTAAGAGGAGGATAAATGATCTCTTTGGAAACCGAGGTGTAGCTTGGAGACTCCCAGCGGATTGGGACGCGTCCATTGAGGAGGCCAACTGGAGCGTGAGGGGGGAACTAATCTCTCCATTTAGGATCTTCCTCCTCCTCCTCCTCCTCCTCCTCAGTCAAATTCCACAGGAGTTGTAGCAGAGTTTTCGACTCAAAAAGCCCGAAGCCACCACTCGGAGGGAATATTTAGGAAAGCAAAGTGAACATCGGGCTCAAATAAAAAGGCTTTTATTGGGCCTTTTCCACACATCAGAGGTGAGATTAACAGGGCTTAATGAAAAATAAATAAAACGGCGATCAACACTTTCATATTAGTTTTCTTCTGGTGTCTGAACACAGCGAGATTTATATTTTCATTAAAGAAGGAACAAAAAAACTCATTCAGAAGTCAAATCTGGAGGATCTGAAAGACACGAGGACCAGCAGCAAAATGTACTTTTGTCATGTGAAAAGTAGCTCACATTTCAAATCAAAGAAAAAGGTCAAAGGTCAAAGAGACGCGGACGGAAACAAAGAGTACAGAGCAGAATTTATTGGATAATAATCCTCAGGACGTTTCAAGCTTGGCACCAATTTATTTGTGAATTTAGAAACGTGTTTACAAGTCAAACAGGAGTTTGGTGAGTAAAGCAACAAAAAAGAAAGTTCTCGCTCGGTACAAACGATGCTCTCTGGATCTGTGAGGGTTCACCTTCATCCTCCTCTTCATCGGAGACGTGCGTGTGTTCAGTACCGACTGCACAAAGCCCACTTACCATGCAGGACGTAATCGTCACATGACGGCTTCTTTCTGCAAGAAGATCTTTTACAGGAAATATAAAATAAAGCGTTACTGAAATATCGGGGGAAAAAAGCTTCCTCCACTGAAACGTGGAGACACACAACAAAAAAAACACTGCAACACAAATCCAGGCACACAACTTGCATCACTTTTTTTTTATTATTATTATTATTATTATTTTAGAACTCGAAAAGTTTTTTTTTTTCTTTTATTTTTTTTTTACTCAAAAGGAAGATAGAAAGTCTGTGAAGAAGAAGAGAGAAACACACACAGTGTGAAACGTGACGCAGTTCTTTCCTTTAAAAAAAAAAAAGGCAAAAGAAAAAGAAAGAAAAAGAAGTGAAAAAGGGGGCGGCGCTCGAGAGTCCTCGGTCACGTGACCTCCGCCGTCCATCTTTTTGTCCGAGCTTCGGCTTTTCAGAAGGAAACGCTTCGGGGGGGAAGGGGTGGGGGGTGGGGGGGGTCAGCATCTCGATGTGAGTTTGAGGTGGGGGGGGGGGCTCCGCTGGTGTAGAGGTGTCCACCACGAGGCTCCTGAAGCGAGGACACGGAATCCAAAGCTCCTCCCACAGCGTCACCGCGGATGATCTCCGCCCGTCCCCACGCTGCCTTTTGTCTCGCCGACGTCTCCAGGTGGCCTTCAGGTGTTTTCCTTGGGGAGACCAGGTAGATGCCCGAGGGGGGGGTGTGGGGGGGGGGGGAGGGGCTTAGGAGGGAGGGCGGGGGGCTCCTGATCCGAGGCTCAGCAGAGTCCTGCTGGGAGGAGGAGAGGAGACCGTCAACAGGAAGCACCGACCTGAAGGACCTGGATCCTGGGAATGGAGAGTTAAAAAATGAAGAAAAGTCTCTCACATCCCCCGAAACTTTTGACCTTTTGCTTCAAAAAGGCAAAACGTTCAAAAGGGTTCAAACGTTTTAGGATCCAGTTTTAAATCATTCACCGGAAAAAGCAAATGAGCGAAAAATAAAAGGAGGCCAAATGGAGCCTTGGAGTGGCCATTTCCTGTGTGTGTGTGTGTGTGTGTGTGTGTGCGTATGTGTGTGTGTGTCTGCATGCATGGTTGCATC